>NC_044033.1:249226530-249528768 GCF_901765095.1 Microcaecilia unicolor
GGGATCTGAACCAGCCTCCCTTTCGATCGGCCATCACCCATCCCTTCCGAATGGCGCTCGCCTATCTCTTAGGACCGACTGACCCATGTTCAACTGCTGTTCACATAGAACCCTTCTCCACTTCGGCCTTCAAAGTTCTCGTTTGAATATTTACTACTACCACCAAGATCTGCAACCACGGCGGCTCCACCTGGGCCCTCGCCCCGGGCATCTGTGCCCACCACGGCGGCCCTCCTGCTCGTCGCAGCTTAACCCCCTGAGCGGATCGAAAAGACACACACGTGGGCAGCTCAGGGCCAGTGACGGCCGGGTATGGGCCCGACGCTCCAGCGCCATCCATTTTCAGGGCTAGTTGATTCGCCAGGTGAGTTGTTATACACTCCTTAGCGGATTCCGACTTCCATGGCCATCGTCCTGCTGTCTATATCAACCAATACCTTTTCTGGGGTCTGATGAGCGTCAGCATCGGCCGCCTTAACCCGGCGTTCAAGTTCATCCCGCAGCGCCAGTTCTGCTTACCAAAAGTGGTCCACTGGGCGT
The DNA here is from genome assembly GCF_901765095.1 of Microcaecilia unicolor. NCBI lineage: Eukaryota > Metazoa > Chordata > Amphibia > Gymnophiona > Siphonopidae > Microcaecilia > Microcaecilia unicolor. Next base: position 249,227,071 of record NC_044033.1, read on the forward strand.
TCGCATTCCACGCCCGTCTCCAAGCCAGTGAGCTGGGCTTCTTACCCATTTAAAGTTCCACCCACAACTCCCATCTCCCCTCCTTAAATTCTCTCACCACAATCCCCCATACCCTTACTAATTTGACCAATGTCCTATAATATCCCACCCCAACGGGAAACCCCTTCTTTAATACCACCACCCTCCCCCCTAGCCGCCACATGGTCCAATACCTCTCCCACCACTGCAGGACGCTCAGAGCCCACCCCGGAGGATTCTGATCCACCGCACGTCCAAGATTAAAGTGGAACAATGAGCTTAAAGATAAGACCGGTGTAACAGGCCACATTAACCCCCTGCCCAGACTATACCCAGGGTTAAAGTGGCCTAGGCCAGAGTATACCCCGGGGGATAAACTGGCCTAAAGGCCAGACTATATCCCCCTAGGCCAGAATATACCCCGGAGTTTACTCTGGCCTAGGCCAGAGTATACTCCTCCAGGGCAGAATAGAATATACCCCTCCAGGGCAGAATACACCAGAATATACCCCCCCCCCCCCCAGGTTTACTCTGGCCTAGGCCAGAATATACCCCTCCAGGGCAGAATAGAATATACCCCTCCTTGGCAGAATACACCAGAATATACCCCCCCCCCCCCAGGGTTTACTCTGGCCTAGGCCAGAATATACCCCTCCAGGGCAGAATAGAATATACCCCTCCAGGGCAGAATATACCCCCCCGGGGTTTACTCTGGCCTAGGCCAGAATATACCCCTCCAGGGCAGAATAGAATATACCCCTCCAGGGCAGAATACACTATCTATGCCCAGGGGGATAAAGTAGCCTAGGCCAGAATATATCCCCCCAGGGAAGAATATACCCATTTTTGCCTTGGGGTATATCCTGCCCTAGGGGGTACAGCCTAGGCCAATTTATACCTAGTAACATAATGTTTAATTAATTTGACTGTTCATAATATAATAAAAGTCATAACGTCCTGAAACTTCATCTTCTAAGACTAGGAGCTCCTCACTTTAATATAAACGTTCAAAGTTAAACACTGATAACAACATCAAAATGATTATGCTTGTTTTCAAGATAAAGTGCGTGTTCTGTTGTTGACTGCAGATTGAAACTTGCGGGATAGGTCAACCAATCCATGGAGTCACCAACTTTTGTGTGGATGACAATGTCACAACTCAGCAGATTTGCTGTGGCCATGATCTCTGCATCAGTTGCCCATACTCCATCACGGGAGATGCCAGAGATGTTCACATATTCATTCACCTTTTGGTTCAAGTAGTCCTGTAGTTTTCTTCTCAAGTCATTTTTCATGTGGTGGATGACTTTCTTTCTGAGCAGGGAGTGGTTGTCCTCTGTTCCTGTTGCCATCACCTTTGGTTTTATATGTACGCCGTGGTTGTCCAAGATCCCTTGTGCATCCACAATACACAACCTTACCAAATGTAAGGCCAAGAGTTGTGCTAAGATACTTTCTTTCTGAACTTGGTAGTGGGTTGAAAGTCTTGGTTTGCTTATGTTTCTGTGCAGCAGAGTCACTGAGACAATCATCAGAGGACTGAGGTGGTGGAGTATTCTCTTCATCCTGGTAAATCTTAAGGTTGCTGGCATGGTAGGTGTTCTTCAGTATCTTGCCAGTCTTATTGTTCTTAAGTTTTACTCGTCCCTTGGTCAAGGATTCCACAACAAAGTAGGGTCCAATCCAGCGTGGTTCCATCTTTGAACCCATGCGATGAATACTTTGCTTATTCTTGATGTAAACGATGGTTCCAGCAGTGATTTCTTTTTGGCTGTTGTGTCGATGGTCAAAGGCATGCTTCTGGTGTTCCTAGGCAGAGTGAATGTTGGTACTGACAGTTGAGCAGAGCTTTTTATGAATGGTTGTCAGTGTATTTAGCACATCAGGGTTGGCATCATCTGAAGGGGGCATGGTGTCCATAGTGTCATATTCTGAGGGATTGAGGTCCATAGGAAGCTTGGCCTTCCGTCCATACATGACCTCAAATGAAGTGCACTTGGTTGAGGCATGCACAGATGTGTGATAGGCAAACAAAACACCAGGGATGAACTGGTCCCAGTTGTTTCATTGTTCATTGACAAGCTTACTGAGAGATTCCTTGAGTGTTCGATTGTCACGTTCCCGCTGGCCATTTGTTTGTGGGTGGTAGGCAGATGAAATGCGGTGATCTGTTTGAAAATGTTCCATCAGGTTGTCGATAATCGAGTTCACAAACTCTCGTCCCTGGTCACTTATGACAGTGTCCATACAGCCAAGGCGGCAGTACAATGGAGTACAAAAAATTTGCTACTGACTTGGCACTCTTATCTGGAACAGCTGTAGCTTCAGTCCACTTTGAGAAATGATCAGTGGCAGCAACGATATATTTGTTGCCATTCGATGTTTCCTGAAGAGGACCCATCATATCAATCCCGACTAAGCTCCATACTTTTCCAGGCACTGGTATACTGTTGAGTGGTGGAGCCTCCTTGCTGATTTTGGGATTTGTAACAAAACATTTTTGACAGGCTTTGACATGTTGGTGAATGTCGTTCTTCATTCCCTTCCAGTAATAACGGACAGAGATTTTGGCTAATGTTTTATCTCTGCCAAAATGGCCACCAGAAATTGGGTTGTCATGACAGGCCTTAAGGATATTTGGCAGTTGTCTTTTAGTTAGAACCTCCTTTTCCCTATGGAAAAGAATCCCTCTGTCTGCTCGATATGGCTTAGCTGTTTGTCTGAGCTGGGTCTTGGCATTTAGACGTTTCTCTGGAGGTAGATCGTAGATCCACAGGGGGTACTTTCGTTGTGCTGCAGTGTAGAATGTCAAAAGTTGATTACAGTTGGTTTTCCATGGTTGTCAACAATGGTAAAGTAAAGAGTTTGGTGTTAGAAGAAGCAGCTGTGTGTGGCTTCCGATCAGATACCGCATTCAATTCAAGCTTCTCCTTCTTACCTACAAATGCACTCAGTCTGCTGCCCCTCACTATCTTTCTACCCTCATCTCCCCTTACGTTCCCGCCCGTAACCTCCGTTCACAGGATAAATCCCTCCTCTCAGTACCCTTCTCCATCACCGCCAACTCCAGGCTCTGCTCATTCTGCCTCGCCTCACCCTATGCTTGGAACAACCTTCCTGAGCCCTTACGTCAAGCCCCCTCCCTGCCCGTCTTCAAGTCTTTGCTTAAAGCCCACCTCTTCAATGCTGCGTTCGGCACCTAACCCTTACCGTTCAGTGAATCCAGACTGCCCCTATCGGACCGACCGTTCACTTGTCTATTAGATTGTAAGCTCTTTGAGCAGGGACTGTCTCTCTTTGTTAAATTGTACAGAGCTGCGTAACCCTAGTAGCGCTCTAGAAATGTTAAGTAGTAGTAGTAGTAGTATGAGGATGATAAAAAGAGATCTGCACTTTTCAACCAATTAGAGACAGGGTGAGAAAACCAGGGAAGTGATAACAGAGGAAGCAGCTTCTCAACCAATCAGAGATAGGCTGAGAAAGTGTTAGAGGAAGCAACCAATCAGAGACAGGCTGAGAAAGTGTTAGAGGAAGCAGCACAGATGGTATATTCTGGCCTGGAGGGGTATATTCTGGCCTAGGCTACTTTTATTATATTATGAACAGTCAAATTTGTTGAACATTATGTTACAATTGCATTATATTGTTTTAGAGGGAGTATGAATTGGCCTAGCCCCCAATTTATATTCCCGGGGTATAATCTGGCCTGAGGGGGTATAAAGTGGCCTAGGCCAGAGTATACCCCAGGGTTAAACTGGTCTAGGCTAGAATATACCCGGGGTATACTCTGGCCTAGGCCACTTTAACCCCGGGTATAGTCTGGGCGGGGGGTATACTCTGGCCTGTTACACCGGATTAATCATGCCCAGCCCTCCTTCCTAGGCAGATACATAATATTTCGTTTGACCAGGTTCAACCGATTCCCTCACAGAAGCTGAAAAAACACACTGTTTAAAGATGTGTAACATTTTTCTGGCACCAGACAGATGTAACTAATAAACAAAAAGATAGGTACCAAATGGGTTTTTTAATCAGCTGAACCCGGTCAGCCATAGTCATCTTCCACCCCTTCCATCTGTCTACTTTTGCCTTAGCTGCTACTACTACTACTACTACTTATCACTTCTATAGCGCTACTGCTATAATACACCGACCCCAGGTAAACAAACCATAATCTCCTGTGCCAAAATACACACCCAAAACTCGCATCCTCTCCACTGCCTCAGGAAATGCACCTCCCAATCCCCACTGCAACCCCACAGGCCCCATCCACAAACTATTGCACTTATGATAATTTACCCGTGACCCCGTGGCTTGTGAATAATTTTGAATCAACCCCTGTAATCTTTCCCCTTCTGTTTCATCTGCCAACCAAACAGTGATTTCATCTGCATAGGCCACCCTCAATTGATTTCCTGTACCTACCTCCACACCCTTAAGTCCCTCCTTCCCATCCTGCTCCAGGCACCGAACAAAAGTATCTATAGCGAAAGCATGCCACAAGGGGCTCAATGGACACCCCTGGCGCACCCCTACCGTGACCCCGAAACCCTCTCCTTTCCATCCATTCACCAATGGAGAACAATATGCTTGTGAATATAATAACTGTATCTGTGCAATCCAACCCCTGGGAAACCCATAGTGCTCTAAAACCCCCCAAAGAAAATTCCATTGCACCCTATCGAAAGCTTTATCCTGGTCCAGTGCTACCTTCTTCTCCACCCTGCTATGTTCAAAACCCTCCCTAACCCATACGGCTGCTTCCAAAACCCCTCTTCCCTGCACCCCACAAGCTTGTGACACTTCTAATAAGTTCCCCGAGACCTGCCATATTCATTTAAATAACATATGTGCAAAAATTTTACGATCGCTATTCAATAAAGCAATGGACCGCCTATTGGACAAGGACAATGGGTCCTTCCCCTTGTTTAACAGCACCAATGCAGACTCTGACAAAGTGTGTGGGAGGGAAGGGAACCCTTCCGTTGTGCTGCTTCCCAAATGCTCAATAAAATCGGTTCCAACTGTTCCCTTAATGTCTGGTTGAATTCAGCCATAAGCCCATCAGGCCCTGGTGCTGTCCGTTTCCACAAGGCCCCTATGGCCTCCTCCACCTCCTGCAAAGTCCAGGGCCGTAACAGAACCTGGAGAAGGGGCCCCCAATTTCCCACCCCTGGGGTCCCTTTAATATATTGTCCCATGAAGTCCTTATCTAAGTGCCAGTCTGAGAAACACCCCACAAAGTGTTCCCCCACCACCCTCAAAATTCCCTCCGAGTTCTGGACTACCCCCCCCCCCCCCACGTGTCCTTTAAACCCCCTATCACCCTACGCTCCCTTCTTTCTTTACAACACATAAAAGGGTCAGGGTCAGCCCAACCTCCTGGAATTGAGGCTCGCCCACAAGGAGGCTCATCTAACCTCATTCCCCTTCCGCAGGGGAGAAACTCAGTTTCTACTATGATCCTCTAAAACTGCAGCCTGGGCGGGCTGAGAAGAGGCATCCAGGTCATGGAAAACCAGCAAAAGAACAATCCAGAGAAACCTCTCCACCTTGTCTTATTGAAAAGTCAGGGCGCCCCTCTAGAAAGGGAGAAATTCAGATGTGCAGCCCAGCTCCTGGAACTGATGCTCGGCCACAAGGAGGCAGATCTGACTCCATTCCCACTTCCGCAGGGGAAAAACTCAGAATTTCGGCCCAACCTCCTGGAATTGAGGCTCGCCCGCAAGGAGTCTCATCTGACTTCATTCCCCTTCCGCAGGGGAGAAACTCAGTTTCTGCTCCCCAGTACCTCTCTACTCTTGTCTCTCCCTACGCCCCCCCCCCCCTCGGGTACTCCATTCTGTAGATAAATCTCTCTTGTCTGTCCCCTTCTCCTGTACTGCTAATTCCAGACTCCGTCCCTTTTATCTTGCTGCACCTCATGCCTGGAATACACTTCCTGAGCCTGTACGTTTAGTCCCGTCTTTGGCCGTTTTCAAATCCAGGCTAAAAGCCCACCTCTTTAACGCTGCTTTTGACTCCTAACCACTATTCACTTGCCCTGTACCCTTTTATCCCCACCTCTTTAATTCCCTTACCTCTTAGTTGTTCTGTCTGTTTGCCTGTCCTATTTAGATTGTGAGCTCTTTGAGCAGGGACTGTCTTTTCATCTATGGTGTACAGCGCTGTGTATGCCTTGTAGCGCTATAGAAGTGATAAGTAGTAGTAGTAGTTTCTACTATGACCCTCTAAAACTGCAGCTCGGGCGGGCTCAGAAGAGGCATCCAGGTCATGGAAAACCGGCAAGACAAGAATCCGGAGAAACCTCTCCACCTTATCTTATTGAAAAGTAGGGCGCCCCTTTGGAAGGGGAGAAATTCAGATGTGCAAACCAGCTCGAACTGATGCTCGGCCGCAAGGAGGCAGATCCGACTCCTTTCCCACTTCTACAGGGGAAGAATTCAGAATTTCGGCCCAACCTCCTGGAATTGAGGCTACTGGCAAGCGATTCCTGATGGAACACTTGCATTCAAACAAGCCAAAACTACAGGAAGTAAAACGTTGAAGGACCGACTGACGATCCTCCTTTGCTGCAATATGGATGGGAGTGAGAAATTGGAACCACTCGTCATTGGAAAGAGCAAACATCCCCGTTGGTTCAAGAATGTTAAGTGACTTCCTGTGTCATATGAGGCTAACGCAAATTCATGGATGACTGGGGAAATTTGGAAGCAGTGGCTAAAAAAATTAGACACTAGAATGCGGGCACAAAAGTGTCAGATTTTGTTGCTTTGTGATAATTGTGCTGCACACAGTGCTGATGTCAGGCTGTCTAACATCAAGCTGGTCTTCCTGTCACCAAACACTACCTCTCTGATCCAACCATTGGATCAGGGCATAATAGCCAATTTCAAAACACATTATCGTGCTCTTCTGCTACGTCGTCTGATGAGCATTATGGATGACCAAACTGGCAAGGATAAACGTGCTGTTGAACTGGCTCGTAATTTATCACTGTTGGATTCCCTACATATGCAGAAAGAAGCCTGGAACCATTGTGAACTGCTACAAGCGGACAAGCTTTGTTAAGGATGTGGAGAGGGACGAAACAGATGCAGCTGTTGCAAACACATCAGATGAACAGGCTACTGACATCCCAGTCGGTGTTACTGAGGAGGAGTTTCATTGCTACGTAGCTGTTGATTACAATCTACAAACAGCTGACAACATCACTGATGTCGAGATATGCGCCTACATGCAGGCAACAGCTGACGATGAAACAGATGATCAAATGAGCAGCGAGGCACATGCTGACCAAATTCAACAACTTCCTGTCACTTTTGCAAGAGCGCTGGAGAGTCTCAACACCATTCGGGCCTATCTGGAGGACACTGGATGTCAGTTCTATGACAGATTTTACCATCTGGCAGACTTAGTCTATGAAACTCAAAGACACAATAGTGTGCAGAGAACTATCACTGATTACTTCAAGAAAGCTAAATGTCATTTAACAGAGACTGTATAGTGTACATATAATAAACGGTACTGTACATATGTTTATCAGATGTCAAGCTTCTTTGCATCACAACAGTTAAGTGCAGCTCCGGTTAACTGCATGTATTTCTTTGGTCCCAGACCCTTTCACTTAAGCGGATTGCACTGTATTATGATATCTATGGGCTTAATACAGTACCTTGTACAAATTAATGTGTTAGACCTGATGTATTTATCTTCCTCCTATGTTTAACATGTTCCTATGTTTAACATGTTTTTTTCTGTTTTGGTTGGGGGAGTGGGAGGGTGGGTGTAGGGAGGTTAGGGGGAGTGTACATGAAAAATGGGATGGAGGTCTCTTGTGTTTTGACTAATTGCCGGATAATGGCATATGTTTTATATAAATAATGGTGATGTGGTATGAGAGATACAATGATTAAAGCTTTTTGCTGGTTTGTCTATTGATATGGACAGTGTTTTTCTCTGTAATGGTGAGAAATCCAAAAAAAAGGTGATGTTAAAAAAAAAATTCTACAGCTAATCACAAAGATATCATCGCCTTCCTTTCAAATCTATCTCTTCAAAAACTATGTAAACCCCTCCCCCACTCCAGATGGAATTCATGGCTAGCTTTCCCAGTAAATACAAAGGATAATTGTTTATCCCTACTCTAATCCCTCCCACAAATTTAAAATTTAAAGTTCTACCTCTAACAACTGGAAGCATGAACTCCCTTAATAGTAATGCTGCTTCCAGTCTCTTTTTATACACACTGTCACCTCTAAACAGTGTGCAAATAAATAATTTTCCTTCCAAAGAATTGTGTTTCACAATTCCAATAAGTCCTTTCACCTTAAGCCTCTTTTATCAAATCAATCAGACTTGATAAGGCATTAGTACTCTAGTCCAGCCAGCACCTGTATTAAATATATGAAATAGGCACTTTATCTAACCAAAATCCTGTTTTGTCAGCTTATGAATAACATTACTATACTGACAGGATTTATTGACCATACATGTTTTATTTTCCCAAATCGTCAAATAGCTCAGTCTCTCACTAAAGCTCTTAGTCTGCGTCAGGCTTTTTGATTCAAGTAATTACAATCAGGCACTCACTTCACATTCATCAATCACCTTTCCTACCCTCCCAAATCCATACGTCCGCTCTGCTCTTTCCCTACCTCCCAACTGCCAAGCTTGGAACCCTCTCCCCAGCTCAAGCCTCCTGCACGAGCCCAACACTCTAAATTTCCCCAGCACACAAACACAGCATTTTAAAAGTAATTTGAACCCATTTTAAACACATACAAATATCCAGCATTAAAAATGAATATAAATATCAGTACCTGCATGTCCCTTAAGTCCCAAAAATCTTCTTCTTCGTCCCAGCGCGAGCCCCCTGCCGTCCTGTCGTCAGCCAGCACCAACTCGTGCCGTCAGCCGCTTCAGCTGTCCATGCACCCCTTTCCCAGCGCGAGTCTTTTCAGCTGCTCGTTCACCGGAGGAGTGCATCGGAACCCTTCTCCGAACTCCAATTTCGTCCCACGCTGACTCTCCCGTTCCGGAACCGGCTCTGCACCTTAATTTGAGCCGGTTCCTTTAAATTCAGGGGATTCCCTGGCCCTTCGTCGGCTACGTACGTCTGACGTCATGACGTTGACGTCAGACGCCGAGACAGGGCCAATCAGCGCCCAGACTTCCTCCTCAACTTCCCATGCCTCTCTAAAAGCCCCTAAAACGCGTCAGGCTTTTTAAATTAAATAATTAAACTTAGACTGTCGCATCACACTCATCAATTTCCGTTAAAACACTCTCAAATCTGTTTTTTAAACAGATTCTCTCTAAAGCTGGAGACAGACCCCTAACTAGGGTTACCATATGGCTCCAGAAAAAGGAGGACGGATTGAGCCAGCCGGGTTTTACTTCCATTGCTTTCAATGGAAGTAATTGAGCCAGCCGGGTTTTACGTCCATTGCTTTCAATGGAAAGCAATGGAAGTAAAACCCGGCTGGCTCAATCCGTCCTCCTTTTTCTGGAGCCATATGGTAACCCTACCCCTAACATATGTCTGCTCAGCTGTTTCCTTACCTCCCAACTGCCTAACTGTAAAGTTTGGAACCCACTTCTCAGCTCGTGTCACCAGCATGAGCCCAACACTCTAAATTCCCCCAGCACACAAACTTCTTTAACCCTCTATGGGTTACAACTATATGAATAAACTTCACCAAAACTCTACAAGTGAACACAAAAGCTACCACTACCTTTTTCCCTTCAAATCTATCTCTTCAAAAATTCTGAATAACCACACGAACTATAGATGCCATCTCCACATTGTACAACCCTATTGTAAACCACTTTGAAACGAAATTTGTTTTTGGATAATAGTGGAATACAGAATTCATAAATAATGTCAATAAGCAAATGTTATGTATATATTTAAAGCTAATAATAACAATACATCATCCTGGTGTAGGAATGCCCAGTGACCCATCGGTCCTAAGCCCGAGACTCCAACTTTCAGACCTCTCACAGATCAGTTAAATAATAGTGTTTCTTCCTCATTCACATCCTGCTGCCTGGGTCGGCCAGCCCAAACCCAGACAGGCAAGCCTTTCTTAATTCCTTTTATGGGTCTCCCTCTCAGTAAGTGTGCATTTACTGCATGATCTGAGCAAAACAGCTTATATAATATACTAGTAAAAAAGCCCCGTTTCTGATGCAAATGAAACGGGGGCTAGCAATGTTTTCTTCTGTGTGCATGTGGGAGTGTGTGTGTCCCTGCCCTCTGGCCTCTCTCCCCTCCCCCCTCTGAGTCCTTCACTGTTACAGAGCCAGCGATTTGATTTCATGCTCTGCTGTTTTCCTTCACTGACTGTGTTATACAGAGCCTGCGATTTGATTTTGTGCTCTGCTGTTTTTCTTCACTGACTGTGTTACAGAGAGGGCGGGGCAGACACTCATAGGGAAACCGGATATCTCGCCCCCTTCACACTTCCGGCTGGAGGCTTCATAGAACGTTGGTGTTGCTTTTTATATAGAGAGATAGCTGTAGAGCATGTGCAACCTACTGAAGTCAGTTACAGGACAGAAGATGTTCTAAGAATTAGCTGACCTGTTTACATAGTGTAAGCCAAAGGGCAATGAGCAATAATCTAAAGTATTACCACTACAACTTGTCACAGATGTGCAAAAACTTAGCTGGATATGTTTTTCCAGTTAGTTCACTCCTTGAACCCTGTCAGTCTAAATTCCCCCAACGCCTCTCTGAACTAATAAGAAGGCTCCCCCAGTCCATTGAATGTACCCCCCTCCCGACACACACAAGGCAGGAGGAGGTATATGCTTACATCCTGTCTTTAGGGTGGCAGAGGGAGGGGGAGAGAAAAAGGAGTAAGATTTTTAGGGGTGGGAGATCCTGCAGAATAACTTTCAGAGGTAGGGAAGGGGGGGATTTCACAGTGACATTTGGCACTTCAGAATGGCATTCAGGGATTGGGGAGCTTGCTCATCACTTTGTCTTACCTGCTCCTTTCCTTCCTCCATCCCTCCCTTTATGTAGTTTTCCATCTCCCTTGTTTGTGTTGTCATCTACTGGCTTCAGTAAATGAAGCGGGCTGGCAAACAAGGAACATACCAAACCAAAGAAGTGGAGGACATGAGCATGATAGCATTGGCCTAGCCGGGATCGTTGGAGGATGTGTCTTTCATGAGAGACATAGAATTCTACATCACAAAGGGTGTTGGGTCAGTGGAAGTCTGTGTCAGATCCAAACGAAGGTGCCATATGAAGTGCCTGAGGAAGTAGCGGCCCCATATGAGGGGGAAGAGGGATGGTTACAAGCAGTCCACCTTGTAAATGTAGTGTTGACTCAAGGAGGTTTGATTAACAGGAGATGGCAGGAGTGTGCTTGACCCATTATCTGGCCTGAAGCCAGTAGGAGGAGCTTGTCGCCCTATCAATTACATTGTCTTGGGTGTACCAAGATGGCGGTGGCTGCATTGGGGAGAATGAAAACTTCTTTGGGTGGAGTGGTTTCAGCCTTGTGATATCAAGCCGTCTCCTGTTAATCAAACCTGCTTGTTTTCACTCTGTCATTTGACTTGTTCCCATTTTTCCCCCAGAAAAATTGTGTAGCTGAAAACCCAGGCTCCCCCCTTCATCCTCTAACCTCGGAACTTGGAACTCTTATTAAGAAAAAAGTGAAGTTGAGTTGACTGATTTTACCATAAATGGTATGACCATCTGGCAAAGAACATATAAGTTAGGGGACCAAATTGCACTCCGAACCACATTGGTAACACAGTTCTGTTAGTAGGATTGAGGGCGGACTTGCACACAGTTAGTTTAGTCTCTCATCCTTTGTGTTTGTACTCCAGGTCGAGATGACCAGACCCTAGAAGTGTTGTTAGGTGACTGCCATTGTGCAGCCTGATGGATTTATGAGAGCCTATGCTTGCCTGGAAAAACCATACCTGCATATTTAGGTGTGACTGACCCTCAGGAGGAACCACATGCGAGAGCAGGCAGCTCTTTGTCCTAATTCTCTGCTGAACTTGGACACCATGCTGCATGAAGTACAATCAGCTGGGAAGAGCAGTCCTTTCACCTGGTAATTACTGCTTTTAGAGTGAAGTTTTGATCTTTTGATTATAGAAATAGGCTAGCTTTGCTACTTCTGGCAAGCAGTGAATGTAAGAGTAGGCATAAGGCACAGTTGGAAACTGCTACTACTTATTTCTGTAGCGCTACTAGACATATGCAGCGCTGTACACAAAACAAGCGAGTCTTCTCCAGAGCAGCCCCCACACTCTGGAATGCACTGCCTGAAAGGCTGCACTTAACACAAGACTATCTCTACTTCAGGAAGCAGGTGAAAGCTTGGCTCTTCAACCAGGCCTTGACTGGAAGAAGTAACTAACTTGTTAGTCTCACTCACACACACAAGGAGTGACTCGGGCTGCACATACTGCAGCAGGACATGTTTATTCACTCCTACCCTAGTTGAGATAACATTTAACCATTTCTCTGGCCTTATGTGTAACTTTATTTAAATCAATCACCTTATTTTCTAACTCTTCCTACTTTCTTAGCCTTCTGTATGTTACATCTTTGCTTTACCCATCGCTATCACCTATAATGTTCTATTACGTATTGTGTTGACATTGTAAATAGTATAGTAAACTTGGGTTCAGAATAATTTATCTTTTTTTATATATATATGTATGCACTTTAAAAAAATGCTAAAGTGTTTTAAATTGTTTTAAATTTAAAACACTTTAGCATTTTTTTAAAGTGCATACATATATATATAAAAAAAGATAAATTATTCTGAACCCAAGTTTACTATAGTGAGTTTAAGGTTTAACTTGGTTGGTTGGATTTGATCTTCCTGATTTTTTGTAATTTATTGTAAATAGTATACCATGCCATACTTTGTATTGTTTTTGAATATTTTTACTGCTGGAATTGTCTATTGCTCATTTTTGATCTATTCTTACTGTACACCGCCTTGAGTGAATTCCTTCAAAAAGGCAGCAAATAAATCCTAATAAATAAATAAAATGGAAGGCAGTCCCTGCTCGACAGAGCTTACAGTCTACTCAAGAGAGACAAATGGGACAAATAAGGGATTTTAGGGAGTTACATTTATTATAGCAATGATTTAAACAATACGAGTACTGAACAGGTGAATAAGGGTTTAAGAATAAAAAACAGCCAATTAAACCAGAGACGGAGCTTGACGTACCAACTCAGGAGATCTATTCCTGCTGCAGAATGAAAGCGCTTATGTAAGATTTCCAATGCATGCTTAAGCACCTTATTCCAAAGTCTGTAAATAGAGAATCTCTCCCTGTAACAATAAGGAGAACTGGTAACAAGGTAGGAAGGAAGTAAGGGACGGCCTGAGTGAATTTTTGAGAACATGGGTTAGTGGACAGCTTTGCTTTAAGGGAATAGATGCAGTCAATTTAATGATGACAGGAGTTCCCCCTCAGTTTATAAGCATTGCTATCAGCCCTCTCCAAGATATGGCTTACTATAGACCAGCTGAATTACAAAGGAGACTTTTTTTTACAGGTGCAAGATGTGCAAACGGTTATCAAAGGCTTACATCCTCTTTCTGGCCTTTGCCTTGGGTGCCATGACTGGCTGTGTCATTTCCAAGTAGGTGGCAACATTTTCCAAATGCATGAATTCAGGTTTTATTTGTTACGAACACAGCCCTGGAATGACTCGTCTGCTCCTTCTGTCATTCCTTCACTGTCTCATGCAGTCACTCTTTCTGGTGTATCCCTCCCATGATGTGTCCCATCCTTCAATCACTGTGTTCCCTCCTCATCCCCTCCCCACATTTCCCCTTCAATCATTCAGAAATCATGCTTTGGTCCTGATGGCTACTCGATACACCAACGATGAAGATAGTCAATAGGAAAATGGAGCATAATTCTCTATAGAAAGTGATGCCTTTGGTTGTATATGTTGATTAAAATATTGTGGGGGAAAAAAGGAACTCAGCCCCTTGGTAAGAACATACGAATAGCTATCCCGGGTCAGGTCAGTGGGCTATCTAGCCCCAGTATCGTGCATTCAACAATGGCCAATCCAGGTCATAAGTACCTGGCAGAATCCCAAAGAGCAGCAAGATTCCCGAATCCCAAAGAGCAGCAAGATTCCAGAATCCCAAAGAGTAGCAAGATTTCATGCTACAGATCCCAGGGACAGCAGTGACTTCCCCATGTCTATATCTTAAAAGCAGATTATGGACTTTTCATCCAGGGACATGGCCAAATGTTTTTTTAACTCGGATAGTAATTGCTGTTACCACATCCTCCGGCAACAAGTTCCAGAGCTTAACTATAAATTGAGTGAAAAAAATATTTTCTCCTATCTTTTAAAAGTATTACCAGGTATTACCGTGTCCCCTAGTTTTTGTCATTTTTGAAACAGTAAACAATCGATTCATGTCCACCTGCTCTACTCCACTCAGTATTTTATAGACTTCTATCATATCCCTCCTCAGCCGTCACTTCTCCAAGCAGAAGAGCCCTAACCTCTTAAACCTTTCCCCACATGAGATGAGTTCCATCCCCTTATATCATTTTTTTGAGATACGGTGACCAGAATTGCACACAATACTCAAGGTTACTATCCAGCTCATTTTCGAAAGTGATCGCCGGCCATCTTCCGACACAAATCGGGAGATGGCCGGCGATCTCCTGAACCAGGCCAAATCGGTATAATCGAAAGCCGATTTTGGCCAGGTTCAACTGCTTTCCGTTGCGGAGCCGACGAAACATCAAGGGGGCGTGTCGGTAGGGTAGTGAAGACGGGGCGGGACTGGGGCGTGCTCACGAGATGGCCAGCTTCGCCTGATAATTGGAAAAAAAGCCAGGCTTGACGAGCATTTCGCCGGCTTTACCTGGTCCCTTTTTTTTTTCACGACCAAGCCTCAAAAAGGTGCCCCAAATGACCACCGGAGGATATCAGGGATGACCTCTCCTTACTCCCCCAGTGGTCACCAACCCCCTCCCACCCCAAAAAACTTTTTGCAAGCCTCTATGCCATACCCAGCTCCCTGATAGCAGAATGCAAGTCCCTGGAGCAGTTTTTAGTGGGTGCAGTGCACTTCAAACAGGTGGGCCCAGGCCCATCCCCCCCTACCTGTTACACTTGTGGTGGTAAATGGGAGCCCTCCAAAACAACCAAGGGAAGGGTCCTATGCACCTGGGAGCTATTTTTAATTTTTAGAAGTGCCCCCTAGGGTGCCCGGTTGGTGTCCTGGCATGTCAGGGGGGCCAGTGCACTACAAATGCTGGCTCCTCCCCCGACCAAATGCCTTGGATTTCGCAGGGTTTGAGATCGCCGGCATTATTTTCCATTATGGCTGAAAACCGATGCCGGCCATCTTAAACCCGGCGAATTCAAGCCAAATGAAAACTGAAAAATCAAAGAACCTTAAAATCAATTTGATTACTTATTGTTAGCCATGACATTCTTGATAAATATGAGAAACACTATCAAATTGCCCAACTCTACTAATCAATCTAATAGCAGTATTCTGCATCAATTGCAACCAGTTTCACTGAGATACAAGATTAAAGTGAAATGGAGTAATCTAATTGTGGCAGCAAGACAGCCTGAGCAACAGATCTGAAATCTGCCATTAACATAGATCTTTCTACACAAAGCTGACGAAGCTTTAAAAAAATCTTGTACTAAGGGCATTATTGTGTTTAATTCTGGTTGCCGTATCTCAAAAAAGATATAGTGGAATTAGAAAAGGTGTGGAGAAGGGCGACAAAAATGATATGGGGGATCAGACGACTTCCCTGTGAAGAAATGCTAAAGTGGCTAGGGCTCTTCAGCTTGGAGAAAAGGCGGCTGAGGGGAGATATGATAGAGGTCTATAAAATAATGAGTGGAGTGGAATGGGTAGATGTGAAGCGTCTGTTTACGCTTTCCAAAAATACTATAGGACTAGGGGTCATGCGATGAAGCTACAATGTACTACTACTATAGATCATTTCTATAGCGCTACCAGTCGTACGCAGCGCTTCACAATTTAACATGTAGAAAAGACAGTCCCTGCTCAAGAGGGCTTACAATCTAATAGGACAGACAGGACAGGACAAATAAGGGATAAAGGTGGGACAGACAGGACAATTTAAAATGAATCAGAGAAACTTTTTCTTCACTCAACATGTAATTAAACTCCGGAATTCGTTGCCAGAGAATGTGGTAAAGGCGGTTAGCTTAGCGGAGTTTAAAAAAGATTTTCCTAAAGAAAAAGTCCATAGACCATTATTAAATGGACTTGGGGAAAATCCACTATTTCTGGGATAAGCAGTATAGAATGTTTTGTTCTTTTTTGGGATCTTGCCAGGTATTGTGACCTGGATTGGCCACTGTTGGAAACAGGATGCTGGGTTTGATGGACCTTTGGTCTGTCCCAGTATGGCAATTCTTAATGTACTTATGGCATTGATCTGCTTTTCAAAAGACAAAGTTGAGTCTAAAATTACACCCAGCTCTCTGGAGTGATCTTCAAAATCTTTAATGTCTCCCCTGAACATAATGTAACAGTTGTATTTGACCATCTGTCTTTATCGCTGAACCATAAGATTTTTGTCCTCTGTTTACTCAAATAATGTTTGTGTTTTCTGTTTTATTTTGTAAACTACTACCAGAAAACTGTAGAATACACTATATGTTGCTCATAGATTCTCTTAAAAACAAAAAGAGGACAAGACCCAGGTGCTGAAGTGAATTTATCACTGACGTACTTTCAGCACTCAACAGGTTATTATATCATCATTGGCCAAAAACCTTCGAAAATATATTTTGGTACTTTTTTGTGCTCCAAAAAATCATATTGTGCTCATACATACATATGAATAATGAAATAATGCAAACTTATAAGAAAAACAAAATATAGTGCGACTTAGCTTATCATTTAATCCAGCTGCAAAACTCCCGACGGAGACCCGTTTCGCCCTCCGGCTTTTTCAAGGGCGATAATGGAAGTGCTTTCTCTTCTTCCTCAGAACATAATTACAGCACCGCTTAGATCTGCCAGTTAGGCTTGGTGGTATATTATAGTCTAAATAAACATAAACTTAAGATTGTATAGAATGAGTAGAAGTAAATCGATTTTTTATTCGTTCTGAAAGTACAAAGACTAGGGGACACTCCAAGAAGTTACATGGAAATACTTTTAAAACAAATAGGAGGAAATATTTTTTTAAGAATAGTTAAGCTCTGTAACTCTTTGCCAGAGGATATGGTATCAACGGTTAGCGTATCTGGGTTTAAAAAAGGTTTGGACAAATTCCTGGAGGAAAAGTCCATAGTCTTTGTGTAACTGAATCAAGAACAGTAAATCAAAGTCAGGTCACTGAAGTGTGAAAACTCTACAGACCAGGTACAAGAATTTATTTCAAGATACACGTGTTCCATTTCTGTTCACAGGTGGCTGATGAGCGGAATTAAGACATGGAGGTCAGTGTTTTCTCCAAAGATCCCGTCAGGTGTTAGGGCTTCCTTGTGGGATATAGAATTGAGATTGTAAAGCCTGTTAGATATGTTATTTAGGGTTACAGGGGAGATATGATAAAGAAATTTAAATACTTGAAAGGTATTAATATAGAAACAAATATTTTCCAGAGAAGGGAAAGTGGTAAAACTAGAGGACATGAATTGAGGTTGCAGGGTGGTGGACTTAAGAGTAATGTCAGAAAATTCTTTTTCACGGAGAGGGTGATGGATGCCTGGAATGAGGTTGTGGGAAAAAAAAACTGTGGCAGAATTCAGAAAGACTGGAGTGGGCTTTGACGGCAACTCCAGTAGCTGGAACATAGAGACAGAGCTGGGTGGACATCTACGGTCTGTGCCACAGAAAAAAACAAAGAAAGACCATGATCAACTAAATAATATCACGTTCATTGTTGATTTAAATCTTGAATTGATCATGAATGTGACTGTTGGGCAGACTGGATGGACCTTTCAGGTCTTTATCTACCGTTACTTACTATGTTACTTTTTTCCACAAGATGTTGCTGAGTGGCAAACCAAGGAAATATTTCAGTGTTCCCAGTCGTTAGAGCTTCTTTTTTTTTCATATTTAACGCATGCGTTTCTGGTAGTAGCTCAAGGTAACTTACATTCATGTACAGTAGGTATTTCCCTTACACACTAATTTTCTGCCTGAGGCATTAGAGGATTACGTGATTTCCCAAGAGCATAAGGAGCAGCCGTGGGATTTGCTCCCTCCCAAACCCTGTGCCCAACAGAAAGCCTTTCCCAGATTCCTGTGCACCCTTCCACATTCTTGGACCAATAGAAGGGCTGTCCCAGGCTGTCCCAGACACCTGCATTCCCTCCCACATCATCCGACTAATAGAAGGGCTCTCCCAGAAGCCTGTGCTCCTTCCTACGTCCTTGGACCAATTAAAGGCTGTCCCAGATGTCTGTGCTCCCTCCTATGTCCTTGGACCAATAGAAGGCTCTTCCAGATGACTGCTCCCTCTCATACACACATATCTTCTGACCAGTAAAAGGCCTCTCCCAGATGCCTGTGCTTCACCCCACATCCTCTGACCAATAGAAGGCCTCTCCCAGATGCCTACGCTTCACCCCACATCCTCTGACCAATAGAGGGCCTCTCCCAGATGCCTAGGCTTCACCCCACATCCTCTGACCAATAGAAGGCCTCTCCCAGATGCCTGTGCTCCCTCACTTCCTCTGACTAATAGAAGGTCTCTCCTACATGCCAATTCTCTGTCCCATATCCTCTCTTAGCTGTCACTGTGCCTCCGCTAACCTTTGATCGACAGATGAGCTCTCCTAATTACTTTTGACTCTAAATTGGGGGGCCGATATTATCTGATTGAATTCTGTGATGAGAATTTTAAAGAAAAAAGCTGTTTCAGCATTCGCCTTTTAGGTGTCCGAAGAAAATCTAACCTTGCACATTTTCACTTTTTAAAATGCTTCCATGAGAAACTTAAGTTATAAGTAAATACACATTGTTGTTGAAAATTTCACGTTGCACATGTTTCTTCTCTTCCATAGGTGGTCAAATCCCGGATCTCTGTCTTGGAGGTCAGTACATCCCATCCATCCATTTTCATCCCAGTGCTGTTTGGTTTTGGTTTTCATCACTTTCGGGTGGTCAACAGGGGGAAATGCCCATATGGGAGTATCAGAGGTTGGTTTGGAAGCCCTCGACACTCATCTTGGCTGTTCCCCTCCACCCTCTCACCCACGCTTGTCCAAGTTAATTTATTTCAAGCAACACGAAAAGCAATGTTAATTGTCAGGCGTAGGATCGAGGTACTTCTAGCAGAAAATATTCACGATGCAGAGTTACGCACAATGGAGAAGCCATTTTTGTGCATTTCTCTGTGAAAATTCTTGTTATTTATTTATTTGGAGTTTGCTCACACCTTTTTCATTAGTAGCTCAAGGTACGTTACATTCAGATACACTGGGTATTTCTGTGTCCCGGGAGGGCTCACAATCTAAGTTTGTACCTGAGGCAATGGAGGGTTAAGTGACTTGCCCAAGATCACAAGGAGCAGCAGTGGGATTTGAATTGGCCACCTCTGGACTTCAAGACTGATGCTCTAACCACTAGGCCACTCCTCCGCTCACTTATTCACAGAAATCTTTGTATGCCTCCTGTGATGTTCTGTCTCTGGTTTTTGTGTGTGTGTGTGAGTGACCGAAAATGTGTGCATGTAATGAAGTTAAGAATTGCCTTATCAGCATCTGAAGTGTGTTCATGGTGGACATCTCTGTGGCTGTACCATTAAATCCTCGCAGACACTGGGACTAAATCAAGAGAAATACCTGCAGACAATGGAGATTCAATCAGATCCACAAAAACTTGTAAATTACACTATGCTAACACTGGATCTGTGGCATATAGTTAAACTGGATAAATGAACGCACTGAAGGAGAAAAAAAGACCTCAGAAACTATCAAAGCTAGTCTCTGAAAGGTCTGTGCTAAACCAGTTCCAATATCATTCACAGGTCATAAAAAAACTTCCTTTCAATGGGGTCCAGTGTGCCTCAAAATTAATATTTAAGTGCACTCATACTAATTTTAATGTAAGCTTTTTGGTATTTTTTACTCCAAGCACCAAACATTTTATGTGAATTTTTACTGAGGCACAAAACGCTGTCAAATCTAATAATAAGCCGAGCATTTATCTTAGACAAACTTGACAGAGGCCACCGATTCACCAGTTTACGGCTTCCCCAGGAGTTAAAGTGCTTCAAATGCTTAACTCAGTGGTTCCCAAACTTTTTTGGTTCACGGCACCCTTAAAGTCCAAGTAATTTTTCACGGTGCCCCCTAGGCCACACATGTCTCACTCCCCCTCCCCCCTAGCCACACATTTTCTCTCAGGTCTCTCCCTGTAATACAAGTGAATTTTAATGATTGTTTTTATTATTATTATTATTATTTATTGCATTTGTATCCCACATTTTCCCACCTCTTTGCAGGCTCAATGTGGCTTACAATACATCATGAATGGTAGAAATATATTAGAAAATAGACATTTAGTGTTACAGAAGGATCTTGGGTAACATGATAATGATAAAACATGATAGTAATATAACAAGCAGATATTGTAAGACAGTTCTGAATATATGTGGAGGAGTTGTGTATGTTCACATTTGTTGATCTTTGTGGTATGCCTTATTAAAGAGATGGGTCTTCAGTAGTTTGCGGAAGTTGGTTAGTTCATAAATCGTTTTTAAGTTTCGCGGTAGTGCGTTCCATAACTGTGTGCTCAAGTAGGTAAAGTTTGACGCATGCATTAGTTTGTATTTTAGACCTTTGCAGTTGGGGAAGTGCAGATTAAGGAATGTGTGGGATGATCTTTTAGCATTCCTGGGTGGTAAGTCTATCAGGTCTGACATGTAGGCTGGTGCATCTCTGTGAATGATTTTGTGAACTAGGGAGCATATTTTGAACGTGATGCGTTCTTTAAGTGGGAGCCAATGTAGCTTTTCTCATAGGGGTTTAGCACTTTCATATTTAGTTTTACCGAATATGAGTTTAGCTGCAGTGTTCTGGGCTGTCTGAAGTTTCTTGATTATTTGCTCTTTACAGCCGGTGTAGAGTGCATTGCAGTAGTCTAGATGACTGAGCACCATTGATTGTACCAGGTTACGGAAAACAACTCTGTCTTGACCGACCAGTGCACTTGGGGTCTGTATTGTTGATTAGAAGTAATTCTGTTTAAAAATGATTGTTTAACTTTGTGTGAAAATAAGTTGGAATGCAGAAGATAAGACACAGCTCTAATTAATATGTTATGTGAAGGGAAAGATGGAGCTTGTTTTCAAGTTCAGCTTGGCCACCTGGACTTGGAAAACATGTGACCACGTTCCCATAGTATGGCTTGTTTACCTAAACAGAGAAGCATTCTGTAATTTTCCTTAGCTCTGAACATGAGCTCTAAGCCTAATAAAAAGGGGGGCTTGTTACAGCAGAGTGGGGGCTCATCTGTGAGTGGATGCGCTGCACAGAGGATCTGTTCCTGGTCCAAGAAGCTTCTGGCTCTCGCTGTGAACCGGGCCCCCCCAGCTGATGTTAAGAGCCTGGATTGATGTAAGGACCAGTGATGTTGTATGTATAGTGTATTATTGCTTCCTTTCCTGGTCTAAGAACTCTTAGCATTGCTTTGATGTAGAGACCAGTGATGTAATGATTGTTTATATAGCTAATCATTGTGCTCCTGATGCTAGGGTCCACCTTGGAGGTCAGCACTCAAGAAAACGATCTAGGTGTCCTTGTAGAGAATACACTGGAATCTTCTGCTCAGTGTGCGGTGGTGGCTCAAAAAGCAAACAGGATGCTAGGAATTATTAGGAAAGGGATGATGAATATTGACTGGGTAATCAATTACCCCGGTATTGACTGGATAAATGTAACATTGGGGCACGCTAGGGAGGTCAAATTCCTTGATGAAATAAAGGACAGCTTTATGGAGCAGCTGATACAGGAGCCAACGAGAGAAGGAAAAATTCTAGATCTAGTCCTTAGTGGAGCGCATGATCTGGTGCGGGAGGTAATTGTGCTGGGGCCGCTTGATAACAGTGATCATAATATGATCGGATTTGATATTAGCTTTGAAGTAAGTATACATAGGAAATCAAATACGTTAGCGTTTAACTTTAAAAAAGGAGACTATGATAAAATGAGAAGAACGGTGAAAAAAAAACTTAGAGGAGCAACTGCGAGGGTCAAAAATTTACATTAGTCGTGGATGCTGTTCAAAAACACCATCCTGGAAGCCCAGGCCAAATATATTCCGCGTATTAAAAAAGGAGGACGGAAGACCAAACGGCAGCCGGTGTGGTTAAAAAGTGAGGTGAAGGAAGCTATTAGAACTAAAAGAAAATCCTTCAGAAAATGGAAGAAGGAACTGACTGAAAATAATAAGGAATGTCAGGTCAAATGCAAAGCACTGATAAGGAAGGCTAAGAGGGACTTCGAAAAAAAAGATTGCGTTGGACCGCTAAATGACAGAGGAGTAAAAGGGGCGATCAGGGAAGACAAAGCTGTAGCGGAGAGATTAAATGACTTCTTTACTTCGGTCTTCACCGAGGAAGATTTGGGTGGGATACCGATGCCAGAAATGGTATTTGAAGCTGACGAGTCGGAAAAACTTAATGAATTCTCTGTAAACCTGGAGGGGGGCAGTTCTACAAACTGAAGAGTAGCAAATCTGGACCGGATGGTATTCATCCCAGAGTACTAATAGAACTGAAAAATGAGCTTGCGGAGCTATTGTTAGTAATATGTAATTTATCCTTAAAATTGAGCGGGGTACCGGAAGATTGAAGGGTGGCCAATGTAATGCCGATTTTTAAAAAAGGTTCCTGAGTCTGACGTCAGTGCCAGGCAAAATGGTAGAGACTATTATTAAGAACAAAATTACAGAGCATATTCAAAAGCATGGATTAATGAGACAAAGTCAACATGGATTTAGTGAAGGGAAATCTTGCCTCACCAATCTACTAAATTTCTTTGAAGGGGTGAACAAACATGTGGATAAAGGTGAGCCGGTTGATATTGTATATCTGGATTTCCAGAAGGCGTTTGACAAAGTACCTCATGAAAGACTCCAGAGGAAATGGGAGAGTCATGGGATAGGAGGTAGTGTTCTATTGTGGATTAAAAACTGGTTAAAAGATAGAAAACAGAGAGTAGGGTTAAATGGTCAGTATTCTCAATGGAGACGGGTAGTTGGTGGGGGTCCCCAGGGGTCTGTGCTAGAACTGCAGCTTTTTAACATATTTATAAATGACTTAGAGTTGGGAGTAACTAGTGAGGTAATTAAATTTGCCGATGACTCAAAATTATTCAAAGTCGTTAAATCGCGGGAGAATTGTGAAAAATTACAAGAGGACCTTACGAGACTGGGAGACTGGGCGTCTAAATGGCAGATGATGTTTAATGTGAGCAAGTGCAAAGTGATGCATGTGGGAAAGAGGAACCCGAATTATAGCTATGTCATGCAAGGTTCCACGTTAGGAGTCACGGACCAAGAAAGGGATCTAGGTGTGGTCGTTGGTGATATGTTGAAACCTTCTGCTCAGTGTGCTGCTGCGGCTAAGAAAGCAAATGGAATGTTAGGTATTATTAGGAAAGGAATGGAAAGCAAAAATGAGGATGTTATAATGCCTTTGATTTGTTCCATGGTGCGACCGCACCTCAAATATTGTGTTCAATTCTGGTCACCGCATCTCAAAAAAGATATAGTGGAATTAGAAAAGGTGCAGAGAAGGGCGACGAAAATGATAAAGTGGCTAGGGTTCTTCAGCTTGGAGAAAAGACGGCTGAGGGGAGATATGATAGAGGTCTATAAAATAATGAGTGGAGTGGAAAGGGTAGACGTGAAGCATCTGTTTACGCTTTCCAAAAATACTAGGACTAGGGGGCATGCGATGAAGCTACAATGTAGTAAATTTAAAACGAATCGGAGAAAAGTCTTCTTCACTTGACGTATAATTAAACTCTGGAATATGTTACCAGAGGATGTGGTAAAGGCAATTAGCTTAGCGGAGTTTTAAAAAGGTTTGGATGGCTTCCTAAAGGAAAAGTCCATAGACCATTATTAAATGGACTTGGGGAAAATCCACTATTTCTGGGATAAGCAGTATAGAATGTTTTGTACTTTTTTGGGAGCTTGCCAGGTATTTGTGACCCGGATTGGCCAATGTTGGAAACAGGATGCTGGGCTTGATGGACCTTTGGTCTTTCCCAGTATGGCAATACTAATGTACTTATGTAATAAGACTGAAAATACTATAATGCCTCTGTATCGCTCCATAGTGCATCCGCACCTTAAGTATTGCATTCAGTTCTGGTCACCGTATCTCAAAAAAGATATAGCAGAATTAGAAAAGCTTCAAAAAGAACGACCAAAATGATAAAGGGGATGGAACTCCTCTTGTATGAGGAAAGGCTAAAGAGGTTAGGGCTCTTCAGCTTAGAAAAGAGATGGATGAGGGGAGATATGATTAAGTTCTACAACATCCTGAGTAGTGTAGAATGAGTAGAAGTAAATTGATTTTTTTATTTGTTCCAAAAGTACAAAAAATAGGGGACACTCAATGAAATTGCATGTAAATATTTTTAAAACAAATAGAAGGAAATATTTTTTCATGCAAAGAATAGTTAAGCTCTGGAGCTTGTTGCCGGAGGATGTGGTAATGGTGGTTAGCGTATCTGGGTTTAAAAAAGGTTTGAACAAGTTCCTGGAGGAAAGGTCCATAGTCTGTTATTGAGATAGACATGGGGGAAGCCACTGCTTGTCCCAGGATTGGTAATATGGAATGTTGCTACTATTTGGGTTTCTGCCAGGTACTTGTGACCTGGATGTGCCACTACTGGAAGCAGGATACTGGGTTAGATGGACCATTAGTCTGATCCAGTATGGCTATTCTTACATTCTCATGATTAGTATCTCATTAATTTAATCTGTGTTGGCAAAGAATTTCTCAGTTGTGGACCTGCAATAGAAAAAGCCTTTTGCCTTGTCTCTTCAAAATGAATCTTACGCCCAACTGGAATAGATAATAAATAAGCATCTGCTGATCTCAAAGACCTAGCCGGTGGATAGATCTTAAGAACAGTTCTCAAATAATAATCAGATTCTAATGTCAATGTCTTATGAATTAATAACAGGATTTTAAAATAAGTTCTCTTTTTCCACCTGTAACCAGTGAAAGCCCCTCAAAATCAGAGAAATATGCTAAAAACGTGACTGTACAGCTATCAGTTGAGCCGCTGTATTCTGACAAACCTGCAACGTCCTGCAAGTGCTACAGGGTTTTATCTGAAACATCTCCTCTTGCTTTACCCAGGTAGGCACCTTCCTTTCAGGGTGTGGTGGCGTTCCTGAAGACTGGATTTACCAACTGGATTTGTTTTGGGCATAACATCACAGGAGTGAATGTCACTCATAAGCCAGGTGCTGCAGAGGGCAAAGGTACAGCAGGGAATGAGCAAAGGCAGAATATGGGGGCCCTTTTACTAAGGCGCGTAAGCGTCTACGCATGCGCAATGCACGCCAAAATGGAGTTACCACCTGTCTATCGCGTGGCTCTTGAGGTAATTTCATTTCTGACGCGCGTCTGAAAAATATTTTTTTTCGGTTATGCGTAACAGATGTGCAGAGGTTATTACCGCCCGGATTCTTTACCACTAGGTTAATGACTGGCGGTAAGGTCTCGGACCCAAAATGGACGCGCTGGAATTTTAATTTTGCCACACGTCCATTTTTGGCAAAAAAAAAGGGCCTTCACAAGCGCACTGAAAAATGGATTGCCGCATACCCAAAACCTGCACCTACACTACCACAAGCCATTTTTCAGCACTTCTTTGTAAAAGGACCCTCAAGTGACTTGTTTAGAGTAGTTTATGGTGCCTAGTTTATTCGCCTTTTAGAGGTGCATAAGTGGGCATTTAGACGTTTATTTTGCATAAATGTCTAAATCCCAATTTTACAAAGCTGAAGTAACCTTGTTTAATCCTTACCAGTTGTCTCCTCATTTTATAAAATGTTAAACCTAATATGTGTGGTTTTGTCTGTGTGTATTCACGAGATTGTAAGCTCCCAGGTGCCGGGACTGTTTATTATGAGTCGCCTAACACTGAATGTGCCTGCGAGCACTATGCAAATGATGCTTATATTCATATTATAAGTGTTTCTGCTCTTGTCTTTGCAGGATGGTTTACCAAAATCCTGACCTGTTACGACCTCCGTGAGTACTCAAAACTTCACGGCGAAATTCTATATTAGTGTTTCATCCAACAGAGTTTAATCAGGAAGGACAGGCACTTGCCCGACTGAACCCTGCTCAGCGGACTATTCCAGGATATTTAGTTTAGTTTAATAAAATTGATTTTACAGTCCTTCACAAACACATCAGAGCGGTGTCCAATCACACATTAAAAACAAGTCAAAAGAAACTCCAGCATATGAAAAGAAAGAGACAAGATAAAACAAGGCACACAAATAGATTAAAAATATTACATTTTGTTTGTTTTCTTTTCTTATTAAAGCTGCTTGTTAGGTAGGCTGTGGCCCTGGGCCCATGTTCCCTTAACAGCAATAAAATATATTTTTTTAATGTTCTTGATATTCTGCTTTGGTTGTTGAGCTCCTCTTGGCTTGGCCATTGGCGGGTTATGATCTTCAATTGACTCTTAATTTCATTGTTGCATTCCAGTCCACTAACGTTTTTCAAAAGTTACGTGATCAAAATTAAAGGAGCATCTGGCCAGTTGGAACTGACTGAAACATCTTCCATAGCTTTATCTGTACTTCATATGCAAAACACCTTTTTTCTACATTTACCATCATTTCAATAATCATTTTGGTAGTTCAGTGGCATTGTCTGTTGTGCTGATGATCACAGCCAACTTTTTATTATTCTTGATTTTCTGCTTTGGTTGTTGAGCTCCTCTTGGCTTGGCCATTGGCGGGTTATGATCTTCAATTGACTCTTAATTTCATTGTTGCATTCCAGTCCACTAACGTTTTTCAAAAGTTACGTGATCAAACTTAAAGGAGCATCTGGCCAGTTGGAACTGACTGAAACTTCTTCCATAGCTTTATCTGCATTTGATATGTAAAATATCTTTTGTCTACGTTTTCCATCATTTCAATAATTGGTTTTGGAGTTTAGGTAGTGCAGTGGCTTCATCTGTTGGGGTGATAATCACAGCTGATTTTTTTAAAATATTCTTCATATTCTGTTTTGGTTGTTAAGCTCCTCTTGGCCTGGCCATTGGTGGGTTTTACTATGATCCTCATTTGACTCTCATAATTTCTTTGTTGCCTCCCAGTCAACAAACATTTTTCAAAAGTTAAGTGGTCAAAATTAAAAGAGCGTCTGGCCAGTTGGTCCTGACTGAAACATCTTCCATAGCTTTATCTGTACTTCATATGCAAAACACCTTTTGTCTACATTTACCATCATTTCAATAATCATTTTGGTAGTTCAGTGGCATTGTCTGTTGTGCTGATGATCACAGCCAACTTTTTATTATTCTTGATTTTCTGCTTTGGTTGTTGAGCTCCTCTTGGCTTGGCCATTGGCGGGTTATGATCTTCAATTGACTCTTAATTTCATTGTTGCATTCCAGTCCACTAACGTTTTTCAAAAGTTACGTGATCAAAATTAAAGGAGCATCTGGCCAGTTGGAACTGACTGAAACTTCTTCCATAGCTTTATCTGCATTTGATATGCAAAATATCTTTTGTCTACGTTTTCCATCATTTCAATAATTGGTTTTGGAGTTTAGGTAGTGCAGTGGCTTCATCTGTTGGGGTGATAATCACAGCTGATTTTTTAAAAATATTCTTCATATTCTGTTTTGGTTGTTAAGCTCCTCTTGGCTTGGCCATTGGTGGGTTTTACTATGATCCTCATTTGACTCTCATAATTTCTTTGTTGCCTACCAGTCAACAAACCTTTTTCAAAAGTTAAGTGGTCAAAATTAAAGGTGCGTCTGGCTAGTTGGTCCTAACTGAAACATCTTCCATAGCTTTATCTGTAGCTTTATCTGTATTTCATATGCAAAACACCTTTTGTCACGTTTTCCATCATTTCAATAATAATTTTTGGTAGTCCAGTGGCTTCGTCTGTTGGGGTGATGATCACAGCCAACTTTTTAATATTTTTGATATTCTGCTCTGGTTGTTAAGATCCTCTTGGCTTGGCCATTAGCGGGTTTTAGTATGATCCTCATTTGACTCTTGTAATTTCTTTGTTGCCTCCCAGTCAACAAACATTTTTCAAAAGTTAAGTGGTCAAAATTAAAAGAGCATCTGGCCAGTTGGTCCTGACTGAAACATCTTCCATAGCTTTATCTGTACTTCATATGCAAAACACCTTTTGTCTACATTTACCATCATTTCAATAATCATTTTGGTAGTTCAGTGGCATTGTCTGTTGTGCTGATGATCACAGCCAACTTTTTATTATTCTTGATTTTCTGCTTTGGTTGTTGAGCTCCTCTTGGCTTGGCCATTGGCGGGTTATGATCTTCAATTGACTCTTAATTTCATTGTTGCATTCCAGTCCACTAACGTTTTTCAAAAGTTACGTGATCAAAATTAAAGGAGCATCTGGCCAGTTAGAACTGACTGAAACTTCTTCCATAGCTTTATCTGTACTTCATATGCAAAACACTTTTTGTCTACATTTACCATCATTTCAATAATCATTTTGGTAGTTCAGTGGCATTGTCTGTTGTGCTGATGATCACAGCCAACTTTTTATTATTCTTGATTTTCTGCTTTGGTTGTTGAGCTCCTCTTGGCTTGGCCATTGGCGGGTTATGATCTTCAATTGACTCTTAATTTCATTGTTGCATTCCAGTCCACTAACGTTTTTCAAAAGTTACGTGATCAAAATTAAAGGAGCATCTGGCCAGTTAGAACTGACTGAAACTTCTTCCATAGCTTTATCTGTACTTCATATGCAAAACACCTTTTGTCTACATTTACCATCATTTCAATAATCATTTTGGTAGTTCAGTGGCATTGTCTGTTGTGCTGATGATCACAGCCAACTTTTTATTATTCTTGATTTTCTGCTTTGGTTGTTGAGCTCCTCTTGGCTTGGCCATTGGCGGGTTATGATCTTCAATTGACTCTTAATTTCATTGTTGCATTCCAGTCCACTAACGTTTTTCAAAAGTTACGTGATCAAAATTAAAGGAGCATCTGGCCAGTTGGAACTGACTGAAACTTCTTCCATAGCTTTATCTGCATTTGATATGCAAAATATCTTTTGTCTACGTTTTCCATCATTTCAATAATTGGTTTTGGAGTTTAGGTAGTGCAGTGGCTTCATCTGTTGGGGTGATAATCACAGCTGATTTTTTTAAAATATTCTTCATATTCTGTTTTGGTTGTTAAGCTCCTCTTGGCCTGGCCATTGGTGGGTTTTACTATGATCCTCTTTTGACTCTCATAATTTCTTTGTTGCCTCCCAGTCAACAAACATTTTTCAAAAGTTAAGTGGTCAAAATTAAAGGTGCGTCTGGCTAGTTGGTCCTGACTGAAACATCTTCCATAGCTTTATCTGTAGCTTTATCTGTATTTCATATGCAAAACACCTTTTGTCACGTTTTCCATCATTTCAATAATAATTTTTGGTAGTCCAGTGGCTTCGTCTGTTGGGGTGATGATCACAGCCAACTTTTTAATATTTTTGATATTCTGCTCTGGTTGTTAAGATCCTCTTGGCTTGGCCATTAGCGGGTTTTAGTATGATCCTCATTTGACTCTTGTAATTTCTTTGTTGCCTCCCAGTCAACAAACATTTTTCAAAAGTTAAGTGGTCAAAATTAAAAAAGCATCTGGCCAGTTGGTCCTGACTGAAACATCTTCCATAGCTTTATCTGTACTTCATATGCAAAACACCTTTTGTCTACATTTACCATCATTTCAATAATCATTTTGGTAGTTCAGTGGCATTGTCTGTTGTGCTGATGATCACAGCCAACTTTTTATTATTCTTGATTTTCTGCTTTGGTTGTTGAGCTCCTCTTGGCTTGGCCATTGGCGGGTTATGATCTTCAATTGACTCTTAATTTCATTGTTGCATTCCAGTCCACTAACGTTTTTCAAAAGTTACGTGATCAAAATTAAAGGAGCATCTGGCCAGTTAGAACTGACTGAAACTTCTTCCATAGCTTTATCTGTACTTCATATGCAAAACACCTTTTGTCTACATTTACCATCATTTCAATAATCATTTGGTAGTTCAGTGGCATTGTCTGTTGTGCTGATGATCACAGCCAACGTTTTATTATTCTTGATTTTCTGCTTTGGTTGTTGAGCTCCTCTTGGCTTGGCCATTGGCGGGTTATGATCTTCAATTGACTCTTAATTTCATTGTTGCATTCCAGTCCACTAACGTTTTTCAAAAGTTACGTGATCAAAATTAAAGGAGCATCTGGCCAGTTGGAACTGACTGAAACTTCTTCCATAGCTTTATCTGCATTTGATATGCAAAATATCTTTTGTCTACGTTTTCCATCATTTCAATAATTGGTTTTGGAGTTTAGGTAGTGCAGTGGCTTCATCTGTTGGGGTGATAATCACAGCTGATTTTTTTAAAATATTCTTCATATTCTGTTTTGGTTGTTAAGCTCCTCTTGGCCTGGCCATTGGTGGGTTTTATACTATGATCCTCATTTGACTCTCATAATTTCTTTGTTGCCTCCCAGTCAACAAACATTTTTCAAAAGTTAAGTGGTCAAAATTAAAAGAGCGTCTGGCCAGTTGGTCCTGACTGAAACATCTTCCATAGCTTTATCTGTACTTCATATGCAAAACACCTTTGTCTACATTTACCATCATTTCAATAATCATTTGGTAGTTCAGTGGCATTGTCTGTTGTGCTGATGATCACAGCCAACTTTTTATTATGCTTGATTTTCTGCTTTGGTTTTTGAACTCCTCTTGGCTTTGCTATTGGCGGGTTTTAGTATGATCTTCATTTGACTCTCTTAATTTCTTTGTTGCCTCCCAGTCAACAAATGTTTCCTGAAAAGTTAAGTGATCATAATTAAAGGAGAATCTGACCAGTTGGTCCTGACTGGAACTTCTTTGATAGCTTTACCTGCATTTCTCTTTTGTCTACGTTTTCCATCATTTCAATAATTGGTTTTGGTAGTCCAGTTGCTTCATCTGTTGGTGTGATGATCACATCTGGCTTTATGGTATTCTCTTTTAGGCCCAATTGGCCCAATTTTTGCTGTTCTTCTCATCTTCTTTTCTTGAGACCCATTTAGTATGATCTTCATTTGACTCTCTTAATTTCTTTGTTGCCTCCCAGTCAACAAATGTTTCCTGAAAAGTTAAGTGATCATAATTAAAGGAGAATCTGACCAGTTGGTCCTGACTGGAACTTCTTTGATAGCTTTACCTGCATTTCTCTTTTGTCTACGTTTTCCATCATTTCAATAATTGGTTTTGGTAGTCCAGTTGCTTCATCTGTTGGTGTGATGATCACATCTGGCTTTATGGTATTCTCTTTTAGGCCCAATTGGCCCAATTTTTGCTGTTCTTCTCATCTTCTTTTCTTGAGACCCATGTGCTTTCTTTTCCAAGTTGTACCATCTTTTTTTAAGGAGGGCTATATGTTACTCACCAATGCAGGCTACCAAGAGACCTTTTTAAAAATATCCCACCTTGTTTATATTGGACACCATATGAACATTTTGGAAAAAGATAATTGTTAAAGGTGTAAGAGGCATTTGGTTACATACCTTCCTGGAGTGTCTGCAATTAAATATAATTAGTGCCAATAATTGCTTGTTAAAAGCCAATTGGCACTAATTGGCTCATTAGTCACTTAAAATTTCAATTAAAAAAGAGGAGATGGGCACTTTTACAGAAATTCCCCCAAACATCTTATGATTAACGTTCTGTTACTCTTCCAGACGTAATGACGTGATGATTCTGACTCCATGGCTGGCCCCGATTATCTGGGAGGGAACCTTTAACTATGATATTCTCCTGGAAAAATATAAACTCCACAATTATACTGTCGGACTTACTGTCTCTGTTATTGGCACGTAAGTACCTAAAGCGTTGAATATATATATATTTTTTTTTCTTTAGCTTTAGGGGCACTTTTACTAAACTGAGCAAAAAAGTGGCTAGCACGGGCTTTCCCGCGCACTGATGCCACTTTTAGCATGGCTATAAAATGGCTGCATTTCCTATATTCCCTATTCATGGCTATGCGCTAATTTCCTAATTAGCATGTGGCCATTAGCGCTAATCACACGCTAATTGGTTGCAGCTGCGCTAACCAATTAGCTCTAGGCATGCCTACACTCCTCCCCCAAACGCCCTTGCGCTAAAAAATAAAAAGTATCTTACAGCACGTTGGAAGCGCGCACAGATCTGAAAACTATCGCGAGATGCCTGAGCACACCTCAAAGTAATGCTTTTTACCCTGCGGTAAGCGCGTTCATGCTTACCACAACTTTGTAAAAGGGCCTCTTAATTTATATGCTCTTCTGTGGTAATTAGTTTTTTCTTAAAATGCCAGTATTTTTTCTCTAATTGTACTGGCTGCGTTTTTATTATGCTATTCTTAGAAATAAAGAAAAAGTCAGACTAGGTTAGAAAGAAAGGTTATCTTTATTACTCACCAGCACAGGATCAGATATCAGTAGCAAGTTGTAGGAAAATAATAGCAAACTTACAAAATCTAACATCAGTAGTTCTGGTACTTATAAGTAATTATATAAAGAAGAGAAAAAGGAGGAAGGAACGTTTATTCCTCACTGTCATACAAAGGTCACAGAATAGAGAGAAAGAAAGATTCTTAGCTGTACAGAATTATTTCTTACGGGGGGGGGGGGGAGGACACCCCCCTTGGTAAATAGGCTGTGGGCAAGGATACTTACCTGTAACAGG
Organism: Microcaecilia unicolor; assembly: GCF_901765095.1. Taxonomy (NCBI): domain Eukaryota; kingdom Metazoa; phylum Chordata; class Amphibia; order Gymnophiona; family Siphonopidae; genus Microcaecilia; species Microcaecilia unicolor. The sequence continues at coordinate 249,260,046 of NC_044033.1, forward strand.
TGTTCTCCGAGGACAGCAGGCTATATATTCTCACATAGTCTTCTTAAAATTTGAAAATGAAAATGTCACTCGTCGTGCAGGCGGATGCATTGCGCATGCGTGCGTCCCTTTTCCCGCCCGCCGCGAGGACACATTCCTCAGTTATATCCAAAAGAATAGAGGAATACAACTCCAAAGGGGAGGTGGGAGGGTTGTGAGAATATATAGCCTGCTGTCCTCGGAGAACACCTGTTACAGGTAAGTAACTACTCTTTCTCCGAAGACAAGCAGGCTAATATTCTCACATATGGGTATCCCTAGCCCCCAGGCTCACTCAACATAACAAAGAATGGTCAATGGGCCTAGGGGGGTGGAGTTGGATTCTAAACCCCAAACAGACTCTGCAGCACCGACTGCCCAAACCGACTGTCGCGTCGGCTATGCTTCTGAAGGCAGTAATGAGATGTAAATGTGTGGATTGAAGACCACATCGCAGCCTTGCAAATCTCTTCAATGGTGGCTGACTTTAGATGAGCCAGTGACGCAGCCATGGCTCTAACGTTATGAGCCGTGACATGACCGTCCAAAGTCAGCCCGGCTTGGGCGTAAGAGAAGGAAATGCAATCTGCTAGCCAAGTAGAAATGGTGTGCTTTCCGACAGCAACTCCCCTCTTATTGGGATTAAAAGAAATAAACAACTGGGCTGACTGTCTGAAGGGGCGTGTCCGCTCCACGCAATAGGCCAGTGCTCTTTTACAGTCCAAAGTGTGCAACTTGCTTTCGCCTGGACTCATGTGAGGAGGGGGAAAACATGTTGGCAAGATAATTGACTGGTTCAGATGGAACTCCGACACCACCTTCGGTAAAAACCTTGGGTGCGTGCGGAGAACTACCTTGTCATGATGAAAAACAAGGAAAGGTGCATGAACTACCAGGGCTTGAAGCTCACTGACCCTACGAGCTGAAGTAACCGCCACCAAGAAAATGACCTTCAAGGTCAAGTACTTCAGATGGCAGGAATCTAGTGGCTCGAAAGGAGTTGTCATCAGCTGGGTGAGAATGACGTTGAGATCCCATGGCACTGGAGGAGGTTTGACAGGGGGTTTTGTCAAAAACAAACCTCTCATGAAACGAACCACCAAAGGCTGTCCAGAGATAGGCAGACCGTCTACACGTGAATGATAAGTACTGATAGCACTAAGATGAACCTTGACTGAGTTGGTTTTAAGACCGGACTCAGATAAGTGTAGAAGGTTCTCAAGCAAGGTCTGTGCAGGACAAGAAAAAGGATCTAGGGCCTCGCTGTCACACCAGACGGCAAACCTCTTCCATTTAAAAGAATAACACCTATGCATGGAATCTTTCCTGGAAGCAAACAGGACTCGGGAGACACCCTCAGGGAGACCAAAAGAGGCAACCTCTAAGCTCGCAACATCCAGGCCGTGAGAGCCAGAGACCGGAGGTTGGGATGCTGAAGTGCCCCCTCGTTCTGAGTAATGAGGGTCGGAAAACAGTCCAATCTCCATGGTTCTTCCGAAGATAGTTCCAGAAGAAGAGGGAACCAGATCTGACGGGGCCAAAAGGGCGCTATCAGAATCATGGTTCCTTGGTCTTGCTTGAGTTTCAGCAAAGTCTTCCCCACCAAGGGAATGGGAGGATATGCATACAGGAGTCCTGTCCCCCAATAAAGGAGGAAGGCATCCAATGCTAGCCTGCCGTGGGCCTGATGTCTGGAACAGAATTGAGGGACCTTGTGAGTGTCCTGGGAAGCAAAAAGATCTATCGAGGGAATGCCCCATACTCGAAAAATCTTTTTGGCAATAGTCATGTTCAAGGACCACTCGTGAGGCTGCATAATCCTGCTCAACCTGTTGGCCAGACTGTTGTTTACACCGGCTAGATAAGTGGCTTGGAGAAACATCCCGTGTTGGCAGGCCCATAGCCACATCTGCACGGCCTCCTGACACAGAGGGCGAGATCCGGTACCCCCTTGATTGTTGGTCTAATACATTGCAACCTGATTGTCTGTCTGAATTAGAACAATTTTGTTGGATAGCCGATCTCTGAAAGCCTTTAAAGTGTTCCAAATCGCTCGCAATTCTAGGAGATTGATCTGGAGATGCTTCTCCTGAAGAGACCAAGCTCCTTGAGTGTGAAGCCCATCTACATGCGCTCCCCACCCGAGGAGGGATGCATCCGTCGTCAGCACTTTTTGTGGCTGAGGAATTTGGAATGGGCGTCCCAAGACCAGATTGGAGCGAATAGTCCACCACTTGAGGGAGTTGCGAAAATTGATGACATCCTCTAGATTCCCTGTAGCCTGAAACCACTGGGAAGCTAGGGTCCATTGAGCAGATCTCATGTGTAAACGTGCCATAGGCGTCACATGAACTGTGGAGGCCATGTGTCCCAGAAGTCTCAACATCTGCCGAGCTGTGATCTGCTGAGACGCTTGCACCCTGGAAGCCAGAGACAGAAGGTTGTCCGCTCTGGGTCCTGGAAGATAAGCACAAGCTGTCTTTGTACACAACAGAGCTCCTATGAATTCCAATTTCAGGGCTGGAACGAGATGGGACTTGGGATAATTGATGACAAACCCCAGCATCTCTAGCACCTGAATAGTCATCCACATGGACTGCAAAGTTTCCTGCGGGGAAGTGTTCTTCACCAGCCAATCGTCCAGGTAAGGGAACACATGCACTCCCAGTCTGCGTAGTGACGCTGCAACAACTGCCAGGCACTTTGTAAACACCCTGGGAGCAGACACCAAGCCAAAAGGCAAAACACAGTACTGAAAGTGCTGTGATCCCAGCCAAAATCGAAGATACTTCCTGTGAGCTGGAAGTATCGATATGTGGGTGTAAGCATCCTTCAAGTCTAGAGAGCATAGCCAATCGTTTTCCTGAATCATGGGTAGAAGGGTGCCCAGGGAAAGCATCCTGAACTTTTCTCGGACCAGATATTTGTTCAGGCATCTTAGGTCTAGGATGGGACGCACCCCCCCTGTTTTCTTTTCCACAAGGAAGTACCTGGAATAGAATCCCAGCCCTTCTTGCCCTGGTGGAACGGGCTCGACCGCATTGGCGCTGAGAAGGGCGGAGAGTTCCTCTGCAAGTACCTGCTTGTGGTAGGAGCTGAAGGACTGAGCTCCTGGTGGGCAATTTGGAGGTTCGGAATTCAGATTGAGAGTGTACCCGGACCAGACTATTTGAAGAACCCACCGATCGAAGGTTAAGAGAGGCTACCTTTGGTGAAAAAATCTTAACCTCCCCCCGACCGGTAGATCGTCCGGCACAGGCACTTTGATGTCAGCTATGCTCTGCTGGGGAGCTGCTGGGGCCTGCTTCGGTGCACGCTGCTGACGAGAGCAAGCGGGCTGGGGTCGAGCCTGAATCGGCTGTCGGGAATAAGAAATGTACTTACGGCCCCTAGAGACGTAAGGAGCATTTCTCTTTCCCTTAAAAAACTTCCTAGAGGTGGAAGTGGATGCAGAAGGCGCCCGGCGGGAGAGAGAATCCATAGCGTTATCACACTGGTAGAGATGATCAATCATCTCCTCAACCTTCTCTCCAAAAAGGTGATCCCCCCGGCACGGGATATCTGCTATTTTCTGCTGAGTCCGTTCCTCCAGGTTAGGGGCACGCAGCCATGAGAGTCTGCGCATCGCTATACCTTGGGCAGAAAATCGGGATACCACATCACAAGTGTCAAAAACGCCCCTGGACAGGAACTTGCAACACGCCTTCTGCTGCCTGACCACTTGGCGAAAGGGTTCGGCTTTCTCCGGTGGGAGTGCATCTACCAAACTCTCAAGTTGCCTCACAGAGTTCCGTAAATGAATGCTCGTAAAGAACTGGTATGATTGGATTTTGGCCGCGAGCAGACCAGCCTGATACGCCTTCCTCCCAAAAGAGTCCAGAGTCCTATACTCCCGCCCCGGGGGCGCCGAGGAGAAGTTCCTAGAACTCTTGGCTCTTCTGAGAGCGGAATCCACCACCGCTGAATCATGGGGCAACTGAGCCCGCATGAGACTGGGTTCCCCGTGAATCCGGTACTGAGATTCAACTTTCTTAGGAACGGTTGGGCAAGAAAAAGGCTTCTCCCAGTTCCTCAACATCAGCTCCCTGAGTGTCTCATGGAAAGGAACTGTGGCAGAAGATGTAGGTGGAGATGGATAGTCCAAAACCTCAAGCATCTTGGCCCTGGGCTCATCCACAATTTCAACAGGGAAGGGAATGGCCTCAGACATCTCCCGAACAAAAGAGGAGAAAGACAAACTCTCAGGAGGAGAAAGCTGTCTTTGGGGCGAGGGAGTAGAATCAGATGGGATGCCTTGAGAATCCTCACCAGAGAACTCCCCACGCATTTCATCATCATCTGATGAGGTATTATCAGATGGGGCTAAAAGCTCAGACAGAGCTGCCCGAATCTGAGCCCGCCTCGACGAAGAGGTTTGACGGCCTCGATGATGATGTCGAGAAGTCGACGGTCCCTGAGATTCCGGTGAAGCTTTCTGCACCGGTCTCCGGAGAGCCGACCCGGGATGTCAACGACACCGGCACCGAAGGCGGCACCGGTGAAACAGACCTCACCACGGGTTGAAGGCCTGACGCATGAGCTTCCAGCACCGGCGACATCGATACCCCCGATACCGTCAGCACCGGCATCTCTGAACCCATCGACACCGGCACCGTCGGTACCGACAACCTCGGCGCCGATTGCCACTGCTGCATCATTTCCATAAAAAAAGGAAAAAAGGCCTGCATACGCTCATCGAGAGTTGCTGCCGGAAGATGCTGGGGGGTCCGTTGGGGCTGGGGGGTCGGTTGGGGCAGTGGAGGCGAAGTCTGCTGAAGTTGCGGCGTGGGGACTCGGCTGCCAAGGGACCCACGCGCCGGCACCTCAGTAATAGAGGGAGAGCGATCCTCTCGGCACCGACGCTTCTTGGGTATCGAATGTATCGATGACCCGGAGCTCTTGGTGCCGTGACGTGAAGGAGAACGACGACGGTGCCTCTTGGCCTTCGCCCGACGCCCGTCGTCGAGACTCCTCGGGGACGTGGAATCCACACGCCTCTTCGGGGCCGGGTCCGATGCAGGGCGGTCCCGGGGGGTCTGCAAAGCAGGAGGCGCCGAGGCGGGTGGAGACCCACTCGATGCATCACTGCTCCCAGCGTGCATCGGTCGTTTGGCAGCCTGTCCCCGGTCTCCCGGTGCCGACGCTTCATTCGACATCGACCTCAATGACGCCGACTTCGACGACATCGTCTTTGACGGTGCTGACTTGGACGACGGCGCCGACGTCGAGGCACCGGGCCCAAAATCTTCTCCCTTTGGGCATCTCGAGAGAGCAGTGTCCGCTTTTTCATCGCGAGACACAACTTGCAGCCCTCCGAGCGGTGATCCGGCCCAAGGCACTGTAAACACCACGAGTGTGGGTCAGTGCTGGAGATGGCCCGATGGCAGCGGGCACAAGGCTTAAAGCCGCTGGGCATCTTGGTTGACATGACGGGAAAAACAGCCCCTGCCAAATCAAAAGACGCGATTGTGTCGTGAAACAAGGGGACACAAAAAAAGAAAAAAACTTAACCGAACGAGCGATTTAAATAAAATCGCAGACTAAAAGGAAAGAAAACTTAAGAAACGAAAAGAACTAGAAATTAACTAAAAAGGATACTTCTGTTTGTAAATCTTCACCTCCGGGCTCAGCAACACGACGAAGAAAACTCTCACCGTGTCACCTCAGACGCGGAGAAGAAAAAACTGAGGAATGTGTCCTCGTGGCGGGCAGGAAAAGGGACGCACGCATGCGCAGTGCATCCGCCCGTGCGACGAGTGACATTTTCAAATTTTAAAAAGACTTAGCTAGAAAGTCCTCCGGGCCGACGTGACGTCACCCATATGTGAGAATATTAGCCTGCTTGTCTTCGGAGAAATGAAACTTCTCTTGCCAGCTGGGCTATTTCAGAGTCTCTTTCTGAGCAGTCACTTATATACCCTTCCCATCACAATGGACCACCTCATATATCACCCAATCAGCAATCCTGCAGGTACATAGGAGACCTGTGATAGGGCCTTAGTGTCCTTGCCACACCTCTGCTCAGTAACAAACAGTTGGGATGTCATGCCGGGGGGGGGGGGGGTGGTCTTGTCAGTTTGTTTGTACAAGACAGTTGGTTAGGATGTCAGACAGTTTGTGGTCAGCCAGAAATTCCTGTCTTGTAACTATCAGTGGAAACTCACAGAAACACAAACAGAAATAAGCAGATCCAAAAGAAAAGGCCACAAAATTCCAGAACATAATACAGCCTGTAATCTTGATATATTTCTTCACTTGTGTCTTTTGGTGTAAATATCTAATCTAATCAAACTTTTTAAATCAATAATCTAAAAAGAGAAATAAAACAAAGGGCTAGATTCTCTATGTGGTGCCTGAAAATTATGCCTAGGTATATTCTGTAAAGTACGCCTAAATTGTATATAGAATAGGCTTAAATTTCCATGCAGTATATAGAATAACACCAAGCGCCTTTCAACGTGACCAATGGGCCGCGAAAAGCGCCTGCGGTAAAAGTGAAACCAGTGTGCATCTATTTACGGCCTGAGCCCTTAACGCCACCCATTGATCTAGTGGTAAGGGTTCACCTGCTACACGCGCGGTGATCAGCACGCACCAACTGCCTACTGTGCCTTGTAAAAGGGCACCTTAAATTTAGGCACACCACGTTACAGAATATGCTTAGCGAGTTGTGTGCGTAAATCTTAATGCCAATTAGTGCTGAAAATTGCTTGTTAACATCCAATTGGCAGTGCTGATTATCTAGTTAACCAATTAAGTTACGCGCATTGTTATAGAATATGCTTTGATTTCCACGCAGAAATTAAGGGGCCATATAGAATCCCGGGTATATAGTACTGAATGGTCAAAGTATGCATTCTTTGTTTTTTAATTTTATAGTTTATTGAGAAAAACTTAAACATTAGCGTGTGCCTTGGTCAAGAGTGTCATGTCCTCACCTCTCCCGCGACGTGCCTCGGCGGTTCCGTTTTGCCTCTCGCCCCGCGCAGGCTCCCATCGCTGCTGCCCAACTCCAGGAGGGAAGGATCGGGTGTCGGACTGTGTGCAGGGCTGCCGCTCCCGCTGTCTAACGCTCGGCTACAGCCCGAGCCCGCAGAGGCCGCTCTGGAGCGCGTCCTGGGTTCGACGCGGGAGCAGCGGTGCCATCTTGGTGGCATTGGGCGCGGGAGGTCTGTCTCCGCCTCCGGCGACAGGGATTGGACCGTCCCTGGGCTCCGCCCCCTTTCTGGCTGCCAGCCAATCCCGGGCTGCTCTCCCCAGCTGATTCTTGTTGCTTCCAAGGGTGGGGGCTATTTAGGAGCAGCTCCCTCTGAACTCAGTGCTTTGGCTTCTACCTTGTTAGAGGAGCTGGTGCTTCTGTGTGACTTTTCTTCGGCTGTTTCGCCTGACCTGCCCAGAGACCTCTGCTTTGAACCTGACTACTGCTTTGCTAGCCGCCTGCCCAGAGACTCCTACTTTGAACCTGACTACTGCTTTGCTAGCCGCCTGCCCAGAGACCTTTGCTTTGAACCTGACTACTGCTTTGCTAGCCACCTGCCCAGAGACTCCTGCTTTGAACCTGACTACTGCTTTGCTAGCCGCCTGCCCAGAGACCTTTGCTTTGAACCTGACTACTGCTTTGCTAGCCACCTGCCCAGAGACTTTTGCTTTGAACCTGACTATTGCTTTGCTAGCCACCTGCCCAGAGACCTTTGCTTTGAACCTGACCACTGCTTTTTTAGCCGCCTGCCCAGAAACTGTGCCTTGTTTCCGACTCCTGCGGCCTCAGCCGGCGCTACCCCGCGGTTCCAGAAGTCCTGTTGGCTGCCCGCACCTGGAGGCTCAACCTCCGGGGAATGGCGGCCGCCACAGGTGAAGACTTGGGGTTGTTCGGCTGTCCTTTGGAGGGCCAGTGTCTATCTTATTGCCAACTCTCCAGTAGGACCCAAGGGCTCACGGAATTTACACACGGGACAAAGAGCACATTTAACAGATAATCCCAACATCCCTTTCCCCAACCCTTCCCTCCCTTTCCCCCAACCCCTCCCTTCAGTGTCCCATACACAGGCATGAAATCCAAAATTTTATCCAGGAGCAAAGAACTTTTCCCAGACTCATATAATATCCAGGGTTAGTTCAGCCCACAGCGGTGAGCAGCGGGCTGAATATTGCTCATGACTCTATAATCTTTGGATGAGATGCAGTTGCTTTGTGGATTAAGAATGGGGATGGTGTTATATTTCATTCTGTTTACACATTGTTCAGTGCCTGAACTGTCTTTTGTAGGTACGTTAAATTACTGAAGAAGTTCCTAGAATCTGCAGAGAGGTACTTCATTAAAGATGGAAAGGTGAATTACTACGTTTTCACCGACAGACCGGATGACGTCAAGGCTCTCGATCTGAAAATCAACAGAACCATGAAAGTCATCCCAGTCCCACGGTATGCCTCGTGGGAAGAAACGGTCCTGGGCAGGATGGAAGTCTTCACAAATCTGACCAAGCTGTTGCTCTGGAACAAAGTAGATTATCTAGTCAGTATGGATGCCGATATCGTGCTACTCAATCACATAGGCGTGGAGATTCTCGGTGAATTGGTGGCTGCAATCCATCCTGGATTCTACCGCAGCTCGCGTCAGTATTTCAGCTATGAAAGACGTCCAGCTTCTCAAGCTTTCATCCCCAAAAACGAAGGAGACTTCTACTACCAGTCAAATTTCTTTGTCGGGACAGTACCGAGGATCTACCATATGGCGAAAGCGTGCCACAAAGGCATCATGGTAGACAAGGCCAATGGTATCCAAGCCTGGTTCCATGAGGAGAGCCATTTTAACAAATATCTCGTCTATAATAAACCCACAAAGCTGTTGTCTCCTGAGTATATTTGGAGCAACAGCCTTGGTAGTCCAAAGGAAATAAAGATTAAACGAGTTAATCATGGGAATAAGAATGAATAAAAGTCAGGCTTAAACACCCCAAAATGGAACGTCTTTGACTCTCAACCTTTGAGTGTAAGAGGTAAGTCGGTGCAAAGACGTTTCTCACACTGGGGTAATTCTGTAACAACTAGACGTCCCCTTTTAGGTGCACTGATGTTGCGTGATAAAAGCCTAATTTTATAATGCCATCTGTGCGCCTGAATTCCATTCTAGAATTACTATTGTAATCCCGCCGTTGGTGCTCCTAAAATTTAGATGCCTGCAATTAGATCTAGCATAACTGTGCACCCAACTGAGGCAAGGACATGTGTAACTCACAGTGTTTTTCCACCCATGCCCTTCCTGTACTGCACCCCTATGAATGCCCTCTTGCATCTACACGCTATGCAACTAATCAGTGCCCTTTCAGCATACAACGTTAGTGCTTTGCTGCCGCTTACCTGCGAAAGTGACAGTGAGTGTACATTTACTCACTCAAGTGGTAGTACTATCTCAAAATGATTACTGCAATTATCTAAATTGTTCTAGATCAAAGTTAAAGAATAAATTAGCTGCACTGCTGCATTCTGGATTGTTTCAAGTTTTTTTTTTTATTATCTAAATCTGATCATGTTTCTAGTTTTTATGAGTCTCCACTGGCTCCCGGTGGAGGGTAGGATAATAAATTTTATTTTCAAGGTTTTACAAGATGATTCTCATTCTTATATGTATTACTTTGAATTTTCTTCTGTAACAAGATTGTTGAGAGATAACAAGTTGTTTGCATTTCCAACTCCCAGAGGGATTAAAATCTTCTCGCTTGTCTGAATCTGCTTTTTCTTTTCAGGCAGCGAAATTCTGGAGATCTCTCCCAGCTGAGATCCATTCAGAATTATAAACAATTTCGAAAAATTTTAAAGACATTTTATTTCAAAAATTTGTTACATGTTAAAATGTTTTTACTTTTTAATTGTAATATTTTTGAAACTGATTATCCAGTTCATTTTCGAAAGAGACGGGCACCCATCTTTCGACACAAATCGGGAGATGGGCGTCCTTCTCTCAAGGTCGGCCAAATCGGCATAATCGAAAGCCGACTTGGCCATTCCTCAACTACTTTGCTTTCCGTCGCGGGGATGACCAAAGTTCACGGGGGCATGTCGGCAGTGTACTGAAGGCGAGACGGGGCGTGGTTAAGAGATGGGCGTCCTCGGCCGATAATGGAAAAAAGAAGGGTGTCCATGACGAGCATTTGGCCGACTTTACTTGGTCCAATTTTTTTTCACGTCCAAGCCTTGAAAAGTTGCCCGAACTGACCAGATGACCACCGGAGGGAATCAGGGATGACCTCCCCTTACTCCCCCAGTGGTCACCAAACCCCTCCCACCCAGAAAAAACAAATTAAAAAACATTTTTTCCAGCTTCTATGCCAGCCTCAAATGTCATACCCATTTCCATGACAGCAGTATGCAGGTCCATGGAGCAGTTTCTAGTCGGTACTGCAGTGCACTTCAGACAGGCAGACCCAGGCCCATCCCCCCTACCTGTTACACTTGTGGTGGTAAATGTGAGCCCTCCAAAACCCACCCGAAACCCACTGTACCCACCTTTACCCTTTAAGGGCTATGGTACTGTTGTACAGTTGTGGGGAGTGGGTTTTGGGGGGCTCAGCACCCAAGGTAAGGGAGCTATGCAACTGGGAGCAATTTCTGAAGTCCACTGCCGTACCTCCTAGGGTGCCCGGTTGGTGTCCTGGCATATGAGGGGTGTAACCAGGTCCCTCTAAGTGCAGCCAAGGATAGAACAATCTCCTCCAGCCACGAGCTCCCGATACAATCAAGAAATAAACGTCCACCAGCAACTTCAATCTTAAGGACTTTATTCCATGCAGGTTTCTAGTAGGCCTGATACACAGTTCCAACAGCAGCATTCACCTTCAATCTTAAGCACATATAAGCCACCTAAAAGTGTGTGGCAAATGGTCCCCTTTAAGCAGTAGGCTATCAGCACATACCAGGATTCAATACAAGCTCACAGTCAGCTCCAGTCTGGGCCCTTTATCCAGTGCACAGTAAGCAGTAGTTCAATTCCAAATAGAAGCAGTTCATTCAATTCATCATCACAGTTAAATCACAAAGCAGCAGTTCCTACCTTCTACTCTCTTTACCTCCAAGAGAGTTAAATACTTTAGGGACTCCTCATACCCAAGGGATTTCACCCTGCATCAGCTTCACTGGTACATTAAATACTTTAGGGACTTCCCCTTACCCAAGGATTTTCAGCCTGCAAATACTTTTGGGACCTCTCTTACCCAAGAGTTTTCAGCCTGCAACTGCTTCTCTCTTCTCTGGGACTCCTTCCCACCTGCCTAATCAATCCCTGGCTTCTTCTACCACAACCAATCATTCTCCTTCCATTAGCTTCCCCCACACCTATACCAGCTGAGTTAAGCATTAGACTAATGATGAGCTCCTGCACACAGGGTTTCCTATCGCTCTTTCCCCCCTAGTGGCAGCCCCTCTACACGTCCTGCCAGCTTACACCCATGTCTTCTCCCATTGCAGCTAGGAGTCCAGTCCGGGTTCCTCATCTCACTCCCTGGCTCCTTGCCTGCAATGCCTTCTGGGACTTGTATTTCAGACTGAAACTGCCTTAACCCAACTATCCTGGATGTGACTTTATCACAGGGGGGATCAGTGCACTACGAATTCTGGCTCCTCCCACGACCAAATGGCTTGGATTTGGTCGTTTTTGAGATGGGCATCCTCGGTTTCCATAACATTGACATTCGCACATCAGTCAATCTATTTACCACACAACTCCTTATATATTTAAATAACACAACAACACTTTATTTGGAATAAAATTTGGCTGCAGCTTTATTCACCAAACAACAATATATAACTCAACTTTGCAACTTAACTTCTCCTTAGCAACATACAAAATCTTTTATCACCATGTTAACTTCCCAGAGCGGTTTAATAGTGCTAAGCCATTCGGTAACGAAACTGGCTCTGACTTTCCCCACCTTAACCCCTTCTACCCATGTGACTTACAGTGCCATCAAGCCACATCTTACTCGTGGCGGTTCCGGCCACAGGTTCTTTTCCATTCCATATAGTTAACAATATTCACTTAACCACTTCTGGTGCCTCTTTATTCCCTTCAAACAGGCCATCCTTTTTTAAACAATCCTCCAACAGATCTTGGATTGTACTCAAAAATATATCAATCCCAATCTCCGAAAGATGCACTCCTTCCTTTCTATATAATCCTGCGCAATCCGAAGAAATCAACTCATGCACTAACACCAAACCCCCCATCCTCCCAATGAATCCAATGAATTTAGACACTTCCCCATTCACCCTACGCCGCAAACATTCAATACTCTTTGGATTATTTGCCCCCCCCCCCCCCCCCCCCCACTCGTCTTGGAATTATATGTGACCATACAATCAGTGCCTCAGGGAAATGACACATCACAGCTGACAATTCTGTTTTCATTAAACAAATTAAATCAACACCCTTTATATTACATAAATCATTACCCCCCCCCCCCCCCCCAAATGAATACAAATTAAAACCGGTGACGTAAATCTCCGGGCTTGAAATAATGCTGGTAACATCTGCTTCCAAGTCATGCCTCGTATGGTCAACCAGTGGATCCGAATACCGTATTCCACCAGTCCCAAATTGGATCCCCATTTTGACTCCCGAGCATGCTTGTGTGCCCAAAAGACATATGAATGTCCACAAATCCACACACATATGTCCGGTGGCAATACATCTGCAAAAGAGACTTTAACAATTAGCATGAAATGTTCAAGTTCCCCTCATGAATATACCCTTTATATCTATTAGAACGCCATCTCCCCAAACGTTGAATTAAAGCCACCGAACCCCCTTCCTTCGCTGCATTCGAAGCCACACTAATTCTAAAAGAGTGTGTCCCATAATCCTTAGGCTCCAAACCCATATACCCCAGACCTTTCTTAAGTACTGCTGCAAACTGATACCTAGTCAATGGCAAACCATTTCTATGCACCAACCAAACCTCCCCACCCACTGGCCTCACCACATTATAATCAACTGCACATTGAACCGGACAAAATTCCAAACACTTAGATGCCCGTAAAATAATCCACGTGCCCTTACCCTCCTGATCTGTTTTTGACTTGCGTAAATATAAACGCAACAGTCCTTTCTCCACCATCACATCCCTTCTCTGCAAACCCTCCTTTTCTCCTGCCCGCTTAGAGGAAACTACCAATTCCACCACTCTGCAAGCTGCAAAGAAAGCCACCACAAACACACTTGAAATAGCCGTACTTCATATTCCGAGAAACAAATCCTCGGTAACTCCTTACACAATTGCACCACCTGCACATAGAACAGTGGCAGCCTCACCCTCTCAATCCGTGATTTCCCCTTTCCTCTTGAATAACCACACAATAACTTGCATATCAAGTAAGTCCCAGCTGGATCTGTCAAACCCAGCAATTTAGAAACAAATGCTATCGCGGCCATTGTCTGGGAAACCATCCCAAACGACCATTTTTTATCCACCGCAAAAGCAATAAATCGGACCACTCTCTCTTCCACAATCGGAAAAACCAATTCCCAATCCTTTTCTTTCAAGAAGGTTAAAAACCAACGCCATCCAACTCCATAAGCCTTCCAAGTATTCTGAGCTAACGCCCTCATCAACAGCGTTTCACAACCTCTTGAAAATTGTACCACAAATCTTCTGACATCCTTGTAGGCTCCCAATCGGCTAATGGAGCCAAAGCTCTGAAACGAAGTAGCTGTAGACGAGATAAAGCATCAGCAATGTCATTGCAAACCCCGGACACATGTCTAGCAGTTAACCATACATTCAATTGTAAACATTTCAGCACAATTAACCTCAACAGCTCCACTAACAACGGACAACGCGAATATTGCTTATTGATCGCCCAGACCACTGACATATTATCCGAATAAAAGGCAATCCTCCTATTATTCAATCTCTTCCCCCATAAACACAAGGAAACCCATATCGGAAATAATCCCAACAGAGCAATATTTGCACACCAACCAATCTCCTTCCACCATTGAGGCCACACCTCCGCACACCATGCCCCTCCAAAATCAATCCCAAATCCTATCTTCCGTGAGGCATCAGTAAATAATTGCAAACACACATTAGAAACTACTACCTCCTGCCATATACATATGCCATTAAACACTGACAAAAATTGCCTCCAAATCTGCCCGCACTGTCTGCGTTAAACACACTCTAAAATGCGTCCTCCGCAAACCCACCAACAACAATGCTGTCTTGAAAATACTCTTCCCATTGGAATCACTCTCGTTGCAAAATTGAAATGACCCAACAAAGACTGAATCTCCCTCAAGGTCACTTTACGCTTATTGATAGGGTTATCAATCTCTTCCCGCAAAGCAATAATCTTTTTTCTGGGCAGACGCGACTCCATTTTCACAGAGTCTAACTCGATTCCCAAGAGCACCAACTTAGTAATCGGTTCCTCACTTTTATCCACTGCCAAAGGAACACCCATCTCTTTTGCCACCGTACTAAATGCTGACATCAATGTAGCACACTGATCCGAATTATCTGGACTCCCAGAGCCCGCAAATAGGTGGGAAAATGTAGGATACAAATGTAATAAATAAATAAGTAATGAACCATAGAATCCAAACCACTAACCTGTTCCACTACCCAGGGTAAAAATGTAGCAAATGCTTCAAAGTAATTACGGGAAATCGAGCACCCCATAGGCAAACATTTGTCAAAGTAAAAATTGCCTTCAAATTTAAACCCAAGCAACCTAAATGCTGTCGGATGAACTGGCAGCAACTGAAAAGCTGCCTCAATATCTGCTTTTCCCATCAAAGCACCCTTTCCCAGCTTTCTCAGCAACTCCACCGCCTGCTCAAAACTCACATATTGTACCGTACACAACTCTGGATCTATATTTTTTTTTTGTTACATTCGTACCCAGCGCTTTCCCACTCAAGGCAGGCTCAATGTGGCTTACATGGGGCAATGGAGGGTTAAGTGACTTGCCCAGAGTCACAAGGAGCTGCCTGTGCCTGAAGTGGGAATTGAACTCAGTTCCCTAGGACCAAAGTCCACCACCCTAACCACTAGGCCACTCCTCCACTCCACACTATAAAAGAATTAACACCATAACCCTCTGGATATGATAAATTATGAATTAACCGGAAGGTACCCGGATCTTCTTTCGGGGATACTACCAAATTTTTAATTGGTGGGTCAACAAACGGTCCTGCTATCCGACCGAGACTCAAGTCCTTCAACAACTTCTTCCGAACCACCTCAGAATGCTGGACCACCAATAATGAAGTGGACCTTCAAACGGGATCGGAAAACCTTTCGAAAAACCAACCCACAGCAAATATGCATCCCCACCGAAAGGATACCGAACCAACCATTTTTCCAAAGCAAACAATTTAATGGGAGAAGGGGCCTTGCGAGCCCACACCGGGTCCGCTCGGAATTCCTCCTCGCCCCAACCTTCCCCAACCTGCAAATCCCCCTCTTGGACACTTAAACGCAGGGTGAAGTCCCTGACACAAGCTGCAACAATGCTTGAATCTGCAGGAAGGCCGACTACATCTTCCTGCATTAAATTGGAAACAGGCATTACTGGGGACACTCCCCTTAACCCCAAATCCACTCGTCCCGATACCTCCTCCTGCTGGGTCGAAATTACCTGCTCGCAACACCCCAACTCCCCCGGAACTTGCCACTGAACCACTACCATACCCGGGAAATCCTGCAGAGGCTCCCGAACGAAAGGGGAGATTAACCGAAGGTGTAAAATTAGCAGTCCACAAGTCCACATCACGCACACCCCAATTCTCCGATTTGTCCCTTGCCAAACTCCGTCTAAACTGCTCATCATAATTGACCCAAGCCCAACTCCCATACATTTTGTATGCTCGTAAAATTAAATCACAATAACTTAATAATCCCGGATAAAGAGCAGGTTTCCTTGCCCCGAGCACACTTGCAAATACATGAAAACTCAGCAACCAATTCATAATCGTCTTCGGGACTCTCCCTTTCCTCTTTTTTCCTTCCTCCTTCCCCCCATCCTTCCCTGTATTACCATCCCTATCATGCGTCAACAGGGCAAATAAATCTATATATTTACCCCGTAAAATTCTCTGACGCCACTTTACCGTTATATAACAATCCAAAGGTGCAATATTGCATAATGTATGACCCATTCTTGAACCCGCACACACTCCTTCCATCTGATCATTCCCCATACCCATTACCCCATTCCTCATATCTCCTTCCCCCTCCTCGGAAGAAGAGGAAGTCGACCCAGATGAATCCCAAGAGTCCGACGACTCCCAAATCTGCATCGGGTCTTCTGTCACTCCCCTCCTCTGCATTTTTTCACTATCCAATCTCCTTACCACATGACACAAATTACGCAAAAAACTTTTATTCCTAAACTTCTTCCTCAAACCTCTACCACTCACACCCTTTGAACGACTACTCCTCTCCCGTACACCCTCACGAATCTCCCCTCTTTCTCTCCCCACTCTATACAAATCTTCACATAAATCCTCAAACTCACTATGGACTCTCCCAGTAGAAGGCCCCTCTAATGGATCCTCACCAGCATCTTCAAGCACCGGAACATCACCTCGCATCAGCACACCACTTGTCCTTTCATGTACTGCAGGAGTGCCAATTTCCACCATTTCACCTCTCTCCTGCACCATGTTCCTCCTCTTTTGCACCTGCTGTCCCCTACTGGCCAATGCTACACCATCCACAGCCCTCACCCGACTCTTTATACCACCCCCAGAACCCGCTCCATCGGACACCTTCTTGCTATTTTTTCCTTTCCCACTCACTTTACCCCCACCTTTCACTACTTTTTTTGGAGCCATCCTCTCAATCCCCTAAGTAAAATATCCCAATCACCCCACCTCCCCTACACCCCCCAACACCTCACCAAATATTCCTGCACACAAACATCCGCCCAAATACTCTATTCTCCCGAAACACCTCCCTCCCCTCTCACTCCATAAACATCCACACCGTTCAAATCAACCCCCCTCCCTTTTAACCCCACACGCACACTCACCCTCACTCCGCAATTAACAACCTTCCCTTAAACACTCCTGATAATACCCTACTTATTTACCCTGTCCCATTAACCCCCGTCTCACAACGAGTACAACAGCCACCCTCCCTCTGTCTCTCAACCGCCCCAGACACAATATTCTTTAACGGCACTGCCCTTCAACCCTGCACTCGAACCTAAACTAATTAACCCTTCACTGCAACCCCAGCATTCCCACCCTCCGCTTCGCACTACCAACAGCCCCGCCCCCCACTCTTCTCTCCGTCGTCAGCCTCCCCGCCACTCGACAGTCAACCCTCACCCCTTCGCCGCACACCCCCCTATACCTCAGCCTTCAACAATTATACAATGCCTTCAACAATTATACAATTATACTTCAGTTTCGCTCACTTCCACACCACCTCGAAGCGCTAAACTGGAAGTAACATCACGCTTCTGAAAACAGCAACGACAAAACACTCTCCACGCTTCTTAAGTACTAATTTTTTCTTCCCCACCAAATTTCATCAAAACTCACCTCTATCCACCCTCACCCTCTCCTACCCACACACCTACTACTTTTTTAACCGCCAAAACTCCATATCCTATCTTATCCCTTCCCTATTTCCACCAATCCCCCATCACTTTTCCCTAACCAATCCCCTTTCTTCACCTTTTGTTGCTATCCTGCCTAACCTCACACTGCACATGCTCACCACCCTTCCCCCTCTCACCCTTTCTTCCCCCACCCCCTTCTCATTCTATAATCTTTCTGCCTTAGCCAATGTTATTACCCCTACAGTTTAAACTGTGAGGGTCTCCTTATCGACGAAAACCGAGGTCGCCCATCTCTAAGGCTGGCGATCTCAACATTTAAATTGACCATCTCTAAGGTCGACCTAAATGTTGAGATTTGGGCGTCTCCGACCATATTATCGAAATGAAAGATGGACGCCCATCTTGTTTTGATAATACGGGTCCCCCCCCCTTCGCCGGGCCGTCCTTACAGATGGGCGCCCTTAGAGATGGGTGTCCCCGTTCGATTATGCCCCTCTAGGGTAATTCACTGGAATGTTAAGTAGTAATAGTGATACCCAAGCATAATAATTTCCACTAAATGAAAATGATTAAAGTCTCAAAAAATAATACTGTACTGAAGTTTAGAAGGAAAAAGGCCTCACAGAGCTCCTAGATTGTAGCTATCGGAGCTTAAACGGGTCTCAAAAGATCCTTTGTTCATCATTGGCCAAAAAACCTTCTATATTGTGTGATGTTTAAATATCTATCACACATTAATCAATATATTATTTTATGATGAATCTCACTCAATCTACAGGATAATGCAAAATATGGTATTGAAAGAACACTTATCTTTCAAACCGCCAGCTGCCAGCACTAGGAGGTTCTTCAGTTTGTTTCTCTCTATCGCTCCAAGCCAACGATGGCCAGCATTTCATCAAGCTGCTTCAGGGTCTTGGTAGCGGGATTATTTTGGAAATGGTCTCTGGTTCTATCGTATCTCGCTGAGCACAGGCTATTATCATTTTCAAAATCTTAACCGTTTTTTAAACTCCACTAAGCTAACCGCCTTTACCACATTCTCTGGCAACAAATTCCAGAGTTTAATTACACGTTGAGTGAAGAAAATGTTTCTCAGATTCGTTTTAAATGTACTACATTGTAGCTTCATCGTATGCCCCCTAGTCCTAGTATTTTTGGAAAGCGTAAACAGACGCTTTACATCTACTCGTTCAACTCCACTCATTATTTTATAGACCTCTATCATATCTCCCTTCAGCCACCTTTTCTCCAAGCTGAAGAGCCCTAGCCACTTTAGCCTGTGCTCAGCGAGATATGATAGAACCAGAGACCGTTTCCAAAATAACCCCGCTACCAAGACTCTGAAGCAGCTTGACGAAACACTGGCCATCGTTGGCTTGGAGTGATAAACAAATTGAAAAACCTCCTAGTGCTGGCAGCTGGCGGTTTGAAAGATAAGTGTTCTTTCAATACCATATTTTGCATTACCCTGTAAATTGAGTGAGATTCATCATAAAATAATATATTGATTAATGTGTGATAGATATTTAAACATTGCACAATATGGAACGTTTTTTTGGCCAATGATGAACAGAGGATCTTTTGAGACCCGTTTAAGCTCTAGTAGAGTGGAGGAGTGGCCTAGTGGTTAGGGTGGTGGACTTTGGTCCTGAGGAACTGAGTTCAATTCTCACTTCAGGCACAGGCAGCTCCTTGTGACTCTGGGCAAGTCACTTAATCCTCCATTGCCCCATGTAAGCCGCATTGAGCCTGCCATGAGTGGGAAAGCGCAGGGTACAAATATAACAACAGCAAAAAAAAATAGATAGCTACAGTACAGTATTATTTTTTTAGACTTTAATCATTTTAGTTTAGTGGAAATTATTGTGCTTGGGTATTATCTGACGATTTAGTATTTCCACATCCTAACCAATACCTATAAATTCACTGGGTGATACATGGTTTATTTATTTATAACAAGATTTATAAACCGCATTATCAGCCGTTCTAAGCGATGTACAAAAATACATTTACAATTTAAAAAAAAAAAGAAAAACCCCCAACCTAAATTAAGTACAATAAAAACAATACAAGCTTTCAAGTCTTATAAATTTTAATCATAAGCCTGAGTAAACAAGTAAGCATTGAGTAGTTTCCTAAACTGAAAATAACTCTCCATTTTGCGTAATTTTACCAGAAGGTTATTCCAGAAACGTGCACCCTCCACACAGAAGATTTTTGGTCTAATATCTTCTAATGCAATCTGCTTGTAAGAGGGAACATTTAATAACATTTTATCTGCGGACCTTAAAGGATGAGGTGGACAGTAATCTCGCAAAACCGTAGCTAAAGGAATCAAAATATTCTCGGATGCATTGCCCTGTAAATCAAGGACAAAACCTTAAATTGAACCCTCCATGTCAGAGGTAACCAATGAAGCTCTCATTATACCGGTGAAACATGCTCATACCTCGAAATCCCTGAAATAAGCCGAGCTACCACATTTTCTGCCATCTGAAATGGTTTCAAAACATACGATGGCAGACCCTAAGAGAACGAGTTACAGTAATCAAATAACGGAAACACCAACGACTGTAAAACAGTTCTAAAATTTGAATCAGATAACAAACCTTTCAACCTACACAACATTTTCATGTGTGATTGAAATGACAAAGAAGAATCAATCATAATACCTAAGTATTTACTCTTGCAATGGATTTGATTTGAATAACATCGATTATCTCCCAAATTCTAGAGATGACAAATAGAAGGAGTGGCCTAGTGGTTAGAGCACCCGGTCTTGCAATCCAGAGGTGGCAGGTTCATACCCCACTGCTGCTCCTTGTGATCTTGGGCAAGTCACTTAACCCTCCATTGCCTCAGGTACAAACTTAGATTGTGAGCCCTCCTGGGACAGAGAAATATCCAGAGTACCTGAATGTAACTCACCTTGAGCTACTACTGAAAAAGGTGTGAGCAAAATCTAAATAAATAAATATTAATACCTGTGTCATTGAAAAATTCAGCTTTAAGCTGTTACCTTTCATCCAAGTCTCTATTGTCTGTAAATGCATCCATAAAAAATTTATAGGACTCCCAAACCAGTCAACAATCTACACAAAGAAAGCATACTGGGGAAAATTGTATATATGGCATCTGAAAAACTGGCGCAGAAATCATTGCCAACTAAGCGTGTTCCATAAGTGGCGCCATTTATATAATACAGATGAGCATTAGTCTCCCTCACACACGTAAGGAGTGACACGGACAGCACATACTGACCATCACTCTGATCTCATGTGCAACTTTCTTTAAATTAGTCCTCTTACTCTCTTACCTGTCTAACAGGCTCATTTTCGAAAGAGAAGGACATCCACCTTTCGACATAAATCGATACATGGACGTCCATCTCTCAGAGACGTCCAAATCGGTATAATCGAAACCCGATTTTGGACATCTCCAACTGCAGTCCGTCTCAAGGATGTCCAAATTTCAAGGGGGCATGTCAGAGGCAAAGCGAAGGTGAGACTTGGGTGTGCCTAACATTTGGACGTCTTTGATCCATAGTCGAAAAAAGCAAGGACGTCCATGACAAACACTTGGACGTTTTCACCTGGATGTGTTTTTTTTACAAATAAGGCAGAAAAAGGTGCCTGAAATGACCAGATGACCACCGGAGGGAATCGGGGATGACCTCCCGTTACTCCCCCAGTGGTCACTAACCCCCTCCCACCTTCAAAAAACATTTTAAAAAACATTTCATTTAAAAACATTTTATACCAGCCTCAGATGTCATACTCAGGTCCATGACAGCACATGAAGGTCCCAGGAGCAGTTTTAGTGGTTACTGCAGTGCACTTCAGACAGGCAGACCCAGGCCCATACTCCTCCTACCTGTTACATTTGTGGAGGAAACAGCGAGCTCGCCAAAACCCACCACAAACCCACTGTACCCACATCTAGGTGCCCCCCTTCACTCGTAAGGGCTATTGTAGTGGTGTACAGTTGTGGGTAGTGGGTTTTGGGGGGCTCAGTACACAAGGTAAGGGAGCTATGTACCTGGGAGCATTTTATGAAGTCCACTGCAGTGCCCCCTAGGGTGCCCGGTCGGTGTCCTGGCATGTCAGGCGGACCACTGCACTAGAAATGCTGGCTCCTCCCATGTCCAAATGGCTTGCATTTGGACGTTTCTGACTTGGACGTCTTTGGTTTCGAAAATTGCCGAAAGTCAAAGACGTCCAAATCTAGGGACGTCCTTGGATTTGGACATCTTTGACGGTATTTTCAAAATGAAAGATGGACGTCCATCTTTTTTCAAAAATACGCTTCTCCCCGCCCCCCAAATTTGGACGTTTTACAAAGACGTCCAAATCCAAACATAGATGTTTCTTTCGAAAATGCTCCTCCACATGTTCCATCTTTGCTTATACCCTACACTGGGAATTAAAATGTTATATTATGTATTGTGTTGATATTGTAAGTAGTAACTATGCCATACTTTGTATTGTTATTTGAATATTTTTACTGCTGTAATTGTCTATTGCTCATGTTTGATCTATTCTTACTGTACACCGCCTTAAGTGAATTCTTTCAAAAAAAGCGGTAAATAAATCCTAATAAATAAATAAAATTATATCAATCTGCATCTCATTTCTAAACGCCAACTCTAGAACAGCTTAACCGAAAGCCTAAACCATTATAAAATATAGGAAGACTCGTTCAGTACAACATGAGGTCAGGCGAATTTGGGCGAGTTGCTTAAAAGACCTAGCAGAAACATCAATACCGGCAGGCACTCTCCATGCGGAAAGTGTGTATATTGCTGTTATCAGTGGGACACTTCCATCGTTCCCATCCCCTAAACTAACGAACGGTACATTTTAAGACGCCACACCTCATGTTGTACTGAACGAGTGGTTTATTGTATTATATGCCCATGTGAGTTGTACTATATAGGGCATATTAAAAGACAGCTTAAGAACAGGTTGGCGGAACATATCAGTAACCTGCGGCACAACAAACAGGAAAATCCTTTGGTAGCACATTGGATACAGTATAATCAATTTGTAGATCAACTTCGTTGTGCTGTAATAGCACATCTTCCCCCATTCAACAGAGGTGGTGATGTCAGTGCCAGTTTGCTAGTTATTGAAAAACGATACATTTTTTCTTGGGGGACGGTAGCTCCCAATGGCCTTAATTTAGAGGTCGAATGGGTGTAAGGCAGTTTCCCTTTAATGAATTAAGGGCGGAGATTTTTTGCCAGCCATTTAAATTTGGTCAGGTGCACCGTGTGCAGTAACTCCCTGTGCAGCGGTCTGTGGCCCACTCCTGAGGGAGCTCCAACCTGGCGTGCAGCCGTTCAGATCATTAAATGTGTTACTTGAATAGATAGTTTAGTTGTGATATCAAATTTTGAGCATTGATGGTGAAAATGATGATACTATTGAAATGTTGTAGATGTGATGGTGGTTCCTCCTGAGGAAGATTTTGTGAAATGCGGTCCAGCATCGGGGAACCGGCATGAATAGGAGATACCTTTGGTGGATTAATGAATTAGTCACCGATTACACAGCACCTGTACGTTGATTTACAAGGACGCTTGGTGAAGATGTGGGCTACATTCAAGCAGCTAACAGAGTGTTAGCCTATAAACTTGGTTTATATATTTGGGACTAAACACCCAGCGCTAGTTTATCATGTGATCACAGTGGCCAAATGGAAAGCGTGGCATTAGAGGAACACGATCACTGCGCTGGGTAGTCTGGTTTGTGGTCCCTTTGCATTATACATTGCAAAATCTGTATGAAATGTATGAAAATTTAACAAGTGTTATCTTATGTTTGAAATGTAACTTTGTGCAATATATAATCAGGTACAGGCGGTGTACGGTGAATGGATGGAATGAGTGAGAGTTTTTAGTCAGTTAATAGTGTCAGTTGTCTTAGAGTGACACTACAGCATAATAAAAAGTTTGTTTTGATATTGAAGGCATACTGGAATAAAATAACTTGCCAGAAATACAGAGAAAGTAATACACAAGGATTATTTCAGTCAGGTAATTCTGTACTCTTCCTTAGACCACAAAATAGGGAGAGTGAAACAAGACAAGGAGATCAATTAAAAGTTAAACAATAGTAAACAGAAAAAACGGGGTATTAACCTAATTATCCCCAGTTATTATTTATCTGAATCATTATTCCACATTGATCATCTGGTTGGCTTCTTCAAACCCAAAACGGGGTATATTCATAGTAACATAGTAGATGACGGCAGAAAAAGACCTGCATGGTCCATCTAGTCTGCCCAAGATAAACTCATATGTGTATACCTTACCTTGAATTTGTACCTGTCTTTTTCAGGGCACAGACCGTATAAGTCTGCCCAGCAGTATTTCCCGCCTCCCAACCACCAGTCCCGCCTCCCATCACCAGCTCTGGTACAGACCGTATAAGTCTGCCCTCCCCTATCCTAGCCTCCCAACCACCAACCCCTCTTCCCCCCACCTGCTCCGCCACCCAATTTCAGCTAAGCTTCTGAGGATCCATTCCTTCTGCACAGGATTCCTTTATGCATATCCCATGCATGTTTGAATTCCGTTACCATTTTCATCTCCACCACCTCCCGCGGGAGGGCATTCCAAGCGTCCACCACCCTCTCTGTGAAAAAATACTTCCTGACATCTTTCCTGAGTCTGCCCCCCTTCAATCTCATTTCATGTCCTCTCGTTCTACCGCCTTCCTATCTCCGGAAAAGATTCGTTTGCGGATTAATACCTTTCAAATATTTGAACGTCTGTATCATATCACCCCTGTTCCTCCTTTCCTCCAGGGTATACATGTTCAGGTCAGCAAGTCTCTCTGCATACGTCTTGGAATGCAAATCCCATACCATCCTCGTAGCTTTTCTTTGCACTGCTTCCATTTTTTTAACATCCTTCGCAAGGTACGGCCTCCAAAACTGAACACAATGCTCCAGGTGGGGCCTCACCAACGTCTTATACAGGGGCATTAAAACCTCCTTTCTTCTGCTGGTCACTCCTCTCTCTATACAGCCTAGCAATCTTCTAGCTACGGCCACCGCCTTGTCGCACTGTTTCGTCGCCTTCAGGTCCTCAGATACTATCACCCCAAGATCCCTCTCCCCGTCCGTGCCTATCAGACTCTCCCCGCCTAACACATACGTCTCCCTTGGATTTCTACTCCCTAAGTGCATCACTTTGCATTGAATTTTATTTGCCAAACGTTAGACCATTCTTCTAGCTTCTTCAGATCTTTTTTCATGTTTTCCACTCCCTCCGGGGTGTCCACTCTGTTGCAAATCTTGGTGTCATCTGCAAAAAGGCAAACTTTACCTTGTAACCCTTCGGCAATGTCACTCACAAATATATTGAACAGAATCGGCCCCAGCACCGATCCCTGAGGCACTCCACTACTCACCTTTCCCTCCTCCGAGCGAACTCCATTCACCACCACCCTCTGGCGTCTGCCCATCAACCAGTTCCTAATCCAGTTTACCACTTCGGGTCCTATCTTCAGCCCGTCTAGTTTATTTAAGAGCCTCCTGTGAGGAACCGTGTCAAAAGCCTTGCTGAAATCTAAGTAGATTACGTCCATAGCACGTCCTTGATTTAATTCTCCTGTCACCCAGTCAAAGAATTCAATGAGATTCGTTTGGCACGATTTCCCTTTGGTGAAACCATGTTGTCTCTGATCTTGCAACTTATTGGCTTCCAGGAAATTCACTATCCTTTCCTTCAGCATCGTTTCCATTACTTTTCCAATAACCGAAGTGAGGCTTACCGGCCTGTAGTTTCCAGCTTCTTCCCTATCACCACTTTTGTGAAGAGGGACCACCTCCGCCGTTCTCCAATCCCTCGGAACCTCTCCCGTCTCCAAGGATTTATTAAATCTTTAAGAGGACCCGCCAGAACCTCTCTGAGCTCCCTCAGTATTCTGGGGTGGATCCCGTCCGGTCCCATGGCTTTGTCCACCTTTAGCTTTCCAAGTTGTTGATACACACTCTCTTCCGTGAACGGTGCTCTATCCACCTCATTCTCAAGTGTACTTTTGCCAGTCCCTCTCGGTCCTTCCCCAGGATTTTCTTCAGTGAAAACAGAACAAAAGTATCTATTTAGCAAATTGGCTTTTTCTTCATCATTTTCTACATAGCGTTTCGCTGTATCTTTTAGTCTCACAATTCCCTTTTTAGTCTTGCTCCTTTCACTAATATACCTGAAGAAGTTTTTGTCTCCCCTCCTTACATTTCTAGCCATTTGTTCTTCCGCTTGCGCCTTCGCCAGACGTACCTCTCTCTTGGCTTCTTTCAGTTTCATCCGGTATTCCTCCCCGTGTTCCTCCTCTTGAGATTTTCTATATTTCTGGAACGCCAACTCTTTAGCCTTTATTTTCTCAGCCACTTGCTTTGAGAACCATATCGGTTTCCTTTTTCTCTTGCTTTTATTTACTCTCCTTACATAAAGGTCTGTGGCCCTGTTTATTACTTCTTTCAGCCTGGACCACTGTCCTTCCACTTCTCGTATGTCCTCCCAGCCCATCAGCTCCTTCCTCAGGTATTCTCCCATTTTGTTAAAGTCAGCTTGCTTGAAATCCAGGACTTTGAGTTTAGAGTGGCCACCATCCACATGAGCCGTTATATCAAAACAAACCGTTTGATGGTCACTGCTTCCCAGGTGTGCAGCCACTCGGACATTTGACACACTATCCCCATTCGTGAGCACCAGATCCAACGTGGCTCCCTCCCTTGTGGGTTCCGTCACAATTTGTCTGAGCAGAGCACTTTGGAAAGCATCCACAATCTCTCTACTTCTTTCCGATTTCGCAGATGGAACCTTCCAATCTACATCCGGCAGATTAAAATCTCCCAACAACAGCACCTCTCTTTTCTTCCCCAACTTTTGAATATCAGCGATCAGATCTTTATCTAGTTCCTCCAATTGTGTCGGGGGTCTATAGACAACACCCACGTGGACCAAGGTTCTATCCTCTCTTTTTAAGGTGATCCATATCGCTTCTTCTTTTCCCCAGTTCCCTGTCATTTCAGTCGCTGCGATATCATTTCTCACATACAGAGCTACTCCTCCACCTTTACGTCCCTCTCTATCCTTCCTAAAAAGATTATAGCCTGGTATGTTTACATCCGAATGGGAACCATTGAGCCATGTCTCTGTGACTGCAACTATGTCCAAGTCAGCCTCCAAAATCAGGGCTTGAAGGTCATGAATTTTATTGCTTAGACTGCGAGCATTTGTGGTCAGTGCTTTCCATCTACATTTCCTAGTATGTGTTTCAGTTTTAGTGATTTGTGAGTGTGTTTTCTCTTTGGGTACCTTCTCATCTTTTTGTTCCCCCTTCCTTGCTTTTTCTTTTTCTTCCGCTTCAGTTTTATTTTCAGGAACATCACAGTGCTGTAGTGGAGCAAAATAATTTTGTAGTGGCAACACTTGTGCAGGCGGATGCTTCTGTGTCACATGACGAAGTCTGCCTGAGCCTACTGTGAACCATCTGTTCTTATGTTATTTTATTCTTTGAGGCAGTGGTGAGAAGTTATGATTCTGCACAGTCCTATAAGTTGCTTTAATTGCATCTAATTCTTGCATTACTTTACAGAGCTCTTGTTTTAAAGTAGATAGCTGAAGACAGATAGGACAAGCTTTAAGTCTCCAGATGATTGGCCTTGAAACTAAATCACCACAATTAATGCAGAGAATAAAAGTCATCCTGATTGGTTGAAATGGGTATGAACAGGTGTACTATGTTGGAGTAACAGCCTGCAAGACTGCCTGTGTACGATTGAGGAGTAAAGTTAATGAGGTTTGGTTTGTCTATACAGTAAATGAGTGGAAAACCCTGGGGTGGGTGGGATTATAAGTCCCAAAGTGTCAGCTAAGTGCTGTTATCAAGGGAATTCTCTAGCTGAATGGACCAAAATGGTACAGTCTGATCAAAGAATTTTCAATTGATTTAACTTTTAAAACTGCCCTAGATATTACTGACTTTCCTTTTAAATAAATCTAAATATTCCCAATAATTATAGCAGTTTCAGTAATGTAAAATGCCTCTCCTCTCTATCAGAGCTTGGCAGGAACAGAAAGAAAGAAAAAGAAAGAAAGAAAGAGAGGTTTCACAGTGCTAATTAAATTTATTAAGCAATAAGCATTAAAATTAAAGAGATATTTCATTGGAAATATACTTATTGTCCAATATTTGTAGAAATAATACACCTAATTTCATTTTTTTCTCTTTTAAAACCAGAAATTTAACAATGTGAACACTTGAGTCTCTAATCCAATTCCAACTGATTAAGGTAATCCCAGTTTCACAGGCTTCACTCCTTTTGAATTAATATTACTAAGTAATAATTTATATTACTAAGAGGAATCATTACAAAGGAAAATAAAATTTTCAGGAAATATTTCTGAGGAAATCTTTAGGAGTCATAACCTGAACTCTGGGAAAACAGCAATCTCAATATTAATCCTGTAATAATATTCATTTTGTTCAAATTTCTGGTCTATTATAATTTTCAAAATCTTAACTGTTTCCTACTCCTGTAGAACTTCATTTGCTGTATCAATTTTTCTTTCTCAAAGGGTTTGATTAGGTTATCCATGTAGCTCACTAATAAGATTATATCTGAAGCAAAATTATTTACTACCACCGTTAGGTCCTGGAGCACCTTCCAGATGATATTCAATGTAACCTCCACGGGAGCTGAAAACTCCAAGCTGATAGCTCTTACAAGTTTAGGAGTGGCACCGCCGACTCAGGTTCGGACTCCTAACTCACTCCTCCACTCCTTTGGACATGGTGGTTAAATGATTTGGGAGCAATGAAGTTGTTTCCAGGTCCAAGAGCGTCGATGCTCCTTCGCCGGCGCTAATCAAAGGACTCACCAATCCAGTCATCTGTGGGTAGCTCGTCGCGCAGCGGTCCCACACTTGCTGCACAGGGGACAAAACTCTGGCCATCGGCGGCTGACCCCCGATTGTCCCCTTGTCTTATCCACAAGGAGGGTGAGCCCTTAGGTCCCGCAAGGCCCAGAAGGACCTCAAAGGACAGCCGTGCAACCCCAAGTCTTCACCCGCGGCGACCGCCGTTCACCAAGGGTTGAGCCCCCAGCTGCAGGCGGTCAACGGGACTTCAGGAACCGCGGGGTTGACGGACTGACCTGGCTGGAACCGGGAGAGAAGCGGGCAGGTGGCAAGAAATGTCCACAAACTGGCAGCAGATCAGGGCTGACAGCAACTGCGAAGTCGGAGTCAGGCAAGAGGTCAAGGCAGGCGGCTAGTAGAGGGGTCAAAGTCAGGCTAGAGGTCTAGGCAGGCAGCTAGGCAGGGATAACCAGGAAACAGTCCAAAATCCAGAAACAGCAACACCAGGGAAACGACGAAACACAGGAACCACGGGGAATGGCCTCGGGAACAGAACATGAAGCAAAGTGCTAGCTCAGTTCCCTTCTTTAAATACAGTACAACATCAGCCGCCCCGCCCCCGTAGGTGTAGCCGACCAATCCAGCCCTGGGTATCGGCAGAGCCCCTCTGATTGGCTCTGTCCGATTTCCCAGGCGGGACCACCAACTTGGCCTCCCAATCCAGTACCTCAGAGGCGGAGCTCCGGGCCCTCCCGCCCGGGAGGGAAGAAGACGCCGACCATCACGCCTCGGCGCCGCCTCCTTCGGCGGCGTGAACATAGCCCCCACAGCCGGCGACTGAGAGACCGGCGGCCGCAGTCGCCGGCCTCCGGCCTTGGTCCCGGCCGGCACGGCCATCACTGCAGCGGCCCCCGGCTCCCCGCCGAGGCCTCCGGACCGCTACCCCTCGCCGCGGAGGACGCTGGCTCCCGCCCCCCGCGGCGGAGGAGCAGGTAGGAGCGCGGGACACGACAGTATCCCCCCCGGATGCCCCCCTCCTCCTGGGGCCAGGTTTAAGAGGATATCGCTCATGGAAGGCCCTTACCAACTCCAGAGCATGTACATTGGTAGCCGGTTCCCAGGAATTGTCTTCGGAACCGAAATGCTTCCAAGATAGCAGGTAGTGCAGCTTCCCCCGCTGCCTCTTGGAGTCAATGATTTCTTCAACCTCATACTCGGGATCGGGGTCAGCCTCCGGAACGACAGATTCTTTATTCTGTGGATGCCATTTGGACCCCCGGAAACTCTTCAGCAGAGAAACATGGAAGGCATTATGAACCCGCAGAGTACTAGGTAGCCGCAGGCGGTATGTCACCGCTCCAATCCGAGACTGGATAGTAAACGGCCCGATGTACCGGGGCCCCAACCTCCGAGAGGGTACCCGGAGCCTTAGGTATTTAGTGCTTAACCAAACCTTTTGTCCCGGCTGCAACACCGGGGCGGGACGCCGGTGTCGGTCAGCAAACGACTTGTACTTGGCGGCCACTCTTTGTAGTTGTTCACGGGCCATAGTCCAGACTCCTTGCAGGTCCGCCAGAGTTCGAGTGACCATGGGCGTAGAAGAGTCAGAAGGAATGGGTGATGGAAGCCGCGGGTGTTGTCCATATACCATGAAAAACGGAGATTGCCCCGAGGCGGAATGTTCACTGTGGTTATAGGCAAACTCGGCCCAAGGAAGAAGGGATGCCCAGTTGTCTTGCCGCTTGTTGACAAAGGCCCACAAGAACCCTTTCAACATTTGGTTAATTCGTTCCACCATACCGTTGGTCTGTGGATGATAGGCCGAGGAGAAATGGGTAACAACCCCCAGAGCAGAACACAGGACTCTCAAGAATCGTGAAGTGAACTGAGTTCCACGGTCACTGATGATCCTGACCGGTAGCCCATGGAGCCGGAAGATATGCTGGATGAACTGCTGGGCTAACAATGCTGCCGACGGAAGCCCTGGCAGGGGAACGAAATGTGCCATACGGGAGAACCGGTCTACCACAACCCAAATCACGGTGTGTCCCTGGGAGTGGGGAAGGTCCGTAATGAAATCCATAGACAATTCCTCCCAGGGAGCTGCAGGAATGGGCAAGGGCTGCAGATCTCCCCAGGGGCGCCCCACCACAGACTTAGTCCGGGCACAGGTAGGGCAGGTCGTGACAAACTGAAGGATATCTTGCCTCATGTGAGGCCACTGGTACTGTCGAGAAATCAGACGAAGGGTCTTACGGAACCCAAAATGTCCAGCCCATACGGAAGAATGTCCCCAACTCATTACTTTTCCCCGGTCCTGTGGAGGCACAAGCTTCCGCAACGGGGCGACCCCTCCGGGGGCCGCACTGAGGCAGGCTGGATCCAGCATAGGATGAAGCTCTTCAATGTCCTCTGGAGCTTCAAAGGCTCGAGAGAGGGAGTCCGCAGGGGTGTTCTGGGCAGCTGACCGGAATACAAGCTGAAACCGGAACCTGGCGAAGAACAGTGACCAACGGGCTTGCCGTGGATTCAGCCTTTGGACCTCCTGCAGATACAAGAGATTCTTGTGGTCCGTAATCACCGTAAACCGGTGCTCTGCCCCCTCCAGCAAATGTCTCCACTCTTGCAGCGCTAACTTCAAGGCTAGCAGTTCTCGGTCCCCCACCGTATAGTTGCGTTCCGCTGGGGAGAACTTACGGGAGAAGGAAAAGCAAGGTTGACGCCGGCCCTTGGCGTTAACTTGAGAGAGGACGGCCCCGGCACCCAAGGCAGAAGCGTCCACCTCTACCACAAATGGCTTGTCAGGATCCGGAGCCTGAAGGATGGAAGCCGATTCAAAGGCTTTCTTCAATTGACTGAATGCTGCTTGCGCCTCAGCTGGCCAGTTCCGGACATCTGCATGCTTCTTGGTAAGCGCTGTCAAAGGAGCTGTCAGTTGCGAATAGTGAGGAATAAATTGACGGTAGTAATTCGCAAACCCCAGGAACCGTTGCAGCGCCTTCAGGCCCTGGGGTTGAGGCCACTCCCGGATAGCGCAAAGTTTATCTGGATCCATTTGCAGACCCCTTGGTAACAGAATATGTCCCAGAAAAGGCAGAGACTGCTGATGAAAAGAGCATTTGCTGAGCTTGGCAAACAAGCGGAATCGTCGTAAGCGCTGAAGAACAGTTCGAACGTGGGTCACATGCTCCATGGGATCTTTGGAGAAGATCAAGATGTCATCCAAGTAAACAATTACCGTAGTATACAGCGAAGTTTATGAACCTTTGGAACACTGCGGGAGCGTTACACAGGCCGAAAGGCATCACCCGATACTCGAAATGCCCCTCGTGTATTAAATGCCGTTTTCCATTCGTCCCCCTGCCGGATACGGACCAAGTTGTAGGCCCCACGGAGATCCAACTTGGTGAAGATCTGGGCCCCCTGCAACCGATCAAACAACTCTGGGATAAGAGGCAGAGGGTATCGGTCCTTCACGGTGATGGCATTTAGGCCCCGGTAGTCAATACAGGGTCTCAAGGAGCCATCTTTCTTGGTCACAAAAAAAAATCCTGCCCCGGCAGGGGACGTGGAGGGACAGATGAACCCTTTCCGGAGATTCTCCTGGATATAGGCTTGCATTACCTTAGCTTCCTCCCGGGACAGTGTATAGAGACGGCCCCGCGGTGGCATCTTGTCAGCCATCAACTTAATAGCACAATCAAAGGACCGATGAGGCGGTAGCACATCCGCTTCCACAGGGCTAAATACATCCGCAAACTCCCGGTACTCCTCAGGTAGAGTAGCTTGACAAGCTGACACAGT
The DNA here is from genome assembly GCF_901765095.1 of Microcaecilia unicolor. Taxonomy (NCBI): domain Eukaryota; kingdom Metazoa; phylum Chordata; class Amphibia; order Gymnophiona; family Siphonopidae; genus Microcaecilia; species Microcaecilia unicolor. Next base: position 249,292,351 of record NC_044033.1, read on the forward strand.
TCTAGGGGTAGCTACTACCGCAGGACAGCTGGATTCCCGGCCCTTCAAACAGGCCTCAACACAGGCGCCACCCCAGGCCTGAATCTTCCCTAAAGTCCAATCTATTACTGGGGTATGGCGCCATAACCAGGGCAGGCCCAGAACCACCGGATGAATGTTGCGGGGTAAGATCAGAAATTGAGCTTCCTCACGGTGATCCTCCCCCACCTGAAGCCCCAAAAATGGAGTCACCTCTGTGATCGGCTGGGGTAACGCAGTACCCTGGATGGATGTCACTTGCAGCGCAGGTCGGTAGGGCAGTGTGGGCCATTCCATCTGCTGCAAGAGTTCCTGGCAAATGAAATTCCCCCCGGCCCCGGAGTCCAAGAGGGCACAGGTGTGAACCATCGTCTCCTGCCACCGCAAAGTTACCGGAAGGGTTATCAAATCATCAGGTAGGGGAGTAGAATGCCCCAAGACCCCTCCCCTCAGGGCGCCTTGGGAGTGGCGTTTCCCGGCCTTGCGGGGCAAGTGCGAATGAAATGCCCCGCCTCGCCGCAATACAGGCACAGACCGCCCCGCAAACGTTGAGTCCTCTCCGACGGGGTCAATCGCTGGCAGCCGATAGCCATAGGTTCTTCGGAGGCCTCCCTAAAGTCTCGGGAGCCCCGGCAGGGGGACGGTCCCTGACCAGACCGAGGCACACCCCTGGGTCCCTTCCGCCGGTCCGCTCGAGCTCTAGCCCTCTCCTGGAAACGGGTATCAACCCGGACACAGAGCGAGATCAGGGCATCCAGTTGCCCCGGAACCTACCGGCCAGCCAGCTCATCCTTGATCCGATCCTGAAGCCCCTCCAGGAAAATTGCGGATAAGGACTCTTGATTCCAGCGCAACTCGGTTGCCAAAGTCTGAAATCGAATAGCATAGTCTGCCACGGTCCCTTCGCCCTGTTGAATCCGCAGCAGTTCGGACGCGGCGGAAGACGGCCTTCCTGGGAGGTCAAACACCATGCGGAAGCGACGCTGGAACTCCACATAGTTGTCCAAGAGCGGGTCCTGTTGTTCACATAACGGAGACGCCCAGGCCAGGGCCCGCCCCGTAAGCAAGGAAATAACATAGGCCACCTTTATCTGGTCTGATGCAAAGGCCTCTTGTTGCATCTTGAAGTATAAGTTGCACTGGTTGAGGAAACCCCGGCAGCTTCCGGGAACACCATCGAATCGTGCAGGCTCAGGGAACTGAGGTCCCGGGAAGGACCCTCCCGGATGGGGAGCCGCTGCGGCACCCTGGACCGCAGCGGCCTGGTTCTGTACCTGGACCGAAGATAGCTGAGAGCAGATGTTCTGGAGGGCCCCCGACAGGGCGTTCAACTGCTCTTGCTGCTGCTGGAGAACTTTAGCCAGGTCCCGCAGGTCAGGTTGCGTAGGCGAGCTCATGGCTTCAGGTTCCTGTCTTATCCACATGGAGGGTGAGCCCTTTGGTCCCGCAAGGCCCAGAAGGACCTCAAAGGACAGCCGTGCAACCCCAAGTCTTCACCCGCGGCGACCGCCGTTCACCAAGGGTTGAGCCCCCAGCTGCAGGCGGTCAACGGGACTTCAGGAACTGCGGGGTTGACGGACTGACCTGGCTGGAACCGGGAGAGAAGCGGGCAGGTGGCAAGAAATGCCCACAAACTGGCAGCAGATCAGGGCTGACAGCAACTGTGAAGTCGGAGTCAGGCAAGAGGTCAAGGCAGGCGGCTAGTAGAGGGGTCAAAGTCAGGCTAGAGGTCTAGGCAGGCAGCTAGGCAGGGATAACCAGGAAACAGTCCAAAATCCAGAAACAGCAACACCAGGGAAACGACGAAACACAGGAACCACGGGGAATGGCCTCGGGAACAGAACCTGAAGCAAAGTGCTAGCTCAGTTCCCTTCTTTAAATACAGTACAACATCAGCCGCCCCGCCCCCGTAGGTGTAGCCGACCAATCCGGCCCTGGGTATCGGCAGAGCCCCTCTGATTGGCTCTGTCCGATTTCCCAGGCGGGACCACCAACTTGGCCTCCCAATCCAGCACCTCAGAGGCGGAGCTCCGGGCCTTCCCGCCCGGGAGGGAAGAAGACGCCGACCATCGCGCCTCGGCGCCGACTCCTTCGGCGGCGTGAACATAGCCCCCACAGCCCCCACAGCCGGCGACCGAGAGACCGGCGGCCGCAGTTGCCGGCCTCCGGCCTTGGTCCCGGCCGGCACGGCCATCACTACAGCGGCCCCCGGCTCCCCGCCGAGGCCTCCGGACCGCTACCCCTCGCCGCGGAGGACGCTGGCTCCCGCCCCCCACGGCGGAGGAGCAGGTAGGAGCACGGGACGTGACACCCCTTCCTCTCAGTTAAGGTGGCAGTAGGGGCTCCCGCACTAACCAGGCATCACGCGGCACTGCCTGATTACCGCCAAGTAGTATCCGGCACTACAGATTTGCGTTGCACCGGAAATTGCGGTGGGGGACGGGAAGTGTGGCCGGGCTGCTGCATCAGCCTGGCAGTACTTCCTAAATAGCAAGAAGTAAGTCCGCATTGTTTTTTCTGCTTATGTTTGTAATTTTAATTCTTTAGACTTTAATTTTGATATCAATATAACCTTTCAAATTGTCGAGAAAAATTGTTTATCTCTGATTATTATGTTTCTATCTTCAAAACTCAGTAAATAAAACCTAAATAAATAAAAATCATTTTCCTTAGCTCTTTTCACTTCAAAGTCCATCTTCCTTTGTTTATCAATCGCATCTTCCCTCTGTGGCTTGTGAAAATCCACAAAGCAATTAGCAATTACTCCATCACGAAAATTGGTCTTTTTGACGAGGGACTATGGGAAAAGTTATAAGCCGGAGACTGGCAGCTCCAGTGTCAGGGAGGACCGTGGGCTCCGGTTCTGCTGTGAAGGATGTCAGACAGAAGTGTGTGAGACTTTAAAATATTATTTAGGGGGGGGGGGGGAGAGATGTTGAATAATCTGCTACAAATCCACAGTATACAGTGGAGACAGATTTCATGTGCCACTTCACATCCTGAGCAAACTGAGGCAAGTTTTGGACTTTTTCTTAGATCATTCATTCATTCATTTATTTATTTGCCTAAACCTTATCTGGTTATTACTCTTTCCTGCCTTAAATCTGGTTGTTACTCTTTCCTGGGTGTCTCTTTTCCAGGAACATTTACTGTAGAATTAGTTTTCTGGATGTTATTCCAGTGTATGTCCTTTGCCTACCTTTTTTGGGGGGGAGGTTTCTGGGTTATTGCTCCTTCTTTCATTCTCCCTGCCCAGCCCATCTATCTCTGGTTATTGCCCCTACTCTTCCCCTCCTACCCCCTCTCTCTCCCCTCAGCAGTTTCTGTATCTCTGGTTATTGCCCCTGCTTTTCCCCTGCTGCCCCTCTCCCTCCCCTCAGCAGTTTTTGTATCTCTGGTTATTGCCCCTGCTCTTCCCCTCCTGCCCCTCGCGCTCCCCTCAGCACTTCCTGTATCTCTGGTTATTGCCCCTGCTCTTCCCCTCCTGCCCCTCTCTCTCCTCAGCACTTCCTGTATCTCTGGTTATTGCCCCTGCTTTTCCCATCCTGCCCTTCTCTCTCCCCTCAGCACTTCCTGTATCTCTGGTTATTGCCCCTGCATTTCCCCTCCTGCCCCTCTCTCTCCTCAGCACTTCCTGTATCTCTGGTTATTGCCCCTGCTCTTCCCCTCCTGCCCCTCGCTCTCCCCTCAGCACTTCCTGTATCTCTGGTTATTGCCCCTGCTTTTCCCCTGCTGCCCCTCTCTCTCCCCTCAGCACTTCCTGTATCTCTGGTTATTGCCCCTGCTTTTCCCCTGCTGCCCCTCTCTCTCTCCCCTCAGCAGTTTTTGTATCTCTGGTTATTGCCCTTCTCTTCCCCTCCTGCCCCTCGCTCTCCCCTCAGCACAGCACTTCCTGTATCTCTGGTTATTGCCCCTGCTTTTCCCCTGCTGCCCCTCTCTCCCCTCAGCAGTTTTGTATCTCTGGTTATTGCCCCTGCTCTTCCCCTCCTGCCCCTCGCTCTCCCCTCAGCACTTCCTGTATCTCTGGTTATTGCCCCTGCTTTTCCCCTCCTGCCCCTCTCTCTCCCCTCAGCAGTTTCTGTATCTCTGGTTATTGCCCCTGCTTTTCCCATCCTGCCCTTCTCTCTCCCCTCAGCATTTCCTGTATCTCTGGTTATTGCCCCTGCATTTCCCCTCCTGCCCCTCTCTCTCCTCAGCACTTCCTCTTCCCCTCTCTCCACCCCTCCTTTTTAAAAATGAACTTTAAAGTAGACTAACAGGGCAACCACAGGCCAGATTCCACCAAGATGAAAACAGAACCCATAGCTCTTTCCCTCTCCAAACAGTGCAAACTTCTCAACAGAAAGAAAGAGAAGAAGAAAATGTCACATGACATATTTCCTTACCAAGAAGAGACAAGAATCTAACCAACACAAGTATCTGTGAAACAGTTCAGTTTTGCTCTCAGATTTTTCCTCCCAGAGTTTTTAAAGCACGATATTCTCTTGGAAGCAGTTGAGGGTATGTTCTGTATTTTTCATTTATCTAGGGACCCTTTAGCTAAGCTGCATAAGCATCTGTGCGTGCCTGACTTGCGCCAAAATGGAGTTACCGCCCAGGTACCACGTGGCTCTTGAGGTAATTTCATTTTTGGCGTGTGTCTGATAACGTGCGTCCGAAAAATGATTTTTATTTTTGGACGCGCGTATCAGACACGCACAGGTTATTACCGCCCGGTTACCGGGCGAAACTTTACCGCTAGGTCAATGGCTGGTTGTAAGATCTCAGACCCCAAAAATGGATTTGCACCAATTTTCATTTTGCCGCACATCTATTTTCAGCAAACATTTTAATAGGTGCGCTGAAAAGTGATTCTGTGCATGCCTAAAACACGCGTCTACACTACCGCAGGCCATTTTCCAGCGTGCCTTTGTAAAAGAACCCCTTAATTTCTTAGCCATCTTTAATCAAGTCACAGATGGCATACAATGAGAAAAGCACATAACACATTTCAAAACGAGAAGCGATTGATCTATTGATTAGATCTTGCTGTGAGGCATTTGCTTCCTTTGGTTGCCTTGAGGAGAAATCTTTAATAAATAGGACCCTCAATGGTGAAACTTGATAGTAACTATAACCATCCCCAACCCTTACTGTAACCCTAAACCTAACCTTACTCAGGGGGTCTTTTGCTAAGGCGCTCTGGCGTTTTTAGCGCATGCCTATCCGTAGTAAAAGACCCCCCCTCAAGCCATAAACATAGCCCTAACTTTAACCTTTATTTACTGGTACTTATATCCAACATTATCCGGAAAAAAGTATCAGTTCAATGTGGCTTAGGTGCAACCAGTTTTTCCTGCATCAGTACAAAACTATGGAACGCACTACCAAAAGACTTGAAAACCATATATGACCATCTACACTTCAGAAAGACACTTAAGACCCACCTGTTTAAAAGGCATACCCCGCAGATCCAACGTAACTGCCTGATCTCAGCGACACAACAACGCTAAAATTCGTAATGGCCATCCCTGAACCCCCCCCCCCCCCCCCCATTGAATGTTTCCTCTATGAACCTTACCCATTCACAACTTCACCTTTGTATTTGTACACACCAGAGCCTGCAACTGTTCTCCGGCACTATATAAGCCACATTAAACCTGCAAAGAGGTGGGAAAATGTGGGGTACAAATGTAACAAATAATAATATATAAATAAGTTTGTATTGCACAAGTAATAAGATTATGATATTTCATAAAGTGAAGCTGGATTAAAATGATAGAAATGGTAGGTACTCTAATTGTCTATCACCGTAACCCTTCTCCCTGACGGTGCTAACCACGTTCTTCTCTATTCTGCTCAAGGTAAAAGGTGAAGGAAAGACCAGTCGAGACCGGCACAGCTCGGTGCAGGAAATAATGTTGATGGAGATGACTTGTTTCCTGATAGTACCCGTTGCTTTTTGTAGCACCCGTAAGGTCAACTGCCAACCAAGCGCTGTGTACATTACAGGATTTGTGAAGGAGGGGGACATCCTTCTAGGGGGGATCTTCCCAGTTCACAACGCTAAAGCATACCCCCAATTCTTTCACCGATACCCCCAGCATCCAGCCTTGTGATACGTACGTGGCAGATTATTTTCTCTCTACCTTTATTTTGGGTGATGTCTTTAAGGTTCTCTCGCCTGTTAGCATGATGACAAATGATTAATTCTATAAGCATCTCATTCTTGGTGTGCTGGATACCAATTCCGTAATATAATCTGTGCACCAGATTGCCATTGTAGAATACTACTGTAGTGTGGGTTGTCGGTGGTTTACTTAAATTTAGGCGTGATCATTTATGCCATGTCAACGAGAGGTGTAAATAGACTGGTCTAGGTGCATCAAGCGATGCACGTAACTGATAGTTTTCGACAGGTTATGTGTGTCACTTGGAGACGCACTCATGGACCGGCCATGCTCTGCGTACTTGTACATCCCTTGGTTGCAGTTACACATTCTAACACATGGATACTACCTTAAAGAATAAAGCCTCACATGTAACTACCAATTGTAAGCACGTCTCAGTGCATCCTAAATGTATTATTAATGCCCGTACACTAACTTATAACATTGGTAAGGGCCTAGTTATCTGCATGAGCTACCGTTAAATCGTCTTATCTGTATCTCCATGTTCAAGTGTAAAGCGCTGCGTACGTCCAGTAGCGCTATAGAAATGATAAGTAGTAGTAGTAGTAGTCTTATGTTAACCCAGATATTAATAACTAGGACTGGCTGCATAAAATAGGACCTGTGGTCAAATAACACATCTTAATGGTAGCCCACGTTGATAAATTTTACCCTTAGTGTGAAGAGTTGCAGTCTCTGATAACTATGAGCTGATATTGTGATATCATAATGCCTCATTCCACCAATAAGAGCCAGCCTCATCAGTGATGTCACAATGACTTGATTGTCCAATACTTGGCTCATTTTAGATATTGTGATGTCATAATGCCTCATTTGACCAATGAGCCAACCTCATCAGTGATGTCACAATGCCTCATTCTACCAATGCATGAGCCAACTTCGTGATAATAGCTTGTCTTATACTTGGCTCACTTTTATTACATACAGCCATGATTTCATGTTCTAGAGACATTTCATTTTTCTTTAATTAAGGGGGGGAAGTTATCAACATAGCCTAGCATTAAAATAATGTTAATTTACTGTTAACCCCAGTTGTTAGCAACTAGGTCTCGCTGCATAAATTGAGATCTGTGCTAAAATAACCCATCTTAACGGTAGCCCATGTTGATAACTACACCCCTTAATGAGAAACCTATGTTGTGAGGAGCACTGCACTCCTGTTCAGTGCATGGAAGTGAACTGAGCCACGCCAGGTTTCCAATTAACTAAACACTTCTTTATTGTATTTCCACACAAGGCCTTCAGTGTCAGAAACTCAAAGTGCTGAGGCTCAAATAACTCAAAGCCAAACAAAACCATAACTCCTCTAACCCTTCAGTTGTAAACCCCACTCACTGCTCCCCTGGAGATAATCCTGTAGTGAGAAGGCAACAGGGATACATGACATGGTCTTCTATTGCACAGTGCTAATAAGGTAGCGATATTGAAAACTATGCGAAGCAGCAGGGCTGGTGCATAGGAGCTGGCTCTGTGGGTGCTTGAGCACCCCCAATATTGAGAGAATTCCTTGTATATGTTCAGCCCCCCCCCCCCCCCCCCCCAAGAAGCTGCTGGCCTAGGTGTTCACCTGCTCTTGCCTAGGTGTTCACCTGCTCTTGCCTAATAGTTGGGCCAATCCTGTAGACTTTAGTGCATTGACTCTCAAGTTTTTGCTGTTGTTGGTCATGTTGAAACAAAAGTCCAATATCACCACAGTCCTAGCTCTCTTGTTTTAGGCAGTTTCTCTCAACCCTGTGTTAAACTATTTGATTGTTTTTAGACTACAATTAATTCATTACCTGCACATGCATGGAATGATGTTTGCCATCGAAGAAATTAATGGAAATGATTCCCTACTGCCTAACATCAGCTTGGGGTTCTGGATATACGACTCCTGCGATACCCTGTCCAGATCTCTGCAAGGCACAATGTGGCAACTCACCGGGCACAAAGACCCCATCCCAAATTATGCCTGCAGGGAAACGTCACCACTTGCAGCACTGATTGGAGATGAGAAGTCTCGGATGTCCATAACCATTGCTCAGCTGCTGGGCGTCTACAAACACGCACAGGTATGTTTATGTTTGTTGAAGCACTTAATAGCCCACCTTTCAGTACAAGAATCAAAGTGATGTATAATACTAAAAAAGGAGATGGAAAGGAATGGCTTTACAAGACAGGACAGGGAAGCAAAGGGAAAAGGAGAGGAGAGAAGAAGCTCGGGAGGAGAATGAGTCGGAGCAGTTGACCGGCTGGTATGATTCTGGCAGTCCAAAGGTGTATGACACCCTAGCTAGATGGTGTCTGCCCAGGGGCAGCTACCGATCCTAGCCTATTCCCATAGAGCAGCATTCTCCCCCCTCCCTCCCCATATCCACATACATTTTCTTTTCTGACCCCCCCCCCCCCCACCCACCCCCCCCCATCACCCCCCCCCCCCCCCCCCCCCCCCCATGGCCAGCACCTTAACATTCTCCTTTCCTAGTCCCCTAACAGGTGGTCAAAATGTCCCTTCCCCTCCAACCCCCTAGGTAGCCAGCATCTCCCCTTCCCTTTCTCTTTCCTCCCTTTCTCTTTCCTTGCCTCACAGGTGGCCAACAATGTCCCCTTTATCTCCACCCCCAATAGCTGGCCAGCATCTCCCCTTCCTTTTCCTAGCCCTTCCTCACCCCATAGGTGGCCAACAGGTACCCTTTGTATCCAGTCTCCCAGTAACTGGCCAGCATCTCCCATTCCTAGCCCTCCCCCACCACACACAGGTGGACAACATGTCCCCTTTACCTCCAACCCACCAAAAGCTGACCAGCATCTCTCCTTTCTTTTCCTTTTCTTGCTTCCTCCCCCCCCCCCCCCCCACACCACACACACACACACATTGCCAGCATGGTCCTCTCCCCTCCCAACCCCCAGCAGGTGGCCATAATCTCCTCTTCCCCTTCCTACCTCTTCCTACTGGTGGCCAGCATCTTTCCTTCCCTCTCCCCTTCCCCTAATGCCTAATAAAACCTTGGGTTTCTGCATATATGACTCCTGAGATACCCCATCCAGGTCCATGCAAGGCACAATGTGGCAACTCACCAAACAGAAAGACCCCATCCCAAATTACACCTGCAGGGGAATAGCTCCTCTGGTCCCAGTCATGGTTCTCCATGAACCAGAGTGCCACTAAATCGAACTTTGCCTCTTCCATCATAGCCTCCAGATTGGGCTTGTCCAACCTACAGCGCGTCAGCCAGAACCTAGCCTACCAAGTATTTTCATCTGGCTTGAAGAAGCTTGACAATTCTTGTGGTTCTTATAGCTAGATTCCTGCTTCCCTGTCACGACCCAAGACTTGAAACTGGATGGAGACCAATCCGAACTTCAGCACCACGCAGCTCAAGCTCGCAGAAAGCCATGGCAGGAAGCAGGAATTCTTTTCTTCTGCAGCTGAAACCAAGTGGGGGAATAGGTTGCAGGCATAAGAGCGAGACTGGGTGAAGGCTGGAGGGGGTACATGAACGAGAGAGACTAGGTGAAGACGGGGGGGGGGGTATATGAGAGAGAGAGACTGGGTGAAGGCTGGGGGATACATGAGAGAGAGAAAAACTGGGGAGGGGAGTACATGAGAGATAGAGTGAGACTTCTACATGTTTTGGCTCTCCAAAAGTTAGAAAATATAGCCCCTGATACTAGAAAAAGGTTGGACAAGCTTGTCCTAGATCCAGAACCTTATTTCCCATTCCATAGGTATTAATGTGCACAGCTTTCCAGATGTTGCCCTCCCCCCCCCCCCCCCCCCCCCCCCCCCCCCCCCGCGCAAACATTGCTTGAGATCCTTGAAAATACTGATTGAAGATGTGCTTGCATTGAATAACTTTTATTTGCTGTTACTTGTTATTAACAAAGAGAAAGGAAGATGGAGCTTTTAAAAAAAGCTTACGTTCAAGAAAACTATAAGGGATTGAAATTTTTTAGAATGTCTTGAGTATAATGCATGAGATCATGCTCATAAATACCTATCAAGAGTAAGGAACACTAATCTAATGGGTATAACTTTTCCAGATCAGTTATGCATCCACTGTTCCTGCTCTTAGTGATAAGAGTCGATTTCCATCTTTCTTCCGCACAGTCCCAAGTGATGAGTTCCAGTGTTTGGCCATTGCTCGGTTGATCACCTTCTTTGGCTGGACGTGGGTTGGAATTTTTGCAGAGGACAATGACTATGGACTGATAGGGAGTCAAATGTTGAATGAGGAACTGATTAAGGCTGGGGTCTGCATAGCCTTCTATGAAACCATCCCCCTGTTCTACTCTCAAGAGAAGATTCGGCGCATTGTGGAAGTTCTGAAAAAGACAACTGCCAGAGTCATTGTGGTCTTTTCCATTTCCAATAACCTCTATCCAGCGATGCTGGAGATCGTGAAGAGTGAGGCATCTGGAAAAGTATGGATAGGTTCAGATGGCTGGAATTTGTTTCCACTATTTAACAAAAAGGAGTTCGTAAAAACTCTTAAAGGAACCATTGTGCTCTCGATTACTAGACACAACATTCCAAGGTTCAAAGAGTATCTCTACGACTTTCTTCATTTCAGAACTGCAGAAGATATATTTGTTGGGGAGTTTTGGGAACAAGCCTTTGGATGCAGGTGGAATGACTCCAACACAGACCACATAACTGTTCAAGAAGGAAGAACAAAAAGGAAACTCTGCACGGGGAAGGAAGACTTGAAGACTCTTGATAACCAATTTTTTGATTTGAGAAACCTAAGGTTCATGTACAAAGTTTATAATGCTGTCTACATGGTGGCTCACGCCCTGCATGCCATGTACTGTGAACAAGAAGGTCCTTTCTTCAATGGCTCATGTGCAAACATCAAACACTTTGCACCTTGGCAGGTATGTAGCAATATATTTGCAAATATTTATGTTTAAGTAAGCATGGCCTGTACATGTTCACTAAATTAATTTAAAAAAATTTTTTTTAATTTTTTGTTACATTTGTACCCCGCGCTTTCCCACTCATGGCAGGCTCAATGCGGTGGGCAATGGAGGGTTAAGTGACTTGCCCATAGTCACAAGGAGCTGCCTGTGCCGGGAATCAAACTCAGTTCCTCAAGACCAAAGTCCACCACCCTAACCACTAGGACACTCCTCCACTCCTCCAATGGTTACAATGACAATTACAATGACATACTAAGGGGGTAATTTTAGAAACCACTTTTGTGCATTAAGGAGGCAATTTTATAGCTGAGTGTCTCTATTTAGGTACCCCATGGTTACATGGTAGGAAACTATCCTATAATGGAACCTATGATTTCCAAAGATAGAGGCCGGTATTCTAACTCTGATGCAAGTGTGTCTCCTTTTCCTGATTCAGCTCCTGCATTACATACACAAAGTCCGTTTCCAGGACACCATGGGCCAGGAGATTTTCTTTGACCTCAGTGGCAACCCCCCAGCTTCTTATGACTTTCTAAACTGGCAGGTACTTTCTAGTGGTTCCTTCTATGATGTAAATATTGGCCACTATGACTCTGGAGCAGCCAGTGGCCAAGACCTCAACATCAACACCAGCGCCATCGTGTGGAATGAAGGGTATACGCAGGTACAAAGACCCCATGTTTTCGTACAGAAATGTTTAAAACACTGCTCAGATGGGAGGATCCTTCTCTAACCTAACCTGTTTAGATTTATGAATATTGGTTTGACCAGACTTGGTGGAGTCAGCTTCACATCACTTTAGATCTTATTTCATTTGAACTAATAACATTTGCTTATTTCCGATCTGACGAAGAAGGGCAACCTTCGAAAGCTAATCAAGAAATGTATTAAGTTATGTCCAATAAAAAAGGTATCATCTTATTTTCTTTTCCATGTTTTTATTTAGTTTGATTTCTATTGATAACATTTGAAATCTGGAAGTCTGGATTGACTTGAATTTTTATGAGTATGTATAGATACAGCTGTAGTTGGGAGTCTCACAAAGCTTCAAGTATAAGTGCAAATCTAGGAATAAACGCACCCAAACTGAGGGATGATGGAGATCCAAGCTGAGCAGATTCTTCCAAAATTCTTCTGAAACCTTCACAAAAGCTGCTAGAGTTGTGCTGTTTTAACCCAATGGTTTTAGTGTACAGAGGGAAACTCCAGAAAAGGCTGCTACATTTTAATCTACAGGGGCGTTTCTGTAACTAGATGCCCCCAAGGCCGCTCAGTAGGAGCCTAGTGTACAATGGAGCCAAGGCGTCTAGGTTCAATTACAGAAGGAATTATTTGAGTTTCCGAAAACAACTAAATCTTTTCTATTTAGAAAATACGTGGGCTGATTTTTCTAGTTGGCTGGTGTGAAGTTTGTGATTCCTGAATTGTGTTTCGGTCTCGTTATCTGTAATCCACATGGAACTGCCTAGGCTTTTGCAGAATATAAGACCGATGTGTTAACCGCTTTGCCCTGTCCGTCAGTTAAAACGGTATATCAAGTTTTGAATAAATCAATAATGTAATGTCTAACAGGAAGGGAATTCTATAAATGGGTTCCTTTATTTAGATACCAGAGGACACATAGTAGGAGCTTATTCTGTAACAGAATCTGTGTACGACTGTTAGCGCTATAGAAATGATTTGTAGTAGTAGTAGTAGAATCTAGGTGCCTACATTCCTTTATCGAATACAAGTGTCCCTTATCATCTCAGTAAAAGATACCTCTGCTGCCTGCCCTGCTTCTCTCTCTTAAGGTTCCTGTCTCTACCTGCAGTGAGAGCTGTGGGCCTGGCTACTGGAAGGCCATTCTGGATGGACGACCCGTCTGCTGCTTCGAGTGCATCCCCTGCTCTGAAGAAGAGTTTAGCAACCAAACAGGCAAGTGCACTGAATTCCACTCTGTAAGGAGCATGTTCAGGACTAGGAAGGAGTTGGAATTGTATGAGATTCATTACAAGGAATTATTTTTAATTTTTAGCGTATTGATTTAAGGCATTGATTGATGTTTTATGGGTTTCTCCCTGTGAGGGATAATTGTATAACCGGGTGACTATGAAAAAGTTGGGAAAAGGTGGCTATTTTAAACTTATTTCATAAAGACAACATAGACACTGATGTGTCATTATAGAACAGGCAACCAGAACGAACCCCAGTAGTGGTAATTCAGTAAAATATTTGTTAACATTTACAAATGCATGACATGCTTAGGTGTTTAGAATAATATTGCGTCAATCAAAAAAAGGGATGGGAATGACCGATGCAATAGTCCAGGTAAAAAGCACAAGTCTTTAATTAGCGTATGCACTAGCGCTTGCTTGAAGACTACGCGTCAACAAATTACAACAACCATTTGCTTGAAGGTGGACTGAACAGGATTCGTTGTTTCGACCTATGCCTTCATCAGGAATCCAATATCTCAGCAAAACCAAAAGAGTGATGCAGACATAGCAAACACGCTATAGACGTGGCTTAAAATCCTTAGCGACGTGTGTAGAAGAGCAGAGATGAACATATTCTGAATATCCAGGGACTAAAAAGGCAGCAACATTGTGATTTGTGTTTACCAACCTTCAAGATTTTGCCTTACCGATTATTAGATTAGAACAATGGGCTGGGAACCAGGGAAGCCAGGGTTAAAATCCTGTTTCTGCCACTAACATTCCATGTGACCTTGAACAAAAAAATTTTATTTTATTTATTTATTTTCATATTTATATACCACTTTCCCTTGGATTCTATATATGGCGCCTAAAAATCCACACGGAAACTGAAGCATATTCTATAACAATGTGCATAACTTATTTGGTTAACTAGCTAACTAGCGCTGTTAATTGGATGTTAACAAGCAATTAGCACTAACTGGCATTAATTAAGATTTACACATGCAACTCGCTAAGCTTATTCTGTAACGTGGTGTACCTAAATTCTAAGTTGAATAGTTGACAAGGGGCATGGCCTAGGATGCGCATTATTATAATAGAATTCACTCTGCATCTAATTTAGGTGTCGGGATTTACACCAAAACATGGTGTAAATGGCTGTGACTAAATTTGGTCACATGGAGAGGCACTTGGCGTATTTTATATACCTCACATAAATTTAAGCCTAGTGTATAAAATTTAGGTGTACTTTAGCGACTACGCCTAGGTGTCTTTTTTTACCATGCTAATTTTTCAGGCGCCATATACAGAATCTGGACCAGAGAGGGTTATGCTAAAAATATGCATAAAATCATGACTAACTAACAAGGCATCATAATACAATGCTAAAAAGCACAAATTAAAACATTCAAATAACATAGATATAATACGATATCAGCATGATACTGGTTCAAACCCCACTGCTGCTCCTTGTGATCTTGGGCAAGTCACTTAACCCTCTATTGCCTCAGGTACAAACGTAGATTGTGAGCTCTCCTGGGACAGAGAAATATCCAGAGTACCTGAATGTAACTCACCTTGAGCTACTACTGAAAAAGGTGTGAGCAAAATCTAAATAAATAATACACTTCAACAAATATCTTACAACGTAATATACAATCTCTAAAGAGAACTACCCATTTCAAATCCAAGATCATCCCTCAAAGAAGGATTTCATAAAACAATGCATTTTCAAATATTTCTTAAATTGTTGTTTACTACGGTCATAGGCGCCGACTCCGTGGGTGCTGTGGGTGCTCGAGCACCCCCAATATTTTTACATGCCCAGGCATTGTCAGGGGGCGCTGACCTGGAAGGCACCGCCGCTGCTTACCTCCTCAGCCCTCGGATTCTTGCGCCGGTACCCGAGCCGCCTTGGGGGATTTAAATTTACCTCCGACGACATCGTAACAGCTGCTCATGCTCAGCATCAGTGAAAAAGCTGCCCGACGTCTCTAGCCAATCCCTTTGCTCGTTCCTTCCCTCAGTGTCCCGCCTTCGTCTGACATCATTTCCGCGAGGGCGGGACTCACTGAGAGGGAAGGAACGAGCATGAGAGGGAAGGAACGAGCAAAGGGATTGGCTAGAGACGTCGGGCAGCTTTTTCACTGATGCTGAGCATGAGCAGTTGCTGTGACGTCGTCGGAGGTAAATTTAAATGCAAGGGGAAGGTGGACATGGGAGCGGGAGGGCAGGGGAGAGAGAGGAGAAATTGCAGGACACGGAGAGAGGAGAATTGCTTGATATGGATGGAGGTGGGCAGCAGAGAGAGGAGCATGGATGGAGATGGATGAGAGGCCAGGCCCCAGGCAGGCAGAGAGGAGAAATTGCTGGACATGATGGAGAAGAGGGAGGAGAATTGCTTAATATAGATGGATGGAGGTGGGCAGGGGAGAGAGGAGCATGAATGGAGATGGATGGGAGGGCAGGCCCCAGGCAGGCAGAGAGGAGAAATTGCTGGACATGATGGAGGGGAGGAAGGAGAATTGCTTGATATAGATGGGTGGAGGTGGGCAGGGGAGAGAGGAGCATGGATGGCCATGGATGGGAGGGCAGGGCCCAGGCAGAGAGGAGAAATTGCTGGACATGGAGGGGAGGGCAGTGGAGAGTTGCTGGACATGGGTGGATGGAGGGAAGAGAGAAGGAGATGAGGGAAAAGGAAGAGAGGAGAAAAACTGCACATGGATGGAGAAAATAGGCAGAAGCTGGATCCACTGGACAGTCAAGTCTGCTGAGGACCCAGCTTTTACTTATGGATATACAGCAAGAAATGAAGAAGAAAGGAGGAAAGTAAAGAAATAAATGGAAAGGAAGCCCTGGAAACGGAGTTAAGAGGACAGATAGCAGCAGAATCAGATACCGGGCCAGCATGATCAGAAAAAAAAGTCACCAGACAAAGGTAGAAAAAATTATTTTATTTTAATTTTAGTGTTTGGAATATGTCCACTTTCAGAATTTACATCTGCTACATCTACTATCTTATTTTGCAATGTATAGCAATGTGTTTCTTTCTGTTTTTCTGGTATTGTGCTACATGCAGAGTCTAACTTCTTAGGATTTCAGGTTAATTTTTGAAGAATTTGAAGAGGGGCTAGTTCTGTTCTGCATGTGTGACTGTAAGGCCAAGTGTCTGAATAGGGATCTGTTTGTTAGATTCTGAGATTTTGCTAACACGTTGTTTTTCAGAGTTGGCAAGACTGTCTGTTCTCATAATTCATGGTCTGTATGCTAATTTGGTTTGTGTCATTTAGAGTATAATGGAGCTGTAACAGCTTACAGAAATTATTTATAATGAAAAAAAAAACCCACAAGTTATTTTTCTTCTATACTGGTGTAATATTTTCAATGATGCTATGGCTGGTAAAAGGGGTTGTGACTACTGTAGGGGCGGATCCATAGTGATCCCACCCCTGGATGGGTAGGGGCACCGACTAATAGGTTGCAGGAGGGTGCCAGAAACCCTAGGACCGGTTCTGCACCCGCCAGAAGTCGGAAGTTCCCTTCCCAGCCAGCCTACCTGCCCGGTGCCCGCCGTCTTCTCCCTTAGTCCTCCGTCGGTCCGTCCTCGCCTTCCTGCGTGCTGCCCAGAATTTTAAAACTCATCTTACCTCGGGGTCCCGGCAGAGGAGCGGGACCAGAGCTGAGAGAGAAGGGAAAGCTGAAGCGCCGAGCCTGCTCGCCTTTCACTGCTGCTGCCGGGACCCTGAGGTAAGATGAGTTTTAAAATTCTGGGCAGCATGCAGGAAGGCGAGGATGGAACAACGGAGGACTGTTGTGGGAGAAGAGGTCAGGCTGGGGTTGGGACTGGCACTCAGAGGAGGGGGAGGGAGGGGGTGGGGAATGCACCACCTGTTAAAAAAAAAATTCAGCACCCCCAATCATTTTGAAAAGTTGGCTCCTATGACTACGGTAACATCAAGACTGGATTACTGCAATGCACTATACAATGGTCTGACTACAAAGGGCCTGCACCAGCTCTAGTTGATTCAGAATGCAGCAGCAAGACTCATAGAAGGTTGCAAGCGACATGACCACATCACACCATTTTTGCAAAAACTTCATTGGCTATCAGTACAATACAGGACTAAATTTAAAACTCTATGTCTGATCTTCAAGGCCCTGAAAGGAAATGGCCCCAAGTATCTGAAGAATAGGATGATCCTCCACACACCGCCAAGGACACTAAGGTCCTCCCAAGGACTTTCACTAACTACACCCTCTCCAAAAGACATTACACGATGTGATACCCGCAAGCGAGCCTTCTCCGGAGTAGCTCCCACACTCTGGAATGCATTGCCTGAAAGGCTCCGCTTAACAAAAGACTATCTCTACTTCAGGAAGCAGGTGAAAGCTTGGCTCTTCAACCAGGCCTTGAATAGAATAAGTAACTAAGTTGTTAGTCTCACTCATACACACAAGGATTGACTCGGGCTGCACATACTGCAGCGGGACATGTTTATCCACTCCTACCCTAGCTGAGATGATATTTAACCATCTCTCTGACCTCATGTGCAACTTTCTTCAAATCAGTCACCTTACTTTCTAATTCTTCCTACTTTCTTACCCATCTATATGTTACAACTTTGCCTTACCCTTCACTACCAATTATAATGTTCTATTACGTATTGTGTAGTCATTGCAAGTAGTATACCATGCCATACTTTGTATTGTTATGTGAATATTTTTACCGCTGAAATTGCATATTGCTCATGTTTGATCTATTCTTACTGTACACCGCCTTGAGTGAATTCCTTCAAAAAAGGCAGTAAATAAATCCTAATCCTACATAATAATTCTCACCTCCAATGTTCTAACGCTGCCTGGGACCGTGGATGCCTCTGAGGTGGTTGCTTCCGTCGGTAGATCAGCTTGACGTCATGCCGAACACACAGCTGACAGAATCAAAACAATGGCACGTGCACGACAAAGGGAAAAAACGCACACCAACCGCCCTAAAAAACAAACCAGCTGCCCAGAGTGCTGCGCAAACAATCCTGCCGCCCTCCCCCCAAAAAAAGAAGCACCAGAGACTGATGCCCTCACAGAGCGCACTCCAAAAAAAAAAAACAGCTGAGCAGAAAAACCGGGCGGAACACACAGCTTAAAGAACTGGCACGTGCAAACCTGCTACGGACACCAACCGCCCTGGCACGCGCAACCCTGCCGCCCTCCAAAACAAAAAGGAAGCACCAGACACTGACACCCTCACAGAGCGCACTCCAAACAAAAAAACCAGCTGAGCAGACTGACGTCCTCTCGAACACAGCGCACTCAAAAAAAAAACAGAAATAGCTGACGACAGTTCCTCACTAACCGGCCTCTCCAACCTGCTCCGCTTTCAGAATGCCCACCAGTAAAGAAAATGACAGAAGAGACAACTGATGATGGCATGACACTGGCGTCTGACAAGCTGCTCAAAACAGAAAAAGAAAAGGATTTAAATCAGAAACAGAAGCCTGACAGTAAGTGGAAAGGGGGGGTGCAAAGTTTATGCAAAACAAACATACATTGCCACTCACACAGGAGGGGGTGGAGGCCAGAACTTCAAACGCAAAGGGGGGGAACTGGGAGGCAGGGAGGGAGGGGGACAACCCTGGAACTGGGAGGGAGGGGAAGGGGGACCCTGGCACACACTCTCATTCTCACACACTCTCTCTCTCTCACAAACACACTCGCACCCAGTCTCAATCTCTCTCTGTCACACACACACACTCGCACATTCACTCTGTCTCACACAGTCACTCTCACACACACTCTATCAAACATACACACCCCGAGGAAAACCTTGCTAGCGCCCGTTTCATTGTGCTCAGAAACAGGCCTTTTTTACTAGTAAATAAATAAAATACTAGAACAGAGCCTCAGATGTGCAGGCAAATAATTCCATAAGCTTACTCCTCCAATAGAAAAGCTCGATTATGTGTATCAGCCAGATAACTAATAGGAACACACAATTGCTTATTAGTTTCTGAATGTAGAACATACTTTGGGCCTTGTTTACTAAGATGCGTTGGTATTTTTAATGCACCGACAATTAGCGCATGTGCTAACTGTGTAGGCACCTATAGGGATATTATTGTAGGTGCATACATGGTTAACGTGTGTTAAAAATGCTAACACGCCTATAACGTGGCTTAGTAAACAGGGTCCTTTGGTTGGTATGTAGATAAGGCCCTCAAAAAATACTTTGAAACCATAGAATAAACCCATTGATGAATCCAAACTACAGTGGTGGAAATAAGTATTTGATCCCTTGCTGATTTTGTAAGTTTGCCCACTGACAAAGACATGAGCAGCCCATAATTGAAGGGTAGGTTATTGGTAACAGTGAGAGATAGCACATCACAAATTAAATCCGGAAAATCACATTGTGGAAAGTATATGAATTTATTTGCATTCTGCAGAGGGAAATAAGTATTTGATCCCCCACCAACCAGTAAGAGATCTGGCCCCTACAGACCAGGTAAATGCTCCAAATCAACTCGTTACCTGCATGACAGACAGCTGTCGGCAATAGTCACCTGTATGAAAGACACCTGTCCACAGACTCAGTGAATCAGTCAGACTCTAACCTCTACAAAATGGCCAAGAGCAAGGAGCTGTCTAAGGATGTCAGGGACAAGATCATACACCTGCACAAGGCTGGAATGGGCTACAAAACCACCAGTAAGACGCTGGGCGAGAAGGAGACAACTGTTGGTGCCATAGTAAGAAAATGGAAGAAGTACAAAATGACTGTCAATCGACAAAGATCTGGGGCTCCATGCAAAATCTCACCTCGTGGGGTATCCTTGATCATGAGGAAGGTTAGAAATCAGCCTACAACTACAAGGGGGGAACTTGTCAATGATCTCAAGGCAGCTGGGACCACTGTCACCACGAAAACCATTGGTAACACATTACGACATAACGGATTGCAATCCTGCAGTGCCCGCAAGGTCCCCCTGCTCCGGAAGGCACATGTGACGGCCCGTCTGAAGTTTGCCAGTGAACACCTGGATGATGACGAGAGTGATTGGGAGAAGGTGCTGTGGTCAGATGAGACAAAAATTGAGCTCTTTGGCATGAACTCAACTCGCCGTGTTTGGAGGAAGAGAAATGCTGCCTATGACCCAAAGAACACCGTCCCCACTGTCAAGCATGGAGGTGGAAATGTTATGTTTTGGGGGTGTTTCTCTGCTAAGGGCACAGGACTACTTCACCGCATCAATGGGAGAATGGATGGGGCCATGTACCGTACAATTCTGAGTGACAACCTCCTTCCCTCCGCCAGGGCCTTAAAAATGGGTCGTGGCTGGGTCTTCCAGCACGACAATGACCCAAAACATACAGCCAAGGCAACAAAGGAGTGGCTCAGGAAGAAGCACATTAGGGTCATGGAGTGGCCTAGCCAGTCACCAGACCTTAATCCCATTGAAAACTTATGGAGGGAGCTGAAGCTGCGAGTTGCCAAGCGACAGCCCAGAACTCTTAATGATTTAGAGATGATCTGCAAGGAGGAGTGGACCAAAATTCCTCCTGACATGTGTGCAAACCTCATCATCAACTACAGAAGACGTCTGACCGCTGTGCTTGCCAACAAGGGTTTTGCCACCAAGTATTAGGTCTTGTTTGCCAGAGGGATTAAATACTTATTTCCCTCTGCAGAATGCAAATAAATTCATATACTTTCCACAATGTGATTTTCCGGATTTAATTTGTGATGTGCTATCTCTCACTGTTACCAATAACCTACCCTTCAATTATGGGCTGCTCATGTCTTTGTCAGTGGGCAAACTTACAAAATCAGCAAGGGATCAAATACTTATTTCCACCACTGTAATACTTTAAACATTATTCGAGATTTTACAGGTAGCCGATGAAGCTTCTTCAAAATAGGTGTAATATGATATGATTTTTGTGTACTAGTAAGGTGATGTGCTGCTACGTTTTGGACAACCTGCAGAGCCTGGACTCTTGCAGTTGGCGTGTCCGGATAAAAAATATCTCCCATTGCCTCAGATACCCACTTAGTAAGATCTTTTTGGAGCAGACATATTGTACCTCATAAATATCTCTTCTGTGCAGCACTGTGTACTTCTAGTAGCGATATAAAAATGCTAATAATTAATTTATTTTAATGGAATGACTTTCCCTGATAAAAGTTACACGTGAAATTCCATTTACCTACAGATGCTACAGAGTGCCAGAAGTGCGATGATGATCAGTGGCCAACCGTGAGACGAGATGGATGCCGAAAAAAGTCCATTGAGTTCCTGTCCTACCAAGATCCGTTGGGCATGACTCTGGCTGTTATCTCCGTGCTGAGTGGCCTAATACCATCTACTATCCTTGTCATCTTCATCCGTAACCGTCATACCCCAGTTGTGAAAGCAAATAATCGCGAACTCAGCTACCTCCTGTTATTGGCCCTCATTTTGTGTTTTGGGTGCTCATTAGTGTTCATTGGCCAACCCACAACTCCAACCTGCATAGTGCGTCAGATCGCATTTGGAGTTGTATTTGCCGTGTGCATCTCCTGCCTGTTGGCCAAGACCATCATGGTAGTCCTAGCCTTCAGGGCCACCAAACCAAATAGCAACCTGAGGACATGGGTGGGACCTCGATTACCCAACGCCCTAGTGCTCTTCTGCAGTCTGGTCCAAGTCCTCATCTGTATCACTTGGCTGATCGTGGCCCCTCCATTTTCCCAAATGAACATGAAGTCCCAGATGGGGAAGATAATCATTGAATGCAATGAAGGGTCATTGACTGCGTTCTGGTGCATGCTGGGAAACCTGGGCTTTTTAGCTACTGTCAGCTTCATTGTAGCCTTTTTAGCTAGAAAGTTGCCCGACAGTTTTAATGAAGCTAAGTTCATCACCTTTAGCATGCTTATTTTCGGGGCTGTTTGGATCTCCTTTATCCCAGCTTACCTAAGCACAACAGGGAAATACACGGTGGCCATGGAGATATTTGCAATTTTGTCCTCCAGTGCGGGGTTGTTGTCTTGTATATTCTTCCCCAAATGTTACATCATCCTAATGAGACCAGAGATGAACACCAAGGAATTCCTAATGGGGAAAACCACCGGGAATTTCAAAAAAACAAAGTAATTGTACAGTAACGCACTGATTAATACATTTCTGAGGTGGGATAAATCTCTTATTTTCTAGTTTCTCACCAGTGCCAGAATTCCCAAGGGTCTCAGTCCCTAACAGTAGCTCAAACTCCAGATAATGATGCAGAAGTCTTGTCTTAGCATAAGCCCTTTCCGCTTTACACCAATTAACTCCGTTAAATCTCAAGGTGACCATACATCACTCTGAGATTTTCATCTCTCTTACCATGGATCAGAATGAGTCAAATCCTAGAGACTCAAAAGCCAAATGTCTTTTTGACTCCAGCTCTTCATATTCCCCAGGCCAGGTAAAGTTGTAAGTATACTTTTTTCTTGTTACATAAAAGGATCTGGAAGCTTACCTTTATATGCTGGGGATATATGGCTACATGCCTCTCATCCGCTCTTCCTATGACTCATTTCAACACTGGATTATACCATCCCTCCCTTTGCTAGATTAGGGATTAGAATAATTGTTGTTCATAAAGTGAGGTTATGGCCTTAAGGAAGTCGTTCTATAAAGATCCACTTAGAATATGCAAAATGCTGGTATTCAAGTCATGGTGCAGATCTACTGATACACGTGCATGTAAATGACCATCTTCCGACTACATGATGCACGTCTACTGACTGATATACGTGCATGTAAATGACCGTCTTCGGACTAAATGCTATCCTACAAATATGCGGATATTTACAATGGGTGTACATGTGGGTGGAACCTGGACTTAGTGGGGAGACATGATAAAAACGTTTAAATATCTCAAGGGCATTTATATACAGGAAGACAGCCTTTTTCAAATGGAGAGCTCTGGAATGAGGGGGCATACGACAAAGTTAAGAGGGAATAGGCTTAGGAGTAACCTAAGGAAATATTATTTCACAGAAAGGGTGGTGGAGGCGTGGAATGGCCTCCCAGTGGAGGTGGTGGAGTCGAGGACTGTTCCAGAATTTAAAAAGGCATGGGATAAGCATGTGGGATCACTTCGGAACAGGAAGAATTAGGGGTTACAGAGGATGGGCAGACTGGATGGGTCATATGGCCTTTATCTGCCGTCATGTTTCTATGTTCTATTATGTTTGTAACATAAAGTACTAGAGCTTACTCTGTTATAACTATCAACGGAATCTAGGTGCAAGTTCTGTGGTTGGCAATAAGTTCTTTATAGAATACAGCTCTAATTATTGGAGTGGAGGAGTGGCCCAGTGGTTAGAGCACCAGTCTTGCAATCCAGAGGTGGCCAGTTCAAATCCCACTGCTGCTCCTTCTGATCTTGGGCAAGTCACTTAACCGTCCATTGCCTCAAGTACAAACTTAGATTGTGAGCCCTCCTGGGACAGAGAAATATCCAGAGTACCTGAATGTAATTCACTTTGAGCTACTACTGAAAAAGGTGTGAGCAAAATCTAAATAAATAAAAATAAATAATTAGAGGCCCGTTTATAGGATTACTCTCCATGCACCTGCTACTAAATGTATAAGCCCATTTGAATGTTGACTCCTGTATGCTTATTATGAGCGGAGAAGTAGCTTAATGGTTTAGTGCTGTAAGTTGGGACTTAGAAAGCCCTGGTTCATGTCACACCTCCTTGTGGTCTTGGGCAAGTAACTGAGGGGCCCTTTTACAAAGGCGCACTGAAAATGGCCTGCGGTAGTGTAGACACGTGTTTTGGGTGTGCGCAGAATCATTTTTCAGCGCACTTGTAAAAAAATGCCTTCTTAAAAACGTTGCCAAAAATGGACGTGCACCAAAATGAAAATTGCCACATGTCCATTTTGTGTCCGAGACCTTAACGCCAGCCATTGACCTAGCGGTAAGGTCTCATGTGGTAACAGGAGGGGGGGTAATGGTCTGCACACATAAAATGCCGATTACTGCCCATGCGCCAGAAAACAAAAAATATTTTCCAGCGCGTAGCGGATACATGTCAAAAATGAAATTGCTGCAAGGGCCATGCAGTAGCCAGCGGTAACTCAAAATTGACATGCATTGGATGCATGTAGGTGCCTAAGCATGCTTAATAAAAGGACCCCTTAACCCTTCACTGTCTTGGGTCCAATGCTAGGCAGGTTGTGGCATTAACGCCAGTCTAGGCTATGCCAACATTCCCCACCCTCCCCCCAACCTATGTTGGGCAGCAGCAACATAATGTCACTTCACACTGCACAGGACAACAGCAAACCACTCCTGTAGCATGCCAAGCAAACCACAATGAGTGTCTTCCATTCTGTGGGCAACAGAAGTCAGTACGACTGAAGGGCACATCTGGACCTAGATATATTGAATACCTGACAAGTGTCCACCTCTATAGTTTAAATGAGGCACTTTGTTTTAGCAGGTGACTAGAGAGGTGTGGTAGCCGTGTTAGTCCACTTTTAAAGGTAATCAATAGAAATAAAACATGGAAAAGAAAATAAGATGATACTTTTTTTTGTTGGACATAATTTAATACATTTCTTGATTAGCTTTCGAAGGTTGCCCTTCTTCATCAGATTGGAAATAAGCAAATGTTGGTAGATGACAGTATATATAAGTGAAACATCAAAGCATTTCAGTGGCAGTCTAACAGGATGGGGGTGGGTAGGTGAGAGACAGGGAGATAAGCATGGAGACAGGAGGGTGACAAACAAAGCAGTACAATTTTATAGTTTACTAGTAAAAAAGGCCCGTTTCTGTCAGAAATGAAACGGGCGCTAGCAAGGTTTTCCTTGGAGTGTGTATGTTTGAGAGAATGTGTGTGAGAGTGACTGTGTGTGAGTGAGAGAGAGAGTGACTATGCAAGTGTGTGTGTATGACAGAGAGAGAGTGAGACTGGGTGCAAGTGTGTCTGTGAGATAGTGTGTGTGATTCTCCCCTGTCCCCTGCCCCCCGTGGCAGCCACCCAGCAATTCTCCTGTCTCCCCTGCCCCCCCAGTGATTCTCCTCTCTCCCCTGCCCCCTCCAACCACCCAGCGATTCTCCTCTCTCCCCTGCCCCCCCAGCGATTCTCCTCTCTCCCCTGCCCCCTCCAACCACCCAGTGATTCTCCACGCTCCCCTGCCTCCCTCCAGCCACCCAGCAATTCATCTCGCTGTCTTGATTACCTCCGTCGAAGCGGCCGCATCATTGAAAGCCCTGCCCGTCTGTAGCCTTCCCTTCGAGTTCGTTCCCTCAGAGTCCCACCCTCGCGGAAAGAGGATATGACAACAGAAGGCGGGACTCTGAGGGAACGAACTCGAAGGGAAGGTTGGAGATGGGCAGGACTTTCAATGACATGGCCGCTTCGACGGAGGTAATCAAGAGAGCGAGATGAATCGCTGGGTGGCTGGAGGGGGGGCAGGGGATCAGGGCTGTTCGGGACGGAGTAACATTTGTTTGCGGGTTGCTATACAGCCTTCCCTTTCCTCTGAGGGCAGGGCAGTGAGAGCGAGTGCGATTGCCTGCAGTTGGTTCCTTCTCCTTCTGACGTCGCGAGGGCGGGGCAATTATGAACCCCAGGAACACTACACGTCTTCACTGCCACGCTGCCACGGAGTCAGCTTCAGAACGTTGCAGGTGCGAATTATTACATTAGATAATGGGCTAGAAAACCCAGATCTTTGTTAAGTCCTGTCTGGTGGGTATCAAAATATTTAATAATTCTGACTTCAAATGTCTTACGTTCCTGTATTGTTTTAAAGTTACCTTTCAGGATTCTTATGAAATCACTGGTACAGTGTTCTGGTTTTGTAAAGTGCCGCCCCACAAGCAAGTGACTAGAAACTCTTGCTGGTTACCCCATGCTCAGACACCGTGCAGTGGCTCTGGTCTAAAGAAATATTACCAAGCAGGATTCAGCTAACAGTAATAATTCTACGTGAGAAATAACCAGTGCGGGCTATTCCTGTGTTAGAAATGTGCAGCTGTCACTCTCTTGCTTGTCCACGGAATTAGTCTGGAAGCTTTTTCCCACATTCTTATGCATTCACTAGCAGGGAGAAGGTTGTTAAGCTCATGCATGGACAGATCCAAGTGTGCCACAAGGCCCTGAATTTTTTAAGTGCTGTAAATGGCCTCTGACCCCCTCCCCTCCCCCTTGTTTCCTGTAGGAACCTGAAATGGGAATTCTGTGTAGCTGCTCTTGTGGGACCAGGAAAGCAGCCCCAGACTCCTGATGTGATGGTTGCAGAGTGGCACATTTCTGGGTCTGTGCCTGTGAGCCGGACACCAGGGGAGCCTTTTCCCGTCCCTAAATAAAAGGAATTTTTCTGTGGCCTTGAAGGCTCAGTTCAGACAGTAAATGGGCCAGAGTCTGAGTTGAATGAGAAGCTGAGAAAGAACAGAAAGAGTAATGCTACACAAACTATATTTTCATTCTGACCTGAAAACCTTTAACTATTGTTAAGTACTGTAACTATTGTAAGGTTAATCTATAGAAATAAAACATGGAAAAGAAATTAAGATGATACCTTTTTTATTGGACATAATACATTACTTGATTAGCTTTCAAAGGTTGCCCTTCTTCGTCAGATCAGAAATAAGCAAATGTTGGTAGATGACAGTATATATAAGTGAAACATCAAAGCATTTCAGTGACAGTCTAACAGGATGGGGGTGTATAGGTGAGAGACAGGAAGAGTCGGATGGATGAGGGACAGGGAGATATGCATGGAGACAGGAGGGTGACAAAGCATTGTAACATTGTAAGTAGCATCCTATGCCATAATCTGTACAGTTATTTGAATATTTTTACTGCTGTAATTTTCTGTTGCCTATGTCTGGCTTATTCTTGCTGTAAACAGCAGTAAATAATAAATATTAAAATAAATAAATAATCTGTACGTCACCACTGAATGTCAACCTTTGGAAACACCAGTCCACCTTGTGAATAACATAGTAAGAACATATGAACATAAGAGCTGCCATATTGGTTCAGACCCAGGGTCCCCCTAGTCCTGTTTCCACCAGTGGCCAGTCTAGGTCACAAGTACCTGAAAGAATTCCAAAAAGTAGCAAGACTCCATACTAATTGACCCCACATATAACATAGTAACATAGTAGATGATGTATGGTCCATCCAGTCTGCCCAACAAGATAAACTCATTGTACATGGTATGTGATACTTTATACCTGAGTTTGATTTGTCCTTGCCTTTCTCAGGGCACAGACCGTAGAAGTCTGCCCAGTACTGTTCTTGTACTAAGTTCTGAAGCTAACATCGAAGCCCCTTAAAATTTACACTCCAGCCCATCCCTATCTATTCAGTCACGATCAGGGCATAGACCGTAGAAGT
This sequence comes from Microcaecilia unicolor, assembly GCF_901765095.1. NCBI lineage: Eukaryota > Metazoa > Chordata > Amphibia > Gymnophiona > Siphonopidae > Microcaecilia > Microcaecilia unicolor. The sequence continues at coordinate 249,319,752 of NC_044033.1, forward strand.
CTGCCCAGCTCCCGCTTTATTTCCAGTTACCAGCGTCGCCACCCAATCTCCGCTAAGATTCCACGGAACCATTCCTAAACAGGATTCCTTTGTGTTTATCCCACGCATGTTTGAATTCCATTACCGTTTTCATCTCCATCACCTCCCACAGGGAGGGCATTCCACGTATCCACCACCCTCTCCGTGAAAAAATACTTCCTGACATTAGCCCTGAGTCTGCCCCCCTTCAACCTCAATTCATGTCCTCTAGTTCTACCGCCTTCCCGTCTCCGGAAAAGGTTCGTTTGCGGATTAATACCTTTCAAATATTTGAACGTCTGTATCATATCACCCCTGTTTCTCCTTTCCTCCAAGGTATACATGTTCAGGTCAGCAAGTCTCTCCTCGTACGGTTTGCAATGCAAATCCCATACCATTTTCGTAGCTTTTCTTTGCACCACTTCCAGTCTTTTTACATCTTTAGCAAGATACAGCCTCCAAAACTGAACACAATACTCCAAGTGGGGCCTGGAGTATTGTGTATAAGCAGCGGCTTTTCCCAGGTCTAGCAGGAATTTTTCCAAACTTTTTTTAAACACAGTTATCCTAACTGCTTTTACCACTTGTTCCAGCAGTGAGTTCCAGAGCTTAACTATATGTTAAGGGGAAAAATATTTTCTCTTATTTATTTTAAATGTCCTACTATATAATGTGAGCCCGGGTTGGCATGTTTGAAAACCAGGCACGCAAATTAATCTATTGTCGGGACCTTGGCTGGGACTGGAATAATCCAGAAGGCCAAATAAGCAGTTCAGACTTTTAGAAAATTCCACTTAATAACTCAGTTGACTCTCTAGTATGTTGTTCTGAACCAAAGATTTTACTTAAATAATTCAAGTCAATTATAACACCATATGTAAATTCAAATGTGGCAGAGTCAGATAACAACCCGAAACTGTACCCAAACATATGTACATATGTTCTTGCTATTTTTCTTATTTCTGTGCGTTGTTGAATGATCCTTTTCTTTTTCTATTAAATTGTTGTTTTAGACTGTAAACCGCCTGGATCTACGAATTAGTGGAGGCAGTATTGCAAATCTTAATAAATTATAAACTAACCACATTGTTAAGGCTTGGAGTAAAGGTTCTCCATAGCTGATTAAAGGTCAGATGCTGGAAGGTGTAAAACCTAAGACATGGTCTCAGAGTAGGATTCCTCTGTCACCAGAACCTAGACACTCCTTTTATTCTACCAGTTTCTTCTACTACTACTAGTTATCATTTCTATAGCGCTACTAGACGTACACAGCGCTGTACACCGGAAATAAAGAGACAGTCCCTGTTCGACAGAGCTTACAATCTAATTAGGACAGACAAACAGGACAAATAAGGGGAAAGCACAAAGAGTAGCAAAATTATGGATTCCCAAAGAGTAGCAAGATTCCGAAATCCCAAAAAGTAGCAAGATTCTGGAATCCCAAAGAGTAGCAAGATTCCGAAATCCCAAAGACTATTACTACTTATCATTTCTATAGCACTACTAGAGACGTTCACAGCACTGTACACTGGACATGAAGAGAGAGTCATTGCTCGACAGAGCTTACAATCTAATTAGGACAGACAAACAGGACAAATAAGAGATAAAGACAAACAGGTTGTTACACCCAAAAGGGATGGATGTGGACAGGAGGAGCTGTAAATATGTACATACGATAGGATTTATAAATTGAACTCGAGAAGATACACCATATACCTGAGTTTGGCTCTGGTTTGTTTGCATCTGATATCAAGTTGGATTCAACAGTAAGTATTGGAGTTTGCACAGTGTGTCCTCTGCAGTTATCGCACAGAAATGTTCCTTATTACCCAGATGCGCTTAACACTTTCTCCTGAAAAATCGGTGGCAAAAAATATTTCCATATAGGCGTATTCTGTAAACCGCGCCTAAATCTGAATACGCCTTGCGGGCATGCCTGCATCTAACTCTATCAATCAACAAAAAAGTCAATCCCGATGATGTGAAAACTTGGCGACACTCACATAACAACAGTAGCAGAAAACTGATGGCTGATGAACCAATGAATCAAATAATGAACAAATGATTTTTAATTTATTTAAAATATTTAAAGTTTTAATTTTTGTAAGGGGTAAGGAGAGTTCAGTACAGAGCAGTACTTCAGTGAGTCGCACGTCCCAAAAGCGGCTCACATGAAAAGCTCTATACATCATGGGGCACTCCTTAACTCCCCCCCCCCCCCCCCCCAATATTTCAATTTAGTGAATCAGTGCAAGTGAAAAATGAAAACACTACCAAATACAACTAATAAAGAATTCTACTACTGTTCTGGTGTCGCCCAAAAAGTTAAACATTTTAAATAAATTAAAAATCACTTGTTAATTATTTGATACATTGGTTCATCAGCCATCAGTTTTTTTTTCACATCATCAGGATTGACTTTGTTGTTGATTCATTTTTTTGTCTCTATCTTGGGGGGGTTTGTATTGTTATTGCACCTAACTCTAGGCACATCCATTAAATACCAATGCCTAAGGCGCAGAGCAGGTAGATGTTATAATGCTGTGCGTAGATTTTTGGAACACCCATGGCCCGCCCATTCCACAAGCCCCCTTTTTGGTACTGTAAGGACCACACTCATTCTCCTCCCATAACTCACCGAGTTCAGATCCCCCAAGCGCAGCATGTAATTTACACACAAATTAGTTATTTATGGGGATTTATTAACTGCCTTTATGAAGAGCTGCACTCACTTTAGTAAAAGGGACTTGAGCGCTGTGGTTTCGGTGCAAGAGAACACAGCAAAGAAAGGGGAGGAAGGGGCTGCTGATATATCAGTAGAAACAGGAGGGATATTAGTACCGAAACATCTCCATTGGATTTAGTATTATTTTTATTAAAACAACTCCAAACCATAATAGACAAACACAATTCTTTTTCAATATGGCAAGATTTCTGCTAAATGGAGATCAATCCTTATTCCCTTGTTTATGGAAATAACTTTAATAAATCCAGCGCTGGCTGAAGATATTTTTATACAGTGATCCGTGCCCTGTCCTGCATAGGATCATATTTCTAGAAGCTTCTGATCACATTAACATATTTTCTATTTTATTTACTTTCTATGGATTATAAACCAAATGCACAATTCCTCTGACTGGGATCCTTCCTTTCAAATAAACATTTTTCTTGCATTTAATGAAAACAAAGCTTCTGTAAGCTCATGTTTATAAAAACAACCTATATTTAACATCAAATCCACAAATTAGTGGAAGATATCCCTTGAGGCTGAACCTTTCAGGAGCAGCATCTTTTAAAGATCATACGGTGTCCGCAGAGCTGCTGGATACTTGCTCACATCAGAGCTCAGGTCAACATTAGCAGAAGATTTTCGTGGTCCCTCTGTAATATGATTTGTGTCCATTGAAGAGTCTTCCTGTGTCTACTTTGAAGTTCCTTGGTTAACACATAATCTTTTTTGCCTGTAACGCAAAGATTCAGAAGGTTGGGGTTCACCGCGACCTACCACGACAATAAACTAACCAGAGTGATAGGTCAAGAAGGGCATCTGTTTCTTATGTTGAGAGATGGGAGCTCATCCCTTTCTGGTTTTTTTTAATGGTTCTAGGTCAGTTCCCACCTACCACTTCCCACTGAACCAATTCCCACCACGCCAGGGAGGACAATTCCCACCCATAACACAAAAAATATAAAATGCACAAGGCAAGTAATCTCCCTCCCTTTTCTCTTCCAGATCATTTGGGGGGGGGGCAGTACCCCCTGACTCCCCCCCCCCCCCACATTATCTTTTACACATCCCTTTCCCCTTCCAGACATGCAGTTTGGGGGGGCAATGCCGCCTACACCCCCCCAAACTAGGTTTCAACCTAATTCATGTTTAATCTGGGATCTAAATGTCATAAATAAGTAAATACATAAATATATAAATGCAAAATTAGGGGACTTGGAGTGGTTTGGGAAATTTCTATCTAGCAGGACTTATTGAGGGGCATTTTCAATATGATGTCTAAATCCAGTTTTGGATGTTTTGGACTTAGGCGTGCTCATAGATTCGACCATGTTTCCCCTCTTCTGGCCCATCATCACTGGCTGCCAGTTGCCTTCTTTGTACTGTTCAATTTTCTTACCTTGGTCCACAAAGTACTTTACACTAGAATTCCATCTTACCTCTCTGCCAAACTGTACTGGCAGTAGGATATCAAAATCATCCTAAACTTTCGATAGCCATTCAGAGACAAGAGATTCAATTTTGTAACCAGAGGAATACCTGCACCGGTTTTAAGTAACAGATTTTTTGATATGTCTGAGCCAGAAGCTTGAGCTCCCATAGCAGCATCATTGTGAATAGGGTAGTGCAGAAACGAGTGCAGATTGATCCTGCCGCCTTCATTCCTGGGACCCCTGGGAAGAGTCAGGATTATGCAGTCAGGTTGGTTGGCTAGAAGGGAACTGATGTAGGGGTCGCCAATATGGAAGGGGGAGAGAGCATGTTGATTTTGGAGGGCACTGCTGCTGGAGGAGGGGGGGGGGCTAAAGCAAATGATGGGTTGGGGTACCACAATCCCTTGAGCCAGTCCTTCAGAAAGGACTTTGCTAAACTTCTCCATCAGCCTCTGGAATTTGAGAAACCATCAAGGACTGAGGTCCTTGGGAATTATAACACCGGTGAACAACATGAGTAAGAAACTGGAAAATAAGAAATTTATCCCACCTCATATATTTATTGATCAATGTGTTACAATACAATTACTTTGTTTTCTTGAGGTTCCCTGTGGTTTTCCCCATTAGGAATTTCTTGGTGTTCATCTCTGGTCTCATTAGGATGATGTAACATTTGGGGAAGAATATACAAGCCAACAACCCAGCACTGGAGGACAAAATTGCAAATATCTCCACGGCCACCGTGTATTTCCCTGTTGTACTTAGGTAAGCAGGGATGAAAGCGAGCCAAACGGCCCCAAATATAAGCATGCTAAAGGTGATGAACTTAGCTTCATTAAAGCTGTCAGGCAACTTTCTAGCTAAAAAAGCCACAATGAAGCTGACAGTAGCTAAAAGGCCCAGGTATCCCAGCATGCACCAGAACAAAGTCAATGACCCTTCATTGCATTCAATGATTATCTTCCCCATCTGGGACTTCATGTTCATTTGGGAAAATGGAGGGGCCACGATCAGCCAAGTGATACAGATGAGGACTTGGACCAGACTGCAAGAGAACACCAAAGAATTGGGTAATCGAGGCCCCAACCATGACCTCAGGTTGCTGTTAGGTTTAGCAGCCCTGAAGGCTACGACTACCATGATGGTCTTGGCCAATAGGCAGGAGATACAGATGGCAAATACAATGCCAAATGCGATCTGACGTACCATGCAGGTTAGGGTTGTGGGGTGGCCTATGAACACTAATGAAAACCCAAAGCACAGGATGAGAGCCAGTAGCAGGAGGTAGCTGAGGTCACGGTTGTTCGCTTTCACAACAGGGGTGTGGCGGTTCCGGATGAAGACAACAAGGATAATAGCTGGTACCAGGGCACCGAGCATGGAGATAACAGCCAGAGACATGCCCAAGGGATCTTGATAAGACAGGAACTTGATGGACTTTTTTCGGCATCCATCCCGGCTTGTGGTCGGCCATTGGTCATCAGGGCACTTCATGCACTCTGTAGCATCTGTAGGAAGAAGCGATTTCATGTATCAGAGAAAGTCATTTCATTAACAGAAATTAATAACAATAATTCTTATCATGTTTATAGTGCTACTAGAAGTACACAGTGCTGTATAGTGGAGATATTTATTCAGTACAGAATGTCTGTACCAAAAAAGATCTCACAAAGTGGTACCTGAGGAAATGGGAGATAAGTTCTTGCCCAAGGTCACAAGTAATAGTGGAAGAAATAGGATTTGAACTCTGGCTTCCACGGTTCTCAGCCTACTGCTCTAATCAAATAAATTCATAAGACAAAATCTTGTAAATTGGTAAACACGGATCAGAATAGTTGTTGCCTTTCTGGTCCCACGATAGGTAGAATATGTTCAAAGTTGGTCTAGCCATCTGAAATAAACTTCAACATGATGGCGCCAATTTTGAAAAACATTCTTTCAGTAATTGTGAATTTAATAACTTTCCATTAGGACAATCTACCTGGACAAGCAGCACTGAAAAGGGCTCTCCAAGGAATAGTTAAACTTTTCAAAATGAGTGTACACTATGTACGGGGGTGTGAGGGCTGACATGTGTCCTACATACATTGCTGGTTAAGGTGCCCCATTGAAGACCAACTCTCCTGGTCCATAAAATTATCTATGGTGAAGCCCCGGGATACATGGTCAACCTCATAGATCTACCAACCAGAAACACAGTCAGATCAACATGAACATACTTAAATCTCCACTACCCAAGCTGTAAAGGACTCAAATATAAATCAATTTATGCATCCAGCTTCTCCTACATAAGTACACAATTGTGGAATGCATTACCAAAAGTTATGAAAATGATGTACGATCATCTTAACTTCCGGAAATCACTAACATAGTAACATAGTAAATGATGGCAGAAAAAGACCTGCACGGTCCATCCAGTCTGCCCAACAAGATAAACTCATATAGAGCTGGTGGTTGGGCGGCGGGGATAGTGCTGGGCAGACTTATACGGTCTGTGCCCTGAAGAGGACAGTACAAATAAAAAAGTAGCACATATGAATTTATCTTCTTGGGCAGACTGGATGGACCATGCAGGTCTTTTTCTGCCGTCATCTACTATGTTACTAAATGTGCTACTTTTTGTGTATACCTTACCTTGATTTGTACCTGTCCTTTTCAGGGCACAGACCGTGTAAGTCTGCCCCGCATTATCCCCGCCTCCCACCACCGGCTCTGCCACCCAATCTCGGCTAAGCTCCTTAGGATCCATTCCTTCTGAACAGGATTCCTTTATGTTTATTACTACTACTACTACTATTTAGCAATTCTATAGCGCTACAAGGCATACGCAACGCTGCACAAACATAGAAGAAAGACAGTCCCTGCTCAAAGAGCTTACAATCTAATAGACAAAAAATAAATAAAGTAATCAAATCAATTAATGTGAACGGGAAGGAAGAGAGGAGGGTAGGTGGAGGCGAGTGGTTACGAGTCAAAAGCAATGTTAAAGAGGTGGGTTTTCAGTCTAGATTTAAAGGTGGCCAAGGATGGGGCAAGACGTAGGGGCTCAGGAAGTTTATTCCAGGCGTAGGGTGCGGCGAGACAGAAGGCGCGAAGTCTGGAGTTGGCAGTAGTGGAGAAGGGAACAGATAAGAAGGATTTATCCATGGAGCGGAGTGCACGGGAAGGGGTGTAAGGAAGGACGAGTGTGGAGAGATACTGGGGAGCAGCAGAGTGAGTACATTTATAGGTTAGTAGAAGAAGTTTGAACAGGATGCGAAAACGGATAGGGAGCCAGTGAAGGGTCTTGAGGAGAGGGGTAGTATGAGTAAAGCGACCCTGGCGGAAGATGAGACGGGCAGCAGAGTTTTGAACCGACTGGAGAGGGGAGAGGTGACTAAGTGGGAGGCCAGCAAGAAGCAGATTGCAGTAGTCTAAACGAGAGGTGACAAGGGTGTGGATGAGGGTTTTGGTAGAGTGCTCGGAAAGAAAGGGGCGGATTTTACGGATGTTGTAAAGAAAGAAACGACAGGTCTTGTTTATCCCATGCGTGTTTGAATTCTGTTACCGTTTTCATTTCCACCACCTCCCGCAGGAGGGCATTCCAAGCATCCACTACTCTCTCCCTGAAAAAATACTTCCTGACATTTTTCTTGAGTCTGCCCCCCTTCAATCTCATTTCATGTCCTCTCGTTCTACCGCCTTCGCACCTCCGGAAAAGGTTCGTTTGCGGATTTATACTTTTCAAATATTTGAACGTCTGTATCATATCACCCCTGTTTCTCCTTTCTTCCAGAGTATACATGTTCAGGTCATCAAGTCTCTCTTCATACGTCTTGTAACGCAAATCCTTTACCATTCTCGTAGCTTTTCTTTGCACCGCTTCAATTCTTTTTACATCCTTCGCAAGGTACGGCCTCCAAAACTGAACACAATACTCTAGGTGGGGCCTCACCAACGAAATCACTAAAGACCAACCTGCTCGAAAAGGCATACCCTACCGACCCAACTTAAGTGCCTGAACCCTGCAACACAACGTAACCAAAGCTCGTAATGAACACTATATAACTCTCCTTCTCTGCTATTCCCAATGTGTCTGTAACACATGAACCTTATTAGACTACATCACTTTCTATTTGTTTCTCTACCGGAGTTGACGAATGCCTTCACGGTACTATGTAAGCCACATTGAGCCTGCAAATAGGTGGGAAAATGTGGGATACAAATGTAACAAATAAATAAATATATTGAGTGCTAGAGTCTAGGGGTTCATAGATCCCTTCTTTAAGGTGTCTCGCTACAAATAAACACAACTCTTGATTCTGCAAATATGCGCGTATCTTGTACATACCACATATATGCAATGTGGATGCATAAGGGGCAGAACCCCGGTAGGACTCAAATTTACACGTGTACCCCCGGATTCTATATAGTGCGCCTAGGGATCCACGCCAAAATCCAGACGGATTCTATAATAACATGCGTAATATAACAGCTTAACAAGCTGATTAGCATTGATAACAGCACTAATTGGCAATAATTAAAATTTATGTGTACAAATCGCTAAGCGTATTCCGTAATGCAATGTGCCTAACTTCTAATGCGCACAGATAAAAAGGGGTGTGGTTATGAACGGGGAAATGGGCGATCTGAAATTTACATGCTTAGTTACAGGAATATGGCCCTCTGCGCCTAAATCTCCATGCCAGGATTTAAGCCATGTTTTCAGTGGTGTAAATGGAATACGCTTAGGTGAAAATGTTTTCCAGGCGGATTATTAGTCGCCATATATAGAATACCCCCATAATGTATAAAATATTGTAAGATACATGCTTATCTATGGCACCCCCAAAACCAAAATTCCATGATGTTTTATTTCTAGTGAGATACTTATTGGTAGACCTATTCCAGAGTACGGATTACAAAGCACATGTTATTCAAAATGTTTACCGGCATATTTTATAGAAATAGCCCCATAGAATATATTTACACCCTTTTCAAAGCATGTGTAAATTTGTGCGAGTGCATTTGTGTATTTTTGGGGTTGGTTCTGGTTGCCTATATGTTATAAAAACACATCAGTGGCCTGTGTCGATAGTCTTCATTAACTTTTAAGCTGGGGCCACTTTGGATTCTAATGAGTTGAAGGACAACTGCCAGATATAGAAACATGATGGCAGATAAAGGCCGTCCAGCTTATTTTCGAACGAGAAGGCCAGCGATCTTCCGACACAAATCGGGAGATGGCCAGCCATCTCCAAGCCGGCAAAATCGGTATAATCGAAAGCAGATTTTCGCCGGCTTTAACTGCTTTCCATCGCAGGGCCGGCCAAACTTCAAGGGGGTGTTTCGGCAGGGTATGGAAGGTGGGACGGGGGCGTGGTTACGGCCGATAATGGAAAATAGAAGGCCGGCTCTGACGAGCACTTCGCCGGCTTCACTTGGTCCGTTTAGTTTTAGGACCAAGCCTCAAAAAAGTGCCCCAACTGAGTAGATGACCACCAGAGGGAATCGGGGATCACCTCTCCCCTTACTCCCCCAGTGGTCACCAACCCCCTCCCATTCAAAAAAAAAATTAAAAATCATTTTTTTGCCAGCCTCTATGTCAGCCTCAAAGGTCATACCCAGCTCCATGACAGCAGTATGCAAGTCCCTGGAGCAGTTTCTGGTGGGTAAAGTGCACTTCAGGCAGGTGGACCCAGGCCCATCCCCCTTACCTATTACACTTGTGGTGGTAAATGGGAGCCCTCCAAACCTACTACTACTACTTATCACTTCTATAGCGCTACAAGGCATACGCAGCACTGTACACCATACATGAAAAGACAGTCCCTGCTCAAACCCCCCCCAAAACCCACTGTAGGTGCCCCCCTTCACCCCTTAGGGCTATGATAGTGTTGTACAGTTGTGGGTAGTGGGTTTTGGGGGGTATTTGGGGGGCTCAACACACAAGGTAAGGGAGGTATGCACCTGGGAGCAATTTTTGAAGTCCACTGCAGTGCCCCCCTAGGGTGCCTGCTTGGTTTCCTGGCATGTGAGGGGGACCAGTGCACTACAAATACTGGCTCCTCCCATGACCAAATGCCTTGGATTTGGCCAGGTTTGAGATGGCCGGCATCGGTTTCCATTATCAGCGAAAACCGATGCTGGCCATCTCAAACCCAGCCATCTCTGACATTTGGCCGGCCCCAACCGTATTATGGAAACGAAAGATGGCTGGCCATCTTTTTCGATAATATAGTTCGGGACCGCTGTTTGTGGCGCCGGCCATATAGATGGCCGCCACCATTCGTTTATGCCCCTCCATATGACCCATCCACTCTGCCCATCCTCTGTAACTCCTAATTCTTCCTAAGCGATCCCACATGTTTATCCCATACCTTTTTAAATTCTGGAACAGTCCTCGACTCCACCACCTCCACCGGGACACCATTCCACACCACCACCCTTTCTGTGAAATAATACTTCCTTAGGTTACTCCTAAGCCTATTCCCTCTTAACTTTGTCGTATGCCCCCTCATTCTAGAGCTCTCCATTTGAAAAAGGCTGTCTTCCTGTACATAAATGCCCTTGAGATATTTAATCGTTTCTATCATGTCTCCTCTCCTTCCAGCGTATACATGTTGAGGTTCATAAGCCTGTCCCTATAATTTTTGCATTCAAGAGCGTTTACTAATTTCGTAGCCGCCCTCTGGACCGACTCCATCCTGTTATATGTTCTCGGGTTCATGACTTTGCTGACCAGTTTGTGTCAATGACATCCATCCCCACCAGCCCACCTTCAGACTTCATTGGGGGGTATCCTCAAGGTTGTGATCATTCTCTTTTGTCTATTGAGAAATAACTTGTCCCTCAAGCATTCCACTCTTCCCCCCTTCTGTCTTGTACCTGGGAAGAGAAGCGGAACAGCAAAAAAAAACCCAGAAAGTCAATGGTGCTCATTTTCAAAGCACATAGACTTAAAAGTTCCATAGTAACCTATGGAACTTTGTAAGTCTAAGCGCTTTGAAAATGAGCCTCAATAGGGATCACCTCAGAGGTCTCTGGGGACCGCCAATAGCCCCTAGGCCTTGCATTGAATAACACTGGCCTATGTTCAAATATGCACCTTTTGCCAACATTGACATGGGGCAACCATAAAACATCAATAAATACCTCAAATCAATACCCTGAAATTTCAGAATGTAAGAAAATAAGCAATGAACTCCTACCCTGTGGAATACCAACCCCTTCCTTGTCCTGAAAGTGCTCCTTACAGAGTAGAAGGCATATAGCACTCACCCGTTTGATTGCTAAACTCTTCTTCGGAGCAGGGGATGCACTCAAAGCAGCAGACAGGTCGCCCATTCAGAATGGCCTTCCGGTAGCCAGGCTTACAGCTCTCACTGCAGGTAGAGACAGGAGCCTTAAAAGAGAGAAGCAGGGCAAGCAGCAAAGGTACCTTTTACTGACCCGATAAGAGACACTCCATATTTTACTTGTAAAAGTGGCCTGAAATGCGACCTTTGATTCTCAGCTCAGTGTCTCAGCTTTTCTTTCACTCACTGTCAAGTCATAAGAATTCTTATCTGTATTCAATTACCCTGGAACGTAGGAGAAGGAGAAAGTTTGACGGTTATTACTGCTGGTGTAGATGACAGGAGTTGAGAAATTATAGGAGGTGGGGGGGGGGGGGTGTTGGGGGCTGCACCTGCCTGACCACTATTAGAACCTATCGTAAAGATTTCAGAAGAATTTCAGAGGAAACTGCTCAATTCAGATCTCCAATGTCCCCAGCTTGGATGTGTTTATTCCTAGATCTGCACTTATAATCAAGCGTTTCGTGACTTTCGGCAACATTTGTATCCCCACATACTCATAAAAATTCAACCCATTCCAGATTTCAAATGAAACCTGAATCAGATTTAAAATGATGTGAATCTGACTTAACCAACTCTCCATTCAAGTCAAATAGTCGTAAATCCGAAACTGGATTCCAACCAGGTTAAGTCAGAGAAGGTTCCTCTCATTTGAGCATTGGTTCAATTCTGTACAAAAACACGGAGGAAGAGGGTTGTCATCTAACCTGCGTATACCCTTCACTCCACACGATGGCGCTGTTGTTGACCTTGATATCCTGGCCTTTGGCTGCTCCGGAGTCATAGTGGCCAATGTTTACATAGGAGAAAGAACCATTCGAAAGCAAGTGCCAGTTCAGAATGTCATATGAAGCTGGAGGGTTGCCATTAAGGTCAAAGAAAATCTCCCGGCCCATGGTGTTCTGGAAACGCACTTTTCGTATGTAATGCAGAAGCTATAATCGAGAAAAGAAGACATATTTGGTTTGGGGTTAGAATGCCAGTATCTCTGTCCCTTATCTTTGAAAATCATTTTCAAAATTCAGAAGTCCATTTTGCAAGGCTTGTATGGCATTTGCATGAGTGGGTTTATGCATGAAAGTGGCCCCATGCATCTACAGTAAATAGCAATCAACCATCAGAACATAAGAGTAGCCATACTGGGTCAGACCAATGGTCCATCTTGCCCAGTATCCTGTTTTCCAAATAGTGGCCAAGCCAGGTCACAAGTACCTGACAGAAATCCAAATCGTGGCAACACTCCATACTACAAATCAAGGGCATAGCCAGACAACAGATTTTGGGTGGGCCTAGGCAAGAAGTGGGTGGGCACCAAGTGTTCTCCCCCCCCCCCCCCCCCCCCCCACCACCACCAACCACCACCAAAATAATATCTCAACTGACGGGAAAGCTGCAGCAGGCATGTGCTGAAAAATTAGCATGCTCAGGTGCTGGTATCATGGAGAGTAGCACTTTTGTTACCATCAGGGGGTAAGTCTTCAGCTGGCCAAGCTTGGGATCCCGACCAGCTACCGCTAAACATGTGCTACTGTTGGGTGGGCCTGAGCCCTAAATGAGTGGGCCCCGGCCCACCCAGGCCCACCTGTGGCTACGCCACTGCTACAAATCCCAGGGCAAGCAGTTGCTTCCCTTGTCTGCCTCAATAGCAGACTATGGACTTTTCCTTCAGGAATTTGTCCAAACCTTTTTTAAACCCAGATACACTAACCGCTGTTACCACCTCCTCTGGCACATTTCAGCAGCATGCCCTACATAGAATCCAGGGGTATAAAAGTGCACTTGTCCATCATGAGTCCGCCCTGATCCTGCATACTGTAAAATATGCATTGGCTTGCACTTTGTGTACTTTTAAGAGTGACCTAATATTGAAGAGCCCATTTGCACATGCAAATCATTATTTTATGCACATAAATAATTTCTGAACTTACATAAGAACATAAATGTTGCTATACTGAGATAGACCAAAGGTCCATCAAGCCCAGTATCCTGTTTCCAGCCGTGGCCAATCCAGGTCAAAAGTACCTAGTAAGATTTTATGCTGCTTATCCTAGAACTAAGCAGTGGATTTTCCAAAGTCCATCTTAATAATAGCTTATGAACTTTTCTTTGAGGAAAGTATCCAAACCTTTTATAAACCCTGCTAAGCTAACTGCTTTTAACACATTCTCGGGCAACGAATTCCAGAGTTTAATTACATGTTGAGTGACGAAAGAAATATTTTTTCCAGTTTATTTTAAATTTACTACTTAGAAGCTTCATTGCGTGCCCCTTAGTCCTAATATTTTTGGAAATAGTAAAACAAGCGATTCACATCTACCCGTTCCGCTCCACTCAGTATTTTATAGACCTCTATCATATCATCCCTCAGCCGTCTCTTCTCCAAGCTGCTTTAGCCTTTCCTGTTAGGGAAGTCGTCTCATTCCCTTTGTCATTTTCGTCGCCCTTCTGTGTACCCTCTTAAAGAGTAACTCTATTGGGGACACCCACAGTTAGGTGACCAATAAGCTGGCATGAAGCAAGTATTCTATAAAAGCATATTTGTATACCTAATCTGTTGTAGAACACTAGTGTAAGGACACAGTAATGTGCCTAACTTTAGGCGTGACCACTTATGTCATTTCTACGTCTGGTGTAAATGGTTGCACCTACATGCTGCAGCTGCTCGTGCAGATGGGGGTTATTCTATAAAGCGTGTGCAAAAATAGTGGGAATTCCCATTACTTGCCCATTCCCTTCCTACGGGAACTCCCCCTTTACAGTTATTCACGAGGCGTCCAGTTACAGAATAGCGCTTAAGTGCATTTATACGTGTATGCGCCATTTTACCTCTATTTTGGCACTCAACTACCATTATCTTCCATTTATGCGCCTACAGTTTGGCATCTTATCGGAGCCATATTATCTTCCATTTACACGCCTACGGTTTGGCATCTTATAGACGCCATATTATCTTCTATTTATACACCTACGGTTCGGCATCTTATAGACGACATATTATCTTCCATTTACACGCCTACAGTTTGGCATCTTATAGACGCCATATTATCTTCCATTTACAAGCCTACAGTTCGGCATCTTATAGACGCCATATTATCTTCCATTTACATGCCTACAGTTCGGCATCTTATAGGCCCTATATAATCTTCCATTTACGCACCTACGGTTCGGCATCTTATAGGCCCCGTATTATCTTCCATTTGCACGCCTACGGTTCGGCATCTTATAGGCTCCATATTATCTTCCATTTACAGTTCGGCATCTAATAGGCCCCATATTATCTTCCATTTACAGTTCGGCATCTAATAGGCCCCATATTATCTTCCATTTACACACCTACAGTTCGACGTCTTATAGGCACCTAACCTATGGTGTACTATATAGAATTAACCCTTTAGGGTGTCATTGTAATGTAGTGAACAGTACAAGCCATGCTTACTCAAACAACCTGAAACAAATATTGCCACATACCTGCCAAGGTGCAAAGTGTTCAATGTTCGCACAGGAGCCATTGAAGAAAGGTCCTTTTCCAGGTTCACAGGACTGTATAGCATGCAGGGCGTGAGTCACCACATAGACAGCGTTGTAAGCATTGTACACAAACCTTAGGTTTGCCATATCAAAGAAGCGAATGTCAAGGGTCCTCAAGTTTTCCTTCCCTGTGCAGAGTTTCCCTTCTTGACCAGTGGCTTGGTCTGTGTTGGAGTCATTCCAACTGCATCCAAAGGCTTTTTCCCAAAACTGTCCAATAAATATGTCATCTGTACTTCTGGAAGGATGAAGTTCATAGAGATACTCTTTGAACCTTGGAATGTTGCCTGTAGGAACTGACAACGCAATGGTTCCTTTAAGAGTTTTTAAGAACTCCTTTTTGTCAAATAGCGGATATTCACCCCAGCCATCTGTAGCTATCCAAACTTTCCCAGATATGTCACCCTTCACGATCGCCAGCATCGCCGGAAAGAGGTTGTTAGCAGTGGAAAAGACCACGATGACCCTGGCAGTCGTCTTTTCCACAACTTCCACAATGCGCTGCATCTTCTCTTGGGAGTAAAACAGGGGGATGGTTTCATAGAAAGCTACACAGACCCCGGCCTTAATGAGTTCCTCTTTCAACATCTGACTCCCTATCAGTCCGTAGTCATTGTTCTCAGCGAGGATTCCAACCCAAGTCCACCCAAAGAA
The DNA here is from genome assembly GCF_901765095.1 of Microcaecilia unicolor. Taxonomy (NCBI): domain Eukaryota; kingdom Metazoa; phylum Chordata; class Amphibia; order Gymnophiona; family Siphonopidae; genus Microcaecilia; species Microcaecilia unicolor. Next base: position 249,335,450 of record NC_044033.1, read on the forward strand.
GGCGATCAAGCGGGCAATGCCCAGAGACTGGAACTCATCACTCGGAGTCGTACGGAGGAAAGAGGGAAATTGACTCTTATCGCTAAGAGCAGCTACAGAAGAGGCATAACTGACCTGGAAGAAGGAAGAGGGTTGTCATCTAACCTGCGTATACCCTTCACTCCACACGATGCCGCTGGTGCTAACCATGGAGTCTTGGCCTCTGGCTGCTCCGCAGTCATAGTGGCCAATGTTTACATAGGAGAAAGAACCACTCAAACCCATTAGATTGATTAATATTTTTTTTACACTTGATACATATTGATGAGTAGGGATGAGCAACCAGAAAAGTGTCATTTCTTGTTGTTTCCCATGTCATTTATGTTCAAAAGTTATAGACCGCACAATCTAAAAGCCTTGGCGGTTTACACTAAAAACATACAAGTATAAATTTTGTTCTGTTCAGGTTTTTCTGGCCAGTTTGTCAGTTTCTGAAGAGTGGTACAGTTTTCTGAGGGGCCCTTTTACTAAGCCGCGTAAGCATCTACACGCTCCCAACGCACGCCAAAATGGAGTTACCGCCCGACTACCGCGTGGCTCTTGCTGTAACTTCATTTTTGGCGTGCGTCTGAAAAATATTTGTTTATTTTCGGGTGCGCGCCAAGTGGCATTTGACGTGCGTAGTCATTACCGCCCGGATTCTTTACCACTAGGTCAATGGCTGGCAGTAAGTTCAAAATATACAAAACTCTAGTGAAAAAATCTTTTTAAAAAAAAGTGCTGGTTTATGGAGAAAAAACCCTCAGCACTGAAATAACAGCTTATTTATGAATCAATAGCATTTTAAACTCTCAGCACTTCCTTTTGAAATTCTCAGCACCACGTTGCAGCACTCCGTTCCTGAAGAAGCCTTGTTTCCGGGGTGAAACGGTGGCCCCCGTTGAACACTAAGACAGGAGTGCTTCATTAAACGATGTCAAGCTAAGTGCTCATCTTTTTGATGCTATTGATTCATAAATAAGCTGTTATTTCAGTGCTACAGTGCTCAAGAGCAGAAATAACCTAGAACAAAGAATTTAGAGCTGAAAATATGCTCAGTTGTTTTGTGGAGTTTTTTATGTCCAATGATAGAATCCTGGCGTGTGTTACCAATACAAAATAGTAACCTCGCTTAAAACCTGCGGCTGTTTGCCTATGGTTTCTGAGGGCTTTTTCTCCATAAACCAGCACTTTTCTTAAAAAGATTTTTTCACTAGAGTTTTGTATATTTTGGTATTACACTACTAGCTTCAACTCTAGTTTATACTGCATTCACGTTGTCATTTGCTGGCAGTAAGTTCTCAGGCCCAAAATGGACGCGTGATAATTTTGATTTTGCCGTACATCCATTTTCAGCAAAAAAAAAATACACGCTAAAAACTGGATCGTTGCGTGCCCAAAACCCGCACCTATGCTACCGCAAGCCATTTTTCAGTGCGCCTTTGTAAAAGGACCCCCAAGTTTGTACAAGCTCACTGCCCATGTGCAATGGTTCACACGTGCATGGTGGTTCCTCTTATCGAGAAGGAGTTTGCTGTCTTTCTGAAACAGGACACCTTCTTTCCACATAGGTCTAGATTCAGTAAATGGTGCTCAACGGCACCGAAAAAAAATCCACTTGAAGCGCTAAATGGCGCTTTGAGTTGGGCAACATTGGCAGAATTACTCTTGGAGCTGATTTCCGCTGCAAACTTTGGGTGCGAGGATTTACACCAACTGAAACCTGGAGTAAATTTATAGAACTAGGAGATAGTATGCACAATTTCCAAAGAAAGAAATGCACTATTATTGGTGAATTGCAAATCACGAAATGCCACATTTTTTCTGTTCCTTTTCAATTGGTAACAACATTCAACAACATAGGATATCTTGTTAACATTTCCTTTGCCACCGAAAATGACAGCCCATCCTTATTTATGAATTTCAACACACACATTTGTTTTTTTTTCCTTTTCTATACGAGTATCTCTAGACACCCTACAAAATTTCAAGCCCTCACAGTTTTCCTTGAATCTAATTGTTCTTTCTTTTTACCCCCATCTAACCTTCTCTTTGTTAACAAGAAGAAATAATGAGCAAAAAACACTTTCCTACAGCACTTCTTCAACCTGACTTTAGAAGGATGTCAAGCAATGCGTTGACATGACCTATGCTAAGCCGTCAGCTAAGCAAACATTAATAAAATGATGTTATAGAAATGAGGGGTGGGAGAGCTACATCTGGAAAGCTGTGTGTGCTAAAACTCTTGGTTCGGGAAATAAAGTTAGCTAACTTGGAGTTAGTGGCAGTCATGAAGATGTGGTTCACAGAGAACCCTGACTGGGATATACTGGGCTATAATTTATTGAGGAAGGACAGCTTTGGAAGATAGGAGGAGTGGCGTTATATGTTGGTAAGGAAGAGGCATTGTGGATTCATCTGGTGAGGCCATATTGGACCTAGTGCTTATGAATGAGGAAAGACTTTCTGATGTCATAGTAGGTAGATATCGGGGATCCAGAGATCACCGGAGGGTGCAATTCAGTATCAACGCACAGGCTATGATGCTTCATGCTAAACTGAAGATCTTAGACTTCTGAAAAACTAATTTTGTCAAGATGAGGGAATACCTTGAGGAGTCATAAGCTGGTTGGTGAGATCCTGGAGAAGTAGGGAAGACTAAAAGGAGAAATTGAAACAATAATGAACCTCTTGGTAAGGAAAGAAATTAAAAGCAGGAAGAAAAAGAGGCCATTATGATTCTTGAAATAAGTATTTAAGAAGCGAAGTGGAAAAGATTAGTGTTCATAAACCACAAGTGATTAACAGAAAGACAGACAATATGTGGAAAAGCTAAGGGAAACTGGGAAAGTTATCAGGAAAGCAAAGTTGCAAGTGGAAAATAGAAAATACAGTAAAATAAGGGGACAAGACGTTTTATAGTCAATATAGAAAATAAAAAGTATAAAAATGGCATTCAGAGAATCTTTACATAAATTTGAGGGAGAGGACGGGATTGTACAGATTAGTAGTTGGTGTGGATGGACAGACTGAATAGGCCATATGGACTTTATCTATGTCATTTTCTGTGCTTCTATGTACAGAGGATCTCTGAGGGAAAGGAAAGGATAGTAGAGATTAGTAGTTGGGTGGATGGACAGACTGGATAGGCCATATGGTCTTTATCTGTGTCATTTTCTATGTTTCTATGTACAGAGGATCTCTGAGGAAGAGGAAGGGATTGTAGAGATTATTAGCTGGTGTGGATGGACAGACTGGATTATCTGCGTCATTCTATGTATTAAGGGAGAGGAAGGGATAGTAGAGATCAGTAATTGGTGTGAATGGACAGATTGTGTATAGAAACATAGAAAATGACACAGATAAAGACCATACGGTCTATCCAGAGGATCTCTGAGGGAGAGGAAGCGATGGTACAGATTAGTAGTTGGTGTGGATGGACAGACTGGATAGGTCATATGGAGGGGCAAAATCGAACAGGGCGCCCAAGCTTTCCTGGGGCCATCCTCGCAGGATGGCCCCTTGAAGGGTCGGGGAAACCCGTATTATCTGAAGGGGCGGGGAAACCCGTATTATCGAAACAAGATGGGCATCCATCTTTCGTTTCGATAATACGGTCTGGGACGCCCAAATCATAACATTTAGGTCGTCCTTAGAGATGGTCGTCCCCGGTTTTTGGCAATAATGGAAACCGAGGATGCCCATCTGAGAAACAACCAAATCCAAGACCCTTTGGTCGTGGGAGGAGCCAGCATTCGTAGTGCGCTGGTCCCCCTGACATGCCAGGACACCAACCGGGCACCCTAGGGGGCACTGCAGTGGACTTCAGAAATTGCTCCCAGGTGCATTGCTCCCTTACCTTGTGTGCTGAGCCCCCCCAAAACCCACTCCCCACAACTGTACATCACTACCATAGCCCTCAGGGGTGAAGGGGGGGCACCTACATGTGGGTAACTTGGGATTGTGGTGGGTTTTGAAGGGCTCACATTTACCACCACAAGTGTAACAGGTGGGGGGATGGGCCTGGGTCCACCTGCCTGAAGTGCACTGCAGTACCCACTAAAACTGCTCCAGGGACCTGCATACTGCTGTCAGGGAGCTGGGTATGATATTTGATGCTGGCAAAAAAAAAAATTAAGTTTTTTTTAGGGTGGGAGGGGGTTGGTGACCACTGGGGGAGTAAGGGGAGGTCATCCCCAATTCCCTCTGGTGGTCATCTGGTCAGTTTGGGCACCTTTTTGAGGCTTGGCTGCAAGAAAAATGGACTAAGTAAAGTTGGCCAAGTGCTCATCAGGAACGCCCTTTTTTTTCCATTATCGGCCAAGGAAGCCCATCTCTTAAGCATGCCCCAGTCCCACCTTCGCTATGCTGGCAACACGCCCCCGTGAACTTTGGTCATCCCCGCGATGGAAAGCAGTTGAGGGCGCCCAAAATCGGCTTTCGATTATGCCGATTTGGGCGACCCTGAGAGAAGGATGCTCATCTTCCGATTTGTGTCGGAAGATGGGCACCCTTCTCTTTCGAAAATAAGCCTGATGGTCTTTATCTGCCGTAATTTTCTGTGTTTGAACTTATCCAGAATGAGGGCTGGTCCTATCATTAGGCAAATTACGCATCATCTAAGGTGTCAGAATTTGGAAGGTGGCAGCATGACTTCAGTGTGGCAGTAAGCAGCCTTGTAAATCTGCTCTGAGTGCAATGGTGGGTCGACCAACACAGGCCGATGCTCAGGTGCTAGTGTGTCCTGCCCCTTCCAATGAGAAATCAGAAAGTGTGGAAATTGGCATCACTTGAGCAGAGGCTTGTGCTGAAAGGCCTGCCTTGTTCTGGAGGAGGTGGAAAGTCTGGAACAGGGAAGGGGAAGATGTTGGAAATTGGTGGGAAGGAAGAGTAAAAGAGATACTGGTGACCTGTGAAGGAGGGAAAGTGGGGGAAAAGGAGATACTGACCGTGGAGGGGTTGGGGGGGAAGGGGAGATTCTGGGCATGTTAGGGGAGATTAGAAGGGGAAGAGGAGATGATAGCATGGAATGTTGCTGCTAAAGGTACTTGTGACCTGGCTTGGCTCTGTTTGAAAAACAGGATACTGGGCTAGATGGACCATTGGTCTGACCCAGGGTATGGCTACTGTTATGTATTTGGAAGTTGAGAGGGGAAAGGGGATCTGGACACCTATGGAGTATGTTGGGAAGGGAATGGGGAGATGCTGAACATGAGGGGGTGTCAGGAAGTAATAGAAAAACTGCTAGAAGGAGGGGTGGGTAGATGCTGGTCTACAGGAGGTGGTTAGAGCAATCAGCCATCCCTAGGAGCACGCAGAGATGAAGATTCATTAAGGGTATTATATATCTTTGGACTGGCCAAGCTCAGAGCAGCTGTACATGCATGATCACCTGTGCGTGTTTGTAGACCCCCAGCAGCTGAGCCATGGTTATGGACATCCGAGACTTGTCATCGCCAATCACTGCAGCCAAAGTAGACGTTCCTCTGCAGGCATAATTTGGGATGGGATCTTTGTGCCCAGAGAGTTGCCACATTGTTCCTTGCAGGGATCTGGACTGGGTATCACAGGAGTCATATATCCAAAAGCCCAAGCTGACATTGGGCAGTAGGGAGTCGTTGTGGTTAATTTCTTCCACAGCAAACGTCATTACATGCACATGCTGGTAAAAATTCAGTTGTAGTCTAAAATAATAAAATATATGGAAAATAAAACATATATATATCGTCTGTAGGTAAGTAGAAACTATCACTAATGCTAATATTATAATTTGGGACTCTTGTTTCAACAAGAGAACATCATCAGAGACATGGGGGCCAGTGTGCTACAGTAATCGCACATAAATCATTTAGAGGCCATTTTACTAAGCCGCGTAGGGGCCTACGCGCACCAAATTGGAGTTATCACCCGGTTACCACGTGGCCCTTGCGGTAATTTCAATTTTGGTGCGCAGCCGCTATGTGCGTCTGAAAAGTATCTTTTATTTTTACGCGCGCTAAGTGGCATTTGGCATGCGTAGGTCATTACCGCCCAGATTCATTTTCGGCAACAAAAAAAAGGCCTTTTTTACAGGCGTGCTAAAAAATGGATCAGCGCACACCCAAAACCCGTGCCTACACTACCACAAGCCATTTTTCAGCACGCCTTTGTAAAAGGACCCCTTAAGTCATAAATGCAGTATTGTGAATATTAATCCCAATGTTTTTTTTTAATTTATATTTTAGAAAGAAAACTCGTCACAATTATTTATCCAACAAAAAAACTTTCAGAAGAGAAGAATCAGAATAGGCATAATTAGTTCCCTGAAAGATAATTAAGCATTTACACAGAAAACCCAAAAGATGCACCAGTAGAAAGCACTCAAGGTTTCAACTGTAGAAACACTTTCCATCGTATCTCTAGATTCTTCTGGAAATATCATTTTCTGACCAAACACAAAACATCCTTTTAACAAAGTATGCTGTAAGTACTGCTTATAGAGTGTCTATCCCTGAATGAAGGCCACCAGAAGCATTGGCCAAGTGGAGATCATATCTTGAGAAGATTTAAGGAAATTAGTCAAATTACTACTAGATGGATCAACCATATTCACTGCATCATGTATCCGACTAAAAGTTGGATTTATCACAGAAGAAACAGAAAGTGAAAGTAAATTTATTTCTTTATTTGTGACATTTATATCCCACATTATCCCAAACAAGTTTGAGTTCAATGTGGCTTACAATAAACAGTATAGGATACATAACAGTGAATAATGCATAAGAATTTGTTGTAAGAACCCAATTTTACAATACAGTATCAGGAGAACATCTCTGGAGTAATTTCTTCACTAATATTAATAGTGAGAGCAAAGTGTCCTGAGCAAATTCAAGAATCATAGGTTTGTGGCCCTTAACAGATTTTCAACATTCTCCAACCGTCTATGCAGAACAAAATTATCTTTGACCCACTTTGGTCCAGCTGTCTGAAGAGTAGCTTTTTTATTATTATTTTGAAGTGTTTGTAATTTTTCTTGAACCTTATTTCACTTTGGGGTCCTTTTACTATGCCGTGCTAAAAAGTGGCCGGCAGTAGTTTTAGCGCGTGGGTTTTCCACAGAGCTACTCCTCCACCTATACGTCCCTCTCTATCCTTCCTAAAAAGATTATAGCCTGGTATGTTTACATCCCATTCATGGGAACCATTGAGCCATGTCTCTGTGACTGCAACTATGTCCAAGTCAGCCTCCAAAATCAGGGCTTGAAGGTCATGAATTTTATTGCTTAGACTGTGAGCATTTGTGGTCATCGCTTTCCATGTACATTTCCTAGTATGTGTTATGGTTTTAGTGATTTGTGAGGGTGTTTTCTCTTTGGGTACCTTCTCATCTTTTTGTTCCCCCTTCCTTGCTTTTTCTTTTTTTTCCGCTTCAGTTTTATTTTCAGGAACATCACAGTGTTGTAGTGGAGCAAAAGAATTTTGTAGTGGCAACACTTGTGCGGGTGGATGCTTCTGTGTGACATGATGAAGTCTGCCTGAGCCTACTGTGAACCATCTGTTCTTATGTGGCTTTATTCTTTGAGGCAGTGGTGAGAAGTTATGATTCTGCACAGTCCTATAAGTTGCTTTAATTGCATCTAATTCTTGCATTACTTTACAGAGCTCTTGTTTTAAAGTAGATAGCTGAAGACAGATAGGACAAGCTTTAAGTCTCCAGATGATTGGCCTTGAAACTAAAGCATCACAATTATTGCAGAGAATAAAAGTCATCCTGATTGGTTGAAATGGGTATGAACAGGTGTACTATGTTGGAGTAACAGCCTGCAAGACTGCCTGTGTATGGCTGTGGAGTAAAGTTAATGAGGTCTGGTTTGTCTATAAATGAGTGGAAAACCCTGGGGTGGGTGGGATTATAAATCCCAATGGGTCAGCTAAGTGCTGCTATCTATCAAGGGAATTCTTTAACTGAATGGACCAAAATGGTAGTGTCTGATCCAGGACTTTACACTTTATTTTACTTTTTAAAACTGCCCTAGATATTAATAACTTTCCTTTTAAATAAATCTAGATATTGCCAATAATTATAGCAGTGTAGCAGCTATGTAAAAATGCCCCTCCCCTCTATCAGAGTTTGGCAGGAACAGAAAGAAAGAAAGAAAGACAGACAGACAGAAAGAGAGGTTTCCCAGTGCTAATTAAATTGATTAAGCAACAAGCCTTAAAAATTTAAGACAATATCAGGTAGGTTTCTCACCTAACGCCAGTCAATTTGAGAAGTATGGAATTTAGGGGTCAGAATAAACCTGTCCTTTTAGTAGGAGCTTGGAAGTTAGAAGTACAAGTGATATGTCCTTTAGTTTGAGTCCAACCCTGCTTGCCCCCAGCTGTGGGAGTGCTTAAGTCCCAATGGGTCAGCTAAGTGCTGCTATCTATCAAGGGAATTCTTTAACTGAATGGACCAAAATGGTAGTGTCTGATCCAGGACTTTACACTTTATTTTACTTTTTAAAACTGCCCTAGATATTAATAGTAGTAGTAGTAGTAGTAGTAAGTCAAATTAGAACTACTGCCTGGCTACCGTGTGCCCCTGGGCGGTAATGTTAATTTCGATGCGTGTCCAAAACGCCTGGCAGAAAATAATTTCTAGTTTCTACTGCATGGCGCTAACCGGGTGGTAGTCAGCAGTGTAAGCGCGCTTACCATTACCGCCCAGTTAACACATGAGATCCTACCGCTCAGTCAATTGTTGGCAGTAAGGTCTCAGGCCCAAAGTGCAGGCGTGCTAAAAAAATGGGCCTGCGCATGTCCAAAACACGCGCCTACACCAGTGCAGGCCATTTTTCAATGCACCTTAGTAGAAGGACCCCTAAATTTCAGAGCCTAAGACCAAACTCTGTGTGCCTTAGCTTAGGAGTGAGGTTCATTCCTTTTGTGGTATCCACAAAACTAACCCACTTGGAAAAATTGCTTCCGACACAGTCTTAGCTATAGCTCCCTGCAAAGTATTGTATGCTGGGAATTTTTCTCTAAATCAATAAGAAATTAGCTCATAACAGCATTGATCTGAAATCTATGCTAATGAGGTAGTGATATGCAAAACGGCTTATGTATTGGCATTAACAGTACATTAACTCCTTTTACTAAGCAGCATACCACCGGGCTATCATAGCAGTCCAGCGGTACTTCCCACCCCTAGCGTGTCATCATTTCCAGCGCTACAAAAATGTGCCCGGTTACCTCTGGATTAACGTGACAGCCCTTACCACCACCTCAATGGGTGGCGGTAAGGGCTCCCCCCCCCCCCCCTGAAATGGCCGCGCGGCAAGTGCTTTACTTGTCGCCCGGCCATTTCCTGTAGGAAAGCGAGCCTTTCCTTTTACCACGAGCCGACGCCAGCTCCGTCCCCCTTTTGTCGCAGCTTGGTGAAAGGGATCCATAGTGTTTAAACAGGCCAGAGAAGCTTAACAACACCGTGCAAGATAACGGTAAGGAGAAAATAACCCGCTGCTTACGTATCGCAAAGTTGGATCCTGGGGGCACTGGTGAAAGGAATCGGGGTGTATGCTTTAGCATTGTGAACTGGGAAGATCCCCCCTAGAAGGACGTCCGCCTCCTTCACGTATCCAGTTACATTTACGGCAGTCGGTTGGCAGATGACTTTACTGGTGCTATAAACAGGGACAGGCAGTACCAGGAAATAAGTCAATGCCATTAACATCCTTCAGAGTTTACCTTGAGTGGAGTAGAGAAGAAACTGATTAGCACCATCCGGACGAAGGCTGATGGTTAGGGTTATGATTAGGGTAAGGTTTAGGGTTCAGGTAATGGTTAGATTTATGGGTAGGATAGGAGTTAGGTTTAGGATTTCAGTAAGGGTTGGGGGGGTCAAGGTTAAGTTTGGTCTTAGTTACTTTGAAGATTTTTTTTTATTTAAAGTTTCAAATTAAATTACAAGCATTACATCTTGTTACAGAAAATCAGAGCGCATATATCAATCAGAGAAACATAAAATTAGTCTCACATTTATAAACAAAAGGAGACTTAAAGAAAACACATAGCTCTTTCTTAGACCACCTAGTCAGAGACAATGGGGGCGTTAAGAAACATTTGGTGGTACTATATAATAGTAAGAAATGAAAAAAAACCACATATGGCCTGGGTTTACATCCACTTAATATAATATAACCTTAATCCAGATTTGCTTATTATTCAGAAACTATCTGGTAACTTTTTTTATATCCAAGAAATCTTTCAGTTGCTCTGGATCAAAAAAAGATATATTTTTTATCTAAATACTTTACTAAGCATTTATAAGGATAGGAAAGAGTAAATTTGGCTCCTAATGAGCGTGTCTCTTCTCTAAGAGTCAAGAAAGCTTTCCGTCTGTTTTGTGTGGTTTTCACCACATCTGGATAAATCCAAATTCTGTCTCCCATTACTTTGAAGATTTACCATTGAGGACCTAATTTATGAAAGATTACTCTTTCAAGGCTCCTTTTACTAAGTGGGCTTTCTGCTCACTTTACAGGAGATTCCACTGGGCTACCGTAGCAGCCCGGCAGTACTTCCCACCCCTAGTGTGCCGTCATTTCTGGTGCTACAAAAATTTATTTTTCTAGCGCCAGAGTGTAACCGGCGGTAATCGGGCAGTGCCGTTAGCGTGGAAGCCCTTACCGCCACCTCAATGGGTGGCGGTAAGGGCTCCTCCCCCCCCCCCCCCCAAAATGGCCAGGCAGCAAGTGATTTACTCGACGCCCGGCCATTTCCTATAGGAAAGCGAGACTTCCCTTTTACCAGCTGCTTGGCCTCCTTTTACCACAGCTTGGTAAAAGGGGCCCTGAGAGAATAAAAAGGATCAAACTTCACATTCAATGACCTAATCACTAATTTAACACTCTTGTTTTCTGTTTCACAATATTTTCACTCCTTGTGTTAATGTGGTTTTTACATCTTGATTAAAGATGGCTGCCTAAGAGGTTCTTTTGAAAGATAAGCGTTATCTGTTACAGGACCCATTGAATTCCTATGCTGCAGATAACAGGTGCTAATCTTTAGTAAAACACCCCCTAGGAAATTATATAAATTAAATATAAAAATACTATTTCCCACAAGTGCTTGTAAGAGAACATTGTGAAACAGAAAATGGAGGGGAAACAACAGCAGAACTAAGCTATTTTAATGATACTTGTATTGGTTAGATGTTTTTGTCTTTGTGGTAAGGAAATGTGTCATAAGATTTTGCTGTCTTCTCTTTTTCTGTCTACGAGGCTGCCCTGTTCTGATCTCCGGCTTGGTCCTTTAGGAAGCTGGATTGCTCGCAAGAGGCATCTCCCTTCAATTAACCTAAGAATTATTCAAGGAGTTTTTGCTTATAAATTTGTAAGGTCCTATCAGTCCCTCGAACTTACCTGAAAGGGCCACTGTTGTGAGTTTTTGATATCTTGTAATTACTTGTTTTTGTGTCTCTCCATGGATCTCCAGAAGTTCTTCTACTGTTTGCTATTTAAATTGCTCTGCTGCTCCCACAAAGATTCAGGGTTGCGAAGAATCAGATTTTACAGGAAAAACATAGAATTATGATACAGAGAGACACAAATAGCTGGACAGATAAAGGGACAATAACCAAAGAGACAAGAAATGCTGAGAAGAGAGAGAGAGGGGGAGAGGACAGGAAAAGCAATGACGACAACCAGAGATGCAGAAACTGCTGAGGGAAGAGAGGGGCAGGAGATGGAAAGCAGGGGGCATTAACCAGAGAACAGGAACTGCTGAGGAGAGAGAGAGGGGAAAAGGAAGGGCAATAACCAGATATACAGGAAGTGCTGAGGGGAGAGGGAAGGGCAATAACTAGAGGTACAGGAACTGCTGAGGAGAGAGAGAGGGGGGCAGGAGGGGAAAAGCAGGGGCAATAACCAGAGAACAGGAACTGCTGAGGGGAGAGAGAAGGGCAGGAGGGGAAAAGGAAGGGCAATAACCAGAGATACAGGAACTGCTGAGGGGAGAGAGAGGAGGGCAGGAGGGGAAAAGCAGGGGCAATAACCAGAGAACAGGAACTGCTGAGGGGAGAGAGAAGGGCAGGAGGGGAAAAGGAAGGGCAATAACCAGAGATACAGGAACTGCTGAGGGGAGAGAGAGGGGCAGGAGGGGAAAAGGAAGGGCAATAACCAGAGATACAGGAACTGCTGAGGGGAGAGAGAGGAGCAGGAGGGGAAAAGGAAGGGCAATAACCAGAGATACAGGAACTGCTGAGGGGAGAGAGAGGGGCAGGAGGGGAAAAGGAAGGGCAATAACCAGAGAACAGGAACTGCTGAGGGGAGAGAGAAGGGCAGGAGGGAAAAAGGAAGGGCAATAACCAGAGATACAGGAACTGCTGAGGGGAGATAGAGGGGGGCAGGAGGGGAAAAGCAGGGGCAATAACCAGAGATACAGGAACTGCTGAGGGGAGAGAGAGGAGCAGGAGGGGAAAAGGAAGGGCAATAACCAGAGAACAGGAACTGCTGAGGGGAGAGAGAAGGGCAGGAGGGAAAAAGGAAGGGCAATAACCAGAGAACAGGAACTGCTGAGGGGAGAGAGAAGGGCAGGAGGGGAAAAGGAAGGGCAATAACCAGAGAACAGGAACTGCTGAGGGGAGAGAGAAGGGCAGGAGGGGAAAAGGAAGGGCAATAACCAGAGATACAGGAACTGCTGAGGGGAGAGAAGGGCAGGAGGGGAAAAGGAAGGGCAATAACCAGAGAACAGGAACTGCTGAGGGGAGAGAGAAGGGCAGGAGGGAAAAAGGAAGGGCAATAACCAGAGATACAGGAACTGCTTAGGGGAGATAGAAGGGCAGGAGGGGAAAAGGAAGGGCAATAACCAGAGATACAGGAACTGCTGAGGGGAGAAAGAGGAGCAGGAGGGGAAAAGGAAGGGCAATAACCAGAGATACAGGAACTGCTGAGGGGAGAGAGAGGGGCAGGAGGGGAAAAGGAAGGGCAATAACCAGAGATACAGGAACTGCTGAGGGGAGATAGAGGGGGGCAGGAGGGGAAAAGCAGGGGCAATAACCAGAGATACAGGAACTGCTGAGGGGAGAGAGAGGAGCAGGAGGGGAAAAGGAAGGGCAATAACCAGAGATACAGGAACTGCTGAGGGGAGAGAGAGGGGCAGGAGGGGAAAAGGAAGGGCAATAACCAGAGAACAGGAACTGCTGAGGGGAGAGAGAAGGGCAGGAGGGAAAAAGGAAGGGCAATAACCAGAGATACAGGAACTGCTGAGGGGAGATAGAGGGGGGCAGGAGGGGAAAAGCAGGGGCAATAACCAGAGATACAGGAACTGCTGAGGGGAGAGAGAGGAGCAGGAGGGGAAAAGGAAGGGCAATAACCAGAGATACAGGAACTGCTGAGGGGAGAGAGAGGGGCAGGAGGGGAAAAGGAAGGGCAATAACCAGAGATACAGGAACTGCTGAGGGGAGAGAGAGGAGCAGGAGGGGAAAAGGAAGGGCAATAACCAGAGAACAGGAACTGCTGAGGGGAGAGAGAGGGGCAGGAGGGGAAAAGGAAGGGCAATAACCAGAGATACAGGAACTGCTGAGGGGAGAGAAGGGCAGGAGGGGAAAAGGAAGGGCAATAACCAGAGAACAGGAACTGCTGAGGGGAGAGAGAAGGGCAGGAGGGGAAAAGGAAGGGCAATAACCAGAGATACAGGAACTGCTGAGGGGAGAGAGAGGGGCAGGAGGGGAAAAGGAAGGGCAATAACCAGAGAACAGGAACTGCTGAGGGGAGAGAGAAGGGCAGGAGGGAAAAAGGAAGGGCAATAACCAGAGATACAGGAACTGCTGAGGGGAGAGAGAGGGGCAGGAGGGGAAAAGGAAGGGCAATAACCAGAGAACAGGAAATGCTGAGGGGAGAGAGAAGGGCAGGAGGGAAAAAGGAAGGGCAATAACCAAAGATACAGGAACTGCTGAGGGGAGATAGAGGGGGGCAGGAGGGGAAAAGCAGGGGCAATAACCAGAGATACAGGAACTGCTGAGGGGAGAGAGAGGAGCAGGAGGGGAAAAGGAAGGGCAATAGCCAGAGATACAGGAACTGCTGAGGGGAGAGAGAGGGGCAGGAGGGGAAAAGGAAGGGCAATAACCAGAGAACAGGAACTGCTGAGGGGAGAGAGAGGGGCAGGAGGGAAAAAGGAAGGGCAATAACCAGAGATACAGGAACTGCTGAGGGGAGATAGAGGGGGGCAGGAGGGGAAAAGGAAGGGCAATAACCAGAGAACAGGAACTGCTGAGGGGAGAGAGAGGGGCAGGAGGGAAAAAGGAAGGGCAATAACCAGAGATACAGGAACTGCTGAGGGGAGAGAGAGGGGCAGGAGGGCAAAAAGGAAGGGCAATAACTAGAGGTGCAGGAACTGCTGAGGAGAGAGAGAAATTAAAGAGCAATAGAGACTAAAATAAGAGATGCAGAGATATTAAGACAGGCCAGGGAAATATATTGTGGCAACAGACAGAAAACTAAATCTATCAGAAAAATTTCTGGATAAAAGACACCTCAGAAAGGTAAAGGGCCAGGTTTAAGTTTTAGGCAAAATAATACATGATAAGAGAAAGCCTAAAATTGCCTCACTTTTCTCTCAGAGTTTGAAGTAGCACCATGTTTATCTGAAACATAAATCAGTCCCTACAGTTTTCTGAATATTTGTAACAGATTATTAAACATCTCTCCAAAAAATAATGTTTTAAAGTCTTACACACGTTGTTCACAGCAGAAGCTCACAGACTCTCTGACCCTGGAGCTGCCTGACACCGGCTGATAACTTTTCCCGTATTCCCTCGTCATAAAGACCAATTTTCATGACGGAGTAATTGCTAATTGTTTTGAGATTTTCACAAGCCACAGCGGGAGGGCTTGATTGATAAACACAGGAATATGAACTTTGAAAAGAACAGAGCTTGGGGAAATTATTTTTTTATTTCTGTATTGTTGAACAGATGCTGAAGGAGAACAGTGGCATCATTAACACCCCTTTCCCCCCAATTTTTTTTTTTACAAAGCCACGTGGTGGTGCCGACACAGCCCATTCACTTTGAATGGGCTGTGCCTGAGTTAAAGGGGGGGTGGGGTAAAGTTTCCATTATTCAATCTCCTTCTTGATCCTCACGCACCTATCTAGACTGTTTAAATGCAATTCACACAAATCTCTCAAAATGTAACTCTCTTGTTCCTCTACTCCCCCCATCCATCCTCTTAAAATTTCATTTTCTACCTTTATCAACTAAAAGGAGCCCTTTTACTAAGCCGCATAAGCGTCTACGTTGGCTCGCGTCTGATACACGTGGCCAAAAAACAATTTTTATTTTGGGATGCACTTATCAGACATGTGTAGGTCATTACCACCCGGTTCCCAGGTGACACTTTACCGCTAGGTCAATGGCTGGTGGTAAGGTCGCAGACCTGAAATGGACGCGCGGCAATTTTCATTTTGCCGCACGTCCATTTTCGGCAAAAAAAATGTTAAAGATTTTTTTTTTTTTTTGCAGGTGTGCTGAAAAATGATTCTGCGCATGCCCAAAACCCGTGCCTACATTACTGCAGGCCATTTTTCAGCACACCTTAGTAAAAGGACCCCAAAATTTGTAAGCCACATCGAACCAAACATGTTTGGAAAACGTGGGATATAAATGCTGCTATAAAAAAAAAAATTTAAGTACTCCCGTCTGTACTTCTGCCCAGAGACTCTACTGCTTGTTAGTACTCCTAATGAGATAATTTTATATAGATTGCTAAAATTTAGGCGCCCAAAATCTGAGCGCTAAGGTAGAATTCTATAAAGGCAAAATTAGTGGGTAATCTATATAATAATTTGTAATTCTGCTTCCCTGGATGGCTGGTGGCTGGCTGGGTTCGTAACAGCATGCTGACGTCAGCTCGCCTCCAGCGTTCCCTTCCCTCTCAGTGTCCCGCCCTCACGTAAAGACGAAATGATGTCAGAAGAGGGCGGGACACTGAGAGGGAAGGCTGGAGGTAAGATGAATGGCTTAAAGGCAGGGCGGCAGGAAGGACAGAGTCACTAGCCATGCATGGGAGGGGAGGATCGCTGGACAGGGGAGGGGAGAATCGCTGGACACGGAGGGGAGGGAAGAATCGTTGGACATGGAGGGGAGGGCAGGGGAGAGAGGAGAAATCACTTAGAGGAGAGCCTTTCTAGGGCCCGTTTCATTTTTCACAAAACGGGCTTTGTTGCTTGTCCACTTTAAAGCAGCAGCATTACACTTAGGGGTCCTTTTACTAAGGTGCACTGAAAATGGCCTGTGGTACTGTAGGTGCATGTTTTGGGCACGTGCAGATCCATTTTTCAGTGTGCCTGCAAAAAAATGCCTCTCATATTTTTGCTGAAAATGGGCGCGCAACAAAATTAAAATTGGCGCGCGTCCATTTTGGGTCTGAGCTCTTACCACCAGCCGTTGACCTAGCGGTAAAAAGTGTCATGTGGTAACTGGGCAGTATTGACCTACGCGCGTCCAAAAATAAAAAATTATTTTTTGAACGCGCACCAAAAATGAAAAGTACTGAAAGAGCCTGGCGGTAACTATTTGGGCGTGCGTTGGGTGCGTGTAGAAGCTTACGCGGCTTACTAAAAAGAAGCCCGTAAATTTCTATGGCAGGTTGGTGCCTGAATGCAACGCCTTGCACACACAACCGAAAATATTTTATACAGCATGCGCTGGAAGGGTTGGCACGCCTGTGACCTGCCCAAGCCCCCTACCCTGTCGCTCCCTTCTGTCTCTAGTGGCTGCCTGTCCAAAATGGCTGTTGTGACATTTAGATGTGACTGCTTATGCCATGTCAATCGCTGGCAGAAATTTGCACGTCTAAATGTATCATTTTAGCATGCAAATGGTCGCATTCTATACCTGCAGGTGTAAATATTGGAGATGCCTCCTTCCATTTAATCTTAGAGCTCAACATTCAGCCGGCAGGGGTGAGCATTTTGCTCCCGACTGACAGAGTTATTCCCTGCCCAGGCTTGACCTTTGACTATCTGGTTCTTTTTGAGCTGGCTAACATGTAGCCACTTAAGTGGCAGTGAGTTAGCACATAAAAATAGGACAGATATTTATGCAGTAAGGGATGAATATCAGTGCTTAAGTGGCCACGTACTGACTCCACCCCCGGAATGCCCCAAACCAGGGCCGGATTATATGTTACATGTATCTATGGGCCCTGCTACCCCACCTTAATTTCACCTCTCCACAAGTAGCAGGGAAAAGTACAGCGCCTAGCCTTGTTTGTGAGCGAACATGGGGACTAGGCAAGCACATGCTTTGAACGGAGAGGCTTCATGGGTAGAGCTAGAGAGCGGCCAAGTTACCCAGTTCCAGGAGGGAAATTCTGAGCCAGTCCTGGATTTCTGCAACCCTATCGTGGTACAGTATGCATGGAATAGATTTCCTGAGCCAGTACGTCAAGCTCCATCTCTGGCCGTTCTCAAATCTAGGCTAAAAGCCCAACTTTTTGATGCTGCTTTTAACTCCTAACCCTTACTTGTAGCGCTATAGAAATGCTAAATAGTAGTAGTAGTGCTCACTTGTTCAGTACCCATGTTTTGTCATTCCCTCCTTAGTAATTCCCTTATCCAGTGGTGTGCTCTTCAATCAAAGTTCACCATTAAAGGATTATTTTAATGAAAAAACTGTGTTCCCTCCTGTTTTTAAAGGCCCTTTGTGCTCTTCTTTTTTGTTTGGTAAATGTTTAACAACAGGCTCTTTCCGTGGTCCACCTCTGTGCCCCCCCCCCCCCCCCATCCACCTCTGCGCCCCCTCCCCCCCCAAATTGCAGAGCTGGCTATAGCCGGGGAGAGAGCCTGGGAGGGGCAATGCGTTACTCCAGGAAAAAAAAATTAAATGATCCCAGGTTCCAATTCATGTTTAATGTGGGATAAAATGCGATAAATAAGTAAATAAATATAAACTTTTAATGTTGAGCACCTGATTCTCAAAGTGGACATATTCCAAACACTTTAATGAAAATAAAATGATTTTTTCTACCTTTGTTGTCTGGTGACTTTCCAGCTTATAATCGAAAGAGAAAAACGCCTATATTTCAACCCAAATCGGGAGAGGGGCATTTTTCTCGCAAAGGCGCTCAAATCGGTATAATTGAAAGCCGATTTGGGGCGTTTCCAACTGCACTCCGTTGCGAAAACGAATAACGTTGATGGGGGCGTGTCGGAGGCGGGACTGGGGCGTGGTTATCAGCTGAAGAGAGATGGGTGTCTGTAGCTGATAATCGGAAAAAAAGCGTTTTTACCACGATTTTGGGTCACTTTTTTTGGACCCTTTTTTTTCACGAACAAGTCCCAAAAAAGTGCCCCAACTGCCCAGATGACCACTGGAGGGAATCGGGGATGATGTCCCCGGACTCCCCCAGTGGTCACTAACCCCCTCCCACCAAAACAAACCCCACTTTAAAAACTTTTTTCCCAGCCTCTATGCCAGCCTCAAATGCCGTACCCACCTCCATGAAAGCAGAATGTGTTCTATCCTGTGACAGGCTTTCCCTGGTTCTGATGTGGCTCTCGGATGAGTGGGACACCTTTTCTGTTATGTGCACTGCAGAGTCACATCAGCAATGCATTGTGGTGGGTGTAGGGTATTGGGCTCCGTGATTCCACTAGCTTGTGTTAAATGCTCACGATGTTGGTAGTTGGTAGACTCTTCTCCCATGGTGCTTTTCCCCCTGCCTACTGGGTCAGAATGTGCCCTGTTGTAAGCCAGTTTTAGTTCCCTTTCCTGTGTTAGCCACGTTAGACAACTTAGTTCTTACCTTGAATGTGGCTGAAAGAGGGCATTGTACAGCATTCTGCCAGCTCTGACCTACTGCTAATCTCAGTACCAGGGAGATTCGTTGCCAGTGGGGCAGTTAACTGTGAGTAAACGTGCTTATTCCAATAAAGGACATTTTTGGAGAGATTAGTCTTCAGGTGTCAACTGGTGTGCCAATGTTATACAGCAGCAACAAGTCCTAGAGGCCTGCGTGTATGCAGGCCTCTGGAGCACTTTTAGTGGGTACCACAGTGCACTTCAGCCAGGTGGACACAGGCCCATCCCCCCCACCACCTGCAACACTCGTGCTGGTAAATGGGAGGCCTCCAAAACCCCCTGTACCCACATGTAGGTGCCCCCTTCACCCCTAAGAGCTATGGTAGTGTTGTACATTTGTGGGTAGTGGGTTTTGGGGGAGGGGGGTTGGGAGCTCAGCACCCGTGGTAAGGGAGCTATGCATGTGGGAACTTTTTCTGAAGTCCACCGCACTGACCTAGGGTGCCCAGTTGGTGTCCTGGCATATCAGGGGGGCCAGTGTACTACCAATCCTGGCCCCTCCCATGACCAAATGGCTCGGATTAGGACGTTTTTGAGCTGGGCGTTTTTAGTTTCCATTATCGCTAAAAAAAAAACAAATGCCCAGCTCAAAAACATTCATTTTTTCGAAAATACGGCTCGACTCGCCCCTTCACGGACCTGTTCTCGGAGATAAACGCCCATGGAGATAGGCGTTTGCGTTCGATTTTGCCCCTCCACGTTTTTCTGATCATGCTGGCCCTTCTCTCCCCTGCCCCCTTCCTCCTCCAGTCACCAATGCCCAGCGACTCCCTTCTCTCCCCTGTCAGCCCCTCCAGCCACCCATACCCAGCGATTCTCTTTGCTCCCCTGCCCCCCTCCAGCCACCCATACCCAGCGATTGTCCTCTCTCCCCTGCCCCCCTCCAACCACCCATACCCAGTGATTGTCCTCTCTCCCCTACCCCCTCCAACCACCCATACCCAGTGATTGTCCTCTCTCCCCTACCCCCCCTCCAGCCACCCATGCCCAGCGACTCACTTCTCTCCCCTGCCAGCTCCTCCAGCCACCGAGGTTGTTCAGCGAATTCTTCGGGGCAGGCAGTCTTGCCTGCCCACTGCCAGCGCTGACTCTCCCCCGCTGCCGGATCGCTCTTCAAAATGGCTGCCAAGACTTACAAGGGCGGCCTCCAAGACTCGCGAGGCCGCCACTGGAAGTCTCGGCGGCCATTTTTAAAGAGTGATCCGGCAGCGGGGGAGGGTCAGCGCCAGTGTTACAAGAAATGATTTATTTTGGGGAAAATAGCACCATTACACCAGCAGCGGGCAGGCATGACTGCCTGCCCCGAAGAATTTGCTGGACAAGGGAGGTGAGGGACCAGACCCTGTAGGAGGAAGGAAGGAAGGAGAGCTGGCTCGCCCTCAGGAACAACCAGCTCGCAAGTCTGTAAAAAATTTAACAACCGGCTCTTGCGAGCCGGCTCCAGCACACCACTGCCCTTATCCCTTATTTGTCCTGTTTGTCCTGTTTAGATTGTAAGCTCTGTTGAGCAGGGACTGTCTCTTCATGTACAGTGTACAGTGTTGTGAACGTCTCTAGTAGTGCTATAGAAATGATAAGTAGTAGTAATAGAACTCTGGCCAGTCCTGTTTCAAACTTCTCTCAATTCAGTCTCCCTTCTGGAACTGGGTAATTTGGCAGCTCTGCAGTAACAGGCTGAGAACCAGAAACTGGGCCAGAATGCGGAGTACCCCAAGGACCACCGCTCTCACCGACCCTTTTCAACCTATTGATGATATCTCTGGCCAAATCATTATCCAACCAAGGCCTCAATCCATACATCTACGCAGATGACGTCACGATCTACATCCCATTTAAACATGAGCTAAAAGAAATCACTAATGAAATCAATCACAGCCTCCAAATCATGAACTCATGGGCGGATGCATTTCAATTAAAACTTAACACAGAAAAAACACAATGTCTCATTCTCTCATCACAACACAACATAAGCAAACCCGCCACTATAAACACCCCAAACTATACCCTCCCTGTTTCAGATACCCTGAAAATACTTGGAGTCACAATTGACCGAAATCTCACACTAGAAAGCCATGCGAAAAACACAAAATATTCCAATCAATGTGGAAACTCAAAAGAGTAAAACCTTTCTTCCCAAGGGAAATATTTCGCAGCCTGGTACAATCAATGGTGCTAAGTCACCTAGATTACTATAATGCACTCTATGCCGGATGTAAACCTTATTCAACCTAATGATGATACCTTTAGCCAAACTTCTAGCTAATCAAAACCTCAATCCCTACATATATGCAGACGATGTCACAATCTACATCCCGTTCAAACATGATCTAAATGAAATCACCAACGAGATCAACCAAAGCCTCCTAATCATGCGCACCTGGGCGGATGCATTCCAATTAAAACTTAACGCAGAAAAAACACAATGTCTTGTGCTCACCTCCCAACATAACACAAAAAACTTCTCCACCATAATCACACCATACTGTTCTCTTCCTGTCTCACAAAACTTGAAAATTCTTGGGGTTACTATTGATCGAAACCTCACTCTCGATACCCACGTGAAGAATATGACGAAAAAGATGTTCCACACCATGTGGAAACTCAAAAGAGTAAAACCTTTCTTCCCAAGATACATCTTCCGTACCCTGGTACAGTCAATGGTAATAAGCCATCTGGACTACTGCAACGCACTATTTGCTGGCTGCAAAGAACAGACTATCAAAAAACTCCAAACAGCCCAGAATACTGCCGCCAGACTCATATTTGGAAAAACAAAATATGAAAGTGCAAAACCCCTAAGGGAAAAACTGCACTGGCTCCCACTTAAGGAACGCATTGCGTTCAAGATATGCACGATTGTACACAAAATCATTCACGCAGATGCCCCTATCTACATGCTAAACCTCGTGGACCTACCTCCAAGAAACGCCACAAGAACATCCCGCAAATTTCTCAATTTACACTTCCCCAGCTGTAAAGGACTAAAATACAAGCTGATGCATGCCACCACCTTCTCTTACACGAGCACGCAGATATGGAATGCATTACCCACAGACCTGAAATCAATTGTCGAAACAAATAACTTTCGCAAATCTCTGAAGACACACTTCTTCAACAAGGCCTACAAAGAGAACCAATAGCTTCACTGACCCACTTTGCCAACTCACCCAGCTATGAAAATCCACTTCCGCAATCACCCGCCTAATCACTTCCTCTATCTTCCCTTACTCAATCTCTGCACACGACTAATTGTATCTGATATTCTGGAATGACAATGTCATAACAAAACTATGTAAGCCACATTGAGCCTGCAAATAGGTGGGAAAACGTGGGATACAAATGCAATAAATAAATAAAATAAATAAAGAACAAATCATCAAGAAGCTCCAAACAGCCCAAAATACTGCAGCCAGACTCATATTTGGAAATATGAAAGTGCCAAACCCCTAAGAGAAAAACTACACTGGCTCCCACTTAAAGAACATATTAAGTTCAAAATCTGCACTCTGATTCACAAAATCATTTACGGAGAGGCCCCGGTCTACATGTCAGACCTCATAGACTTACCACCCAGGAACGCTAAAAGATCAGCACGCACATTCCTGAACCTCCACTACCCCAGTTGCAAAGGACTAAAATACAAATTAACATACGCATCCAGCTTCTCCTACATAAGCACGCAACTATGGAATGCATTACCACTCGCCGTGAAAAAATACCTGACCTATCTAACTTTCGGAGATCACTGAAGACCAGCTTGGTCAACAAGGCATACCACAATGATCCATCCTAACTACCAGACAATGAAACTCAAGCCTGAACTGGATAAAACCTAACTCTCTATACTTGACTACCAAGGTCTACTCTACCATGAATGAACTTTAATGCCATACCATCCTATCTCTTATTCCGAATATGAACTCCTTATACTTGACTGCTAATCTACTATCCGGCTTATTTTCGAAAGTGATCGCCGGCCATCTTCCGACATAAATCGGGAAATGGCCGGTGAAATCGGTATAATCGAAAGCTGCTTTTTTGACAGCATCGCCGCTTTCCCGTCGCCTCGCCGGCGAAGGTTCAAAGGGGCATGTCGCCAGCAAAGCGAAGGCGGACATGGGCGTGGCTACCAGATGGCCGGCTTTCGCGGATAATGGAAAAAAAAAAGCGGCGTTAAGCAGTATTTTGCCGGGTTTACTTGGTCCTTTTATTTTCACGACCAAGCCTCAAAAAGGTGACCCAACTGACCAGATGACCACTGGAGGGAATGGGGGATGACCTCCCCATAGTCCCCCAGTGGTCACCAACCCCCTCCCACACAAAAAAAATAAAAATAAAGCACTTTTTTGCCAGCATCTATGCCAGCCTCTAATGTCATACCCAGGTCCCTAACAGCAGTATGCAAGTCCCTGGAGCAATTTTTAATGGGTGCAGTGCACTTCAGGCAGGCAGACCCAGGTCCATCCCCCCCTACCTGTTACACTTGTGGTGCTAAGTGTTGAGCCCTCCAAACCCCCCCAAACCCCACTGTACCCACATGGAGGTGCCCCCTTCACCCATAAGGGCTATGGTAATGGTGTAGAGTTGTGGGGAGTGGGTTTGGGGGGGATTTGGGGGGCTCAGCACCCAAAGGAAGGGAGCTATGCACCTGGGAGCTTTTTTGTATTTTTTAAACATTTTAGAAGTGTCCCCTAGGGTGCCCTGGCATGTGAGAGGGACCAGTGCATTACAAATGCTGGCTCCTCTCACAACCAAATGCCTTATCACTGAAAAACAAAACCAGCCTTCTCAAACCCGGCGAACTCTGGCATTTGGCCGGGCTAAACCGTATTATCGAAAAAAGAGATGGCCGGCTATCTTTTTCGATAATACGGTTCCTGCCAGCTGTTGCGCCGCCGCCAAAATAGATCGCCGGCGATCTGTTTCGCCAGCAACATTCGATTATGCCCCTCCACGTCAATCAAGTTCTTTAATGTAATAACACTTGTATCTCTCACTCCGGAAATGGCAATCGCCATGACGGAATAATGTAAGCCACATTGAGCCTGCAAATAGGTGGGAAAATGTGGGATACAAATGCAATAAATAAATAAAGTAGGAAACTATTAGCAGCCAAGTTCATACAAAGTTAATTAATTTCAGTGGAAAATAAATCTGTTGGCTGCCTGCTAAGTGAATATTCCATCCCTGTTTCATTATTGCTACCAAGTGTTACATATTTGGGGCACTTGCTTAAAACTTTGATGGTCTTTATTTGTTTATCCAGACCTTACAAGCACATGGTATTGCTTTGGGTCCTACTGATCTATACATCTGCTATCTAGAATTTTGGAAGATGGAAATGAGGAAATAAAAACTAAGTTTTGGATGCACTTGTAGAAGTTATTGTTGTTTACTTTTGCAGTGTGTGTATGGATGCTTGTTCTGGTGTGTGCATGTGATAATGTTTGAATAACTGTCTATACTTATGGCTATGATTTCTGAACATGTGGCATCATTAAGGGAAAGACTTTTAAATACCCAGTTGGGTATATATGCTAATCTCATCTTTGTGAAATGTTTCAGACAAATCCATCTACTTGCTCCTATGATGTTACTGAATTCTATTATTCTGTCTCATTGTATTTTCAAATGTAAGCCACACTGAGCCCGAGTTTGTTTGGGATAATGTGGGATATAAATGTAAAAAAAAAATCCTTTATCCTCCACCTTAAGACACTGCCTACCCGCTGGATAGTGATGGCACAAGGAAAGCAAGGGGTCCTTTTACTAAGGTGCACTGAAAAACGGCCTGCGGTGGTGTAGGCACGGGTTTTGGGCATGCAAAGAATCATTTTTCAGCGCACCTGTAAAAAAGGCCTTTTTTTAATTTTTGCCGAAAATGGACGTGCGGCAAAATGAAAATTGCTGCACGTCCATTTTGAGTCTGAGACCTTACCATCAGCCATTGACCTAGCGGTAAAGCCTCATGCGGTAACTGACGCATGCCAAATGCCACTTGGCGTGCGTCCGATACGCGCAGCAGAAAATAAAAATTATTTTTCAGACGTACAACAAAAATGAAATTACTGCAAGAGCCACGTGGTATCCATGTGGTAACTCCATTTTGTCGCACGTTGGGCATTCATAGACGCTTACATGGCTTAGTAAAAGGGCCCCCAGGTTTGGTCCAGTGAAAATTAATTCAAAATATCCTGTTCCTTAGCTGGGCTCTAGAATGTCCATATTGAAAATGCAACCATACCATGCCATTGTGGTTATGCTCCACTAATAAGTTAAACGATTAGCTGCCTTGAAAGGATCAACATACAGCAACAATCAGACCAACTGCAACTACCCAACGTGGCCAAGTTTTGTCAAAATGGGTGCATCAGGGGTTTATGGGGTTGTAGAATACTTCTCCTTAGATAGAATTTTTGCATCCAAGACTACTACAAGCAGCTCCTGAATGACAACTACTACTACTACTTATTTCTATAGCGCTACTAGACGTACGCAGCGCTGTACACTTGAACATGAAGAGACAGTCCCTGCTCAACAGAGCTTACAATCTAATTAGGACAGACAAACAGGACAAACAAGAGATAAGGGAATATTAAAGTGAGGATGATAAAATAAGGGTTCTGAACAAGTGAATAAGGGTTAGGAGTTAAAAGCAGCATCAAAAAGGTGGGCTTTTAGCTTAGATTTGAAGACGGCCAGAGATGGAGCTTGACGTACCGGCTCAGGAAGTCTATTCCAGGCATATGGTGCAGCAAAATAAAAGGAACTGAGGAGTCAGGAGTTAGCGGTGGAGGAGAAGGGTGCAGATTAGGGAGATTTACCCAGTGAACGGAGTTCCTGGGGAAGCATAGGAGCCACCTTTTTTACATTATTGGGGGTGCTAACCCCAGTGGAAATAACCCCTCCATGGACACATACAAGGAATTTTATCAATATTGGGGGTGCTCAAGCACCCACAGAGTCGGCTCCTATGCCGGGAAGGGTTGTAGGGAGAGATAAGAGTGGAGAGGTACTGAGGAGCTGCAGAGTGAAAGCACTTGTAAGTCAACAAGAGGAGTTTGAACTGTATGCGGAAATGGATAGGGAGCTAGTGAAGTGACTTGAGGAGAGGGCTAATATGAGCATAACGACACTGGCGGACTTAGTCGTGCAGCAGAATTTTGAGCAGATTGAAGAGGAGAGAGATGGCTAAGTGGGAGACCTGTGAGAAGCAAGTTGCAGTAGTCTAAGGGAGAGGTGATAAGAGTGTGGATGAGGCTTCTGGTACTGCTCTAAGGGGTCCTCTTACTAAGGTGCGCTGAAAAATGGCCTGCACTGGTGTAGACACGCGTATTGTATGCGTGCAGCTCCGTTTTTCAGCGCACCTGCAAAAAAGGCCTTTTTTGCCGAAAATGGACACGCGGCAAAATAAAAATCAGCGTGCGTACACTTCAAATTACCGCCTAGTTAGCGCCACGCAGTCAAAAATAGAGTTACCGCCAGGGGCATGCGGTAGCCGGGCAATAGTACTAATTTGACGGGCGTTGTACGTGCATAGATGCATACGCGTCTTAGTGAAAGGGCCCCTAAGGCAGCTCCTCGCTTTCTCTCACCTTTGGATGCACAACTAGGAACACAAACACACACTTGTTTATGCAACATCACAATTCCTAATATACAGCCACAAAACCAGCTTTTAGGGTGGATAAGCGTTCCACAATGAGCTCCTTTGATTATCCTCTATATAACCAAGTAGAGGGATTAATGAGGATAGCATCTTAATAATACAACTTTCAGTCAACTCCACCAAAGAGCATTTTATATTTATTTTTCTTATTCTTCTTGTTTTTAAAACATGTCACAGTTTTTCTCGCATATCAAAAACTTTCTATTCTTATAAAAATTGAGAAGAAAAGCCTCAACTGACTCCTTCTTAGCTTAACAGCCATTTCCTTCTAGGAGTTCGTGAAATCATCATCGGCTTTAAAAAAAAAAACCTCTCAAACTTCTTTATTATCTCAAATTCAGGTGCCCAAATGAAAATGTTACTTAGCTTTTAAAGATATATCAGTTCTTCATTATTCATGATGTGTAGAGTCTGTGACCAACTATGGCCAAAGTTTCGATAACCTTCACCAGGGTCTGTGGAATATGTGGCTGTGTTTTTTGGCTTCTCACATGTAAATATAACATACGCCTTTGATTATCCACCAGAAAGAAAAGATAAGAGTTTTCAGTTTTGGCACAGTATAAGTCATCACAAGAACGAAAAATATAAGAAAACCAATGGACTGCATTAGGGGCTTATAGCCCGCTTAGTTGTGTTTTAACAAATGAGAGATCTGCAGGAAACAAGATATTTATTTTTATTATTTTGACTTATAAAACCGCTTGTCCCTGAAACATGCTCAAAACAGAATAAAGGTAAACTTCTACAAAACAAATGAAGATGTGATTCCATATGCCCCAATGAAAGGAGAGTTTAATTTTACTAACAACAGGCTTCCCAGGGCAGATTACAACAATTAAGATGATACCATGAGGAAACAGGATATCCTCGCTGAAATTTGGCCATGTATTACTGTATTGTATAAAACCGTGTAGAAAAAGAGAGTTTATTCTTCCAAAAAGCTCTCTACATGTAAATTCTAGCATTCATCACTTCATAAGAGACATAAGTAATTTTTTTTATTTGTTATTTTATTTATTTGTTACATTTGTATCCCACATTTTCCCACCTATTTGTAGGCTCAATGTGGCTTACATAGTACTGGAGAGGCCTTTGCAGGCTCCGGTGTGAACAACTACAAGGTGATGTCGTAGTAAGATAAAGTTCATTTGGCACAGCCACATTAGGGAATCGTAGAACGGAAGAGTTGTGTTATGACCATTGCATGCTTTAGTTTGGCCGTGTTGCTGAGGTTAGGCATTCAGGTTGGATCAGTAGGGTATGCCATCTTGAATAGGTTAGTTTTTAGTGATTTCCGGAAGTTTAGGTGGCCGTACGTTGTTTAAGGCTTTTGGTAATGCATTCCACAGTTGTCTGCTTATGTAGGAAAAACTAGATGCGTAAGTTGTTTTGTATTTAAGTTCTTTGCAGTTTGGATAGTGCACATTTAGATAAGATCGTGTTGATTCGGATATATTTCTAATTGGTAAGTTGATCAAGTCTGTCTTCTAACTCGGGGCTTCTCCGTAGATGATTTTGTGAACCTAAGTACAATAGTTCAGCTGCCCTAAGAATTCTTCAATTATTTTTATTTGCTAAGGATGTAACTTTAAGACAACATCTTGGCAGAAAATAAGATTACATCACGCAAGCTTGGAAATTTATTGATTGATGCGTTACTGTACAATTACTTTGTTTTCTTGAGATTCCCAGTGGTTTCCCCCCTTAAGAATTCCTTGGTGTTCATCTCTGGTCTCATTAGGATGATGTAACATTTGGGGACGAATATACAGCCCAACAACCCTGCACTGGAGGACAAAATTGCAAATATCTCCACAGTCACCGTGTATTTCCCTGTTGTACTTAGGTAAGCAGGGATGAGAGACAGCCAAACGACCCCAAATGTAAGTATGCCAATGGTGATGAATTTAGCTTCATTAAAGTTGTTGGGCAACTTTCTAGCTAAAAAGGCTACAATGAAACTGACAGTAGCTAAAAAGCTCAGATATCCCAGCATGCACCAAAATGCAGTCTAATGACCCTTCGTTGCATTCAATGATTATCTTCCCCATCTCAGATGTCATGTTCATTTGGGAAAATGGAGGAGTCACAATCAGATGCAGGATTGGACAAGACTGCAGGAGAACACCATGACCTTAGGTTGCTGTTTGGTTTGGTGGCCCTGAAGGCTATGACCCCCACCATGATGGTCTTAGCCAACAGCAGGAGATACAGATGGCAAATACAGTGCTAAATGCGATCTGACGCACAATGTAGGTTGGCGTTGTAGGGTAGCCTATGAATACTAAAGAGCACCCAAAGCTCAGGATAAAGGCCAGTAATAGGAGGCAGCTGAGCTTGTGGTTATTTGCTTTTACAACTGGGGTGTGGCGTTTCCAGATGAAGACAACAAGGATAGAAAAGATGGCTGAGGGGAGATATGATAGAGGTCTGTAAAATAATGAGTGGAGTGGAATGGGTAGACGTGAAGCATCTGTTTACGCTTTCCAAAAATACTAGGACTACTACTATTTAGCATTTTTATAGCGCTACAAGGCGTACGCAGCGCTGCACAAACATAGAAGAAAGACAGTCCCTGCTCAAAGAGCTTACAATCTAATAGACTAGGGGGCATTCAATGAAGCTACAAAGTAGTACATTTAAAATGAATCAGAGAAAATTTGTCTTCACTCAACGTGTAATTCAACTCTGGAATTTGTTGCCAGAAAATATGGTAAAGGCGGTTAGCTTAGCACAGTTTTAAAAAGGTTTGGACGGCTTCCTAAAGGAAAAGTCCATAGATCATTATTAAATTGGACTTGGGGAAATTTCTGGGATAAGCAGCATAAAATGTTTTGTAGTTTTTTGGGATCTTACCAGGTATTTGTGACCTTGATTGGCCACTGTTGGAAACAGGATGCTGGGCTTGATGGACCTTTGGTCTGTTCCAGTATGGCAATGCTTATGTATTATAGCAGATGACATTAGGGCACTGAGCAGAGAGATAACAGCCAGAGTCATTTCCCCAGGAGATCTTGGTAAGACCGGAACTCAATGGACCTTCTTTGGCATCCACCTCATCTCTTGATTGGCCATTGGTCATCGGGGTACTTCATGCACTCTGTGGCATCTGTAGGAAGAAGTGATTCTGTTTGGTTTTCATCAAGAAATATGATTATTATGGGAAGCACAATTTTTCAAGTCATTTCAGCAGATAACATAGGACCCAAGATTCAAATGATTTAGGTTCCTAACTTTGAAAGTTAGGCTTCTAGATTGGCCTCTGAACATTTACTAGGGCTCAGTGCATAATTTTATACTCAGAATTTCACTAAACTCTTAAAATTTAGGAGCAAAAATAGTGGATGGTAACAAAAGCGGATTTAGGGCTGGGAAATGAAGGAAGGAGCTTCACATTGATTTTCAACTCGAGCCTCATAAATCTAGGCAAATGAATGGCAGATCTAAATGTATAAGCATAACTTTTAAGCTCCTAAATTAAGATGAATTTTCTGCTGAAGATGTGGTGGGGCATTTTCGATATGACATCTAAGTCCGAATTGTTACGTTTTGCAGAAAAATGTCTCAAAAACATGTCCAGCTCACAACCATAATCGAACCAGAAACACATCTACATTTCAGGTTTGATTATGGCTTTGAGCTGGACATTTTCATGCTGAACACATCCGTCTGTAAGTACCATTTTCGAAAATAAAACCTCCCAGGTCTCCTTTATTATTTACACACACAGATTTCAACCTGACAAGATGGCAGGTCTCTTTTTCTGTTACATGCATAACTACAGCCTATAAAATGGTTATTTCTCCTTTGGCTTCAATTGTTATGTACTGTAATAAAAAGCAATTCTATTCAATTCCTGTTTTGAAGTTCATTCTTTTAATTTATCAATAAATACCTTCCCTTCATGGCTTGCGGAAACCACAAAACAATTTAGCAATTATTCAGTCATACAAATTGACCCTTGCGATAAGGGAATACATGAGACGTTATAAGCTGAAAACTGACAGTGCGCCATCATTAGACTTGTAAGAGCTCCAGCTTCATTTCAAAGGGCACCGGATGGGAGTGAGTATATTTTAAAATATTATCTACCGAAGAGATGTTTAAACACATTTCAAGGCTTCCATATAACAGATTAAATTTTGGTTTTGTTTGTCATAAATGCTATTGGTTATAAAACATAGAACATAATGCAACAAATGATAGAACTATAAATAATTCAATCGATTTTTATTTATTTTGTTCTATTTCTTAAACTGCCTTTCGAAGCGAATATCAAAGCATTGTACAGAAATATTTTTGAATTGAAACATAAATCAATCTTACAATAGCTAAAGTTACACAAAGATGAGAATAACTACTACTACTACTACTATTTAGCATTTCTATAGCGCTACAAGGCATACGCAGCGCTGCACAAACATAGAAGAAAGACAGTCCCTGCTCAAAGAGCTTACAAGAATAAGTAGTAAAGTCACGGTGGAAAGAAACCTGATCAGAAATGTAGGAGTCCTTTTACTAAGTTGTGCTGAAAAATGGCTTCCGGTAGTGTAGGCGCGCCAATCCATTTTTCAGCGCCTGTAAAAAAGGCCTTTTTAAAAAAAAAAATCTTGCTGAAAATGGACATGCCGCACGTCCATTTTGGATCTACGACCTTACCACCAGCTATTGACCTAGCGGTAAAGTCTCACGCGGAAACCGGGCGGTAATGACCTACATGCACCAAATGCTACTTGGTGCGCCTCCGAAAAAAATTATTTTTTAGCCACGCATATTGGACGCACGGCAAAGATGAAATTACCACAAGATCCACCCAGTAGCCTTGTGGTAACTCCATTTTGGCGCACTTTGTGAGCGCGTAGACGCTTACGTAGCTTAGTAAAAGGGCCCCATAGTTCACTGACACTCCTAATCTTCTGGTTTTCCTACCCTATTAATGACATTTATTTTTTCTCAAGGTCATGAACATAAAATTAAACTATTTTTTTGTTATCAAGTTTGGGTGTTCTCCTAGGTCAACACAAGATCATTGAAAGAAATTTCTGAGGTCTTGACCCCTGTCGGCCACTTCCAGCTTCAATTTCCTTTTCACCCAAAGACAGGCTCTTGTCCATGAATGTGGCAAAAATGTTTTCCTTCCATTACAGTGGAGGAGTAGCCTAGTGGTTAGTGCAGTGGACTTTGATCCAGGTGAACTGAGTTTGATTCCCACTGCAGCTCCTTGTGACTCTGGGCAAGTCATTTAACCCTGTATTGCCCCTGGTACAAAATAAGTACCTGAATATATGTAAACCACTTTGAATGTAGTTGCAAAAATCTCAGAAAGGCAGTATATCAAATCCCATTTCCCTAAATGTGTATTCATTTTTTTCTCAACAAGATACATCTTTTTTGACCCAGAACAGCTTAAAATTTTGTTAAAAGCTATGAAGTTAAAGCTACCTAGAGTAACTTGACTAGAGCAATGTAGAACTTACGTGGAGAATAGATGACCCATTTTATTCTTCTTACAGTTTTTTCTCTATTTTTAAAATACTTTTTGATTTTTATATCCAGCTTTTCGGGGTTTTCTTCCTTGATTTCTCCCCTTATTGTAGTCTAATATATTTCCTTTAATTTTTTTTTTTACTTTATTGAAGGATTTTTTTAGAATGTGCTTTTCTATATGAAATACTTGGTATCATATTTGTGAAATTTCAAAAAGAAAAAGAACAGTGACTCTAGCAGAAAGCTATTGTCAAGTGTGTGTCATGTATAAGACACATTTGGAGGATATAATGGATCTCACCCTCCACCCCTTTAGAGAGAAAAGGGCCATTTTACTAAGCCACGTAAGCGTCTACGCGTGCCAATTTGGTTACCGCATGGCTGTTGCGGAAATTTCATTTTTGGTGCACGTCCGTTACGCTCGTATGAAAAATAATTTTTATTTTCTGGCACGCATCCGCTAGCGTGCAGGTCATGACCGCCTGGTCAACACTCGGGACCTTACCGCTAAGTCAGTGGTTGGCGGTAAGATCTCAGACTCAAAATGGACGCGTGGCAATTTTTATTTTGCCGCATATCCGTATTCGGCAAAAATTTTTAAAAGCCATTTTTTTTGCAGGCACGCTGAAACATGGATCTGCTCATGTCCAAAACACGCGCCTACACTACCGCAGGCCATTTTTCAGCGCACCTTAGTAAAAGAACCCCAACAGCGATTCTAAAATAGAATTGTAATGTCTGAACATGCTCCTCTTTCTACTGTGATAATATCATCGATATACATATCCTGTAACCACCAAGTAAGGAAATGCATTTATAATAACCACTCTGATATTTTACTAGGTAAAAGAGTATACCAAATAGAAGCTGAAAATAAATAAAATAAAAAAGGAACATGAAAAGAGCTGTGAATCTTAAAAGTCAGTTATTTTTTGCATTTTTAAATGGAAGCTTCCATTTCTTCTGATGGAGATTCTTTCTGTAAGTTAGATGTTATCCAACAGATAGCTTTTTCGTGTTTTGGAGTATTTAATCTCCAGCCGTTTACCAGTGAACAAGTCATTTTTCTCGATATTCTTTGCATCTAGTCTGTAAAGTCTTTATATTCTGACATTGAAAGGACAGGGTGAATGGAAGCTTTTTTTCTCGTTTGCATTGTATATTGTGATAAATCTGAAAATATTTGTGTTTGAGTTCTGATTTTAAGTCAGTTGCGGTCACATCTATTTTGAGATCTTTTTTCCATGATTCACCAATCAGTCTTTGAGATTGTGAAGGTATGATTATGTGCTGAAGTATGAGATTCATTACATCAGTGGGTTGCTTTGAAGTTTCTATAATTTAGATTAGTTCTAATGTATCTAATGTATGATTGAGATCTAAAAACTCCTGAGTGGTGTAGAACAAGTAGAAGTAAATTGATTTTTACTCTTTCAAAAGTACAAAGACTAGGGGACACTCGAAGTTATGTGGAAATACTTTTAAAACAAATAGGAGGAAATATTTTTTCACTCAACGAATAGTTAAGCTATGGAACTCTTTGCCGGAGGATGTGGTAACAGCGGTTAGTGTATCTGGGTTTTAAAAAGGTTTGGACAAATTCCTGGAGGAAAAGTCCATAGTCTGCTATTGAGGCAGACATGGGAAGCCACGGCTTGCCCTGGGATTTGTAGTATGGAATGTTGCTACTCTTTCAGATTCTGCATGGAATCTTGTCACTCTTTAGGATTCCAGACACTTGCTATTGTTTGGGGTTCTACATGGAATGTTGCTACGATTTGGGTTTCTGCAGGTAGTTGTGACCTGGCTTGGCCACTGTTTGGAAAACAGGATACTGGGCTAGATGGACCATTGGTCTGACCCAGTGTGGCTACTCTTATGTTCTTATGTACTTAATTTGACTAACGTTTGAGTGCAGCTCAATTTGAATTCCATCTTTACAATTCTGTAGAAGAACCATCAGCTGAAGAAGATAGCTAATATTTCTATCGATCTTAGATTATTTTCCTTAGGAGCTCTTTTATTAAAGGGTGTTAAGCCCTAAAGTACGGTTAGGGTGAGAGAAAAGGCTTACCACAAACTGTGTTACAGTGTTTTGCAATAATTTCCCTGTTTCCACATGCTGTGTGTTAACTGGTTTCGTCAGAGGGGACATGTTGGGAGAGTAGACAGCTCTCTCTGGTATTCTGGGGACTGGTGTAATATTTGCAGTGCTGCTTTTTGCATAGAATCTGCTTCAAAAATATACATTGCTCTAAACTTAGCTGTAACTCATGACATAGGACTATGCTTTGAAATAACTATCAAACGGAACCTCTACTGCCTTGGGGTGCCTGCAGAGATAAACCTACCCCCACTACAATGGCTGCTATCGCTGGTTCCAATATGGCCTCTGAAACCCACTGCAAAGAAAACAACTCCCTAATGGAGAAAAAAAAACTTTGCAGTCAAAACAACAAAACAGAGGAGAATAGCAAAAATCCATATGTACCAATGTAATGAGATAAGAGTTAGTGAAGTATTCCTGACTTAAATATAAACTGCACACGGGGGAACCCGTTCACTTAGCTTAAACACCCGGGTGGTGACTATCAGAGCTTCAAAAAGCATCCAATTCTTTCAA
The DNA here is from genome assembly GCF_901765095.1 of Microcaecilia unicolor. NCBI lineage: Eukaryota > Metazoa > Chordata > Amphibia > Gymnophiona > Siphonopidae > Microcaecilia > Microcaecilia unicolor. The sequence continues at coordinate 249,370,079 of NC_044033.1, forward strand.
AATCCTTCTGGGAGTAGCTTGAGGTCTTCCCAACTGTAGCATCCTGTAATATCCCCAACAGAAGGCCTCAGGGTTCAGAGGTCATATTGGAACCAGCGATAGCAGCCATTGTAGTGGGGGTAGGTCTATCTCTGCAGGCACCCTGAGGCAGTTGAGGTTCCGTTTGATAGTTATTTCAAACCATAGTCCTATGTCATGAGTTAGAGCTAAGTTTAGAGCAATATATAATTTTGAGCAGTTTCTATACATATTTTTGCTCTACAGCTTATTAGAAGTTTTGACCTTTTTTTATGTTGCATGGGTGGTAACAAGGGCAGAGTCATCGGACTGGCCTTGTAGGAGTTCCGGCACCTTTTATCCTAGAAAAAAAAAACAATCACCCTAATTCTAACCCCAAGCCTATAGTTAAGTTTAACTGTAAGCTTAACTGTAAGTTAAGTTTAACTGTAAGTTTAACTGTAAGCTTAACTTAACTAAAGTGTGCTAAATAGTTGTGTGTGTTTTTTTTACTTTACCCAAGGCAAAAAGGGAAGACGAGACTAGCTGAGGCCATCACAGCTCGGTGCAGAGAATGATGCTGGTGGCACTGACTTATTTCCTGATCTTTCTCATCCCTGTGTATAACTCCAGTGAAATCAACTGTCAACTGAGCAGCATCAATCTAACAGGATACATAAAGCAGGGGGATGTCCTTATCGGGGGCATGTTCCCTGTTCATAATTTTCAAATATACCCTCCGATTCTTTTCACTGAAGTCCCTAGGGTCCAGTTTTGCAGCACGTAAGTGGCAGACTGGTTTCTTCACATATATATATATATATATATATACACACACACACACATATGGAAAATTAGGGGCCCTTTTACTAAGCAGCTTAAGTGTCTACGAGTGCCAAAATGGAGTTACCACGTGGTTCTTGTGGTAATTTTATTTTTGGCGCACGTCCGATACTTCTCCCCCTGTGAACGTTTATACGCTAAGGCTGTTGTGCATGTGTGTTATAGAATATGCTTAGCACGTACACATGTAACTGTTACAGTTATGCACCTAAATGTTACTATTCTATAATTTACACATTCAATTGGGCATCTAACTTTAGACAACTAGTTATAATATAACCGGGATAGTGCCACTGAATATAGGAACAACAACATCTAGACATTTCCAATTATTTCCATTTTACAAAAATTGATAAAGATACGCACACACTGATAAATAGAAAAAGGTTTTTAAATCTGTGCTGTTGACCATATCTGTCCATCTATTCATCCATAGGTTTGTCTATCCATCTATCTAACTACAGAATCGAGTTATCTGTCTACAACACATGCAATATCTTGTTTTTCTATGCATATTACACCCACTTTGTTTTATTTTTAGATTGCAGTTCAATATGTTCCAGTATATGCAAGCGATGGTATTTGCTTTGGAAGAAATTAACCAAAATGCCTCTCTACTACCCAACGTCACCTTGGGGTTCTGGATATACGACTCCTGCGATTCCCAGACCAGGTCCCTGCAAGGCACAATGTGGCAACTCACCCGGCACAAAACCCCCATCCCAAATTACACCTGCAGAGGAACATCGCCTCTGGCTGTGGTGATCGGAGATTCCAAATCTTTCATGTCTATACCCATGGCTCAGCTACTGGGAGTCTATAAACACGCACAGGTATGGATCAGACCAAAGTCAGGGATATCCTTTCTCTCTGAGTAGTTCCAAAGGTATTTCAATAATTTTCTTGTCATCCTGCAAAAACCAGATTGAAGACATGCATTCGTGGGATATCCTTGTTATAAAAATGATGAATTTGGTTAAAAAGGCTCTTTAAAAAGGGCAAGTTAAGGCATGTTACCTCTTTAAATATCTACCAAGTGGATGAAAAATTAACTAATACTCTGATTTAATTCTTCCAGATCAGTTATGCCTCTTCTGTCGCAGCTCTTAGTGATAAAAGTCAATTTCCCTCTTTCTTCCGCACAACTGTAAGTAGTGAGTACCTGCCTTTGGCCATCACCCGGTTGATCACCTTCTTCGGTTGGACCTGGATTGGAATCCTTGCTGAGGACAGTGACTACGGACTGATAGGGAGTCAGATGCTGAAAGAGGAATTAATGAAGGTTGAGATCTGTGTAGCCTTCTATGAAACCGTCTCCCCTTATTACTCTCAAGAGAAGATACAACGCATTGTGGAGGTGGTGAAGAAGACGACCGCCAGAGTTATCATGGCCTTTTCCACTGCTAGCAACCTCTATCCCGTGATGCTGGCAATTGCAAAGAGTGACATATCTGGGAAAATCTGGATAGCTACTGAATCATGGGCTTCTCATGCAATATTTAACAAAAAAGAATTCTTAAACACTCTTAAAGGAACCATTGGCTTTGCTGTTCCTGCAGGCAATATTCCAAAGTTCAAAGAGTATCTCTACGACCTTCATCCTCTCAAGACTACAGCAGACATCTTTGTTCAGTCATTTTGGGAAGAAGCCTTTGGCTGCAGATGGCCTGATCCCAACATAGACCAGGTCAGTCTTCAAGAAGGAAGTAGAACAGGGAACCTCTGCACAGGGAAGGAAGACTTGAGGACTCTTGATATCCAGTTTTTTGATATGACAAACCTCAGGCGTGTGTACAATGTTTATAATGCTGTCTACGTGGTGGCTCACGCCTTGCATGCCTTGTATTCCTGTGAACCTGGAAAAGGCCCTTTCATCAATAGCTCATGTGCGGACATCAAACACTTTAAGCCTCGGCAGGTATGTGACATATTTGTTTCAGATGTTTGTTTCTACTTACATATGTCTCCTATAGTTCACTACATATGAAAACCACAGTTAATATTTCCCAAAGCTCTTCTGTTATTATGATATGAGGTTGTGTAAAACACTAACCGCCTGATATTTAAAGCAATGTAAACAGACAGGAGAGGCTTCTACATGCGTAAATCGCTTGGAGCCTCTCATCCTCCGTTATTCAGCGGCACTTAACAGGATAGTGCCACTGAATATTGTCTCTGACTGTCCATATAGAATGTGGGCAGGTCAGGGGTAGTACAGGGAGTGTTATTTGGGAGAAGCTGGCACCCGCATAGCTAAGACACCTGACGTTAGACACCAGAATGCTAATGGCATATGGCATATGGTACGTGCATGAACTCCGGTGAGAAGTGCCGAGACATTTATCCCCAGATATTCGGTATCAGTGCCTGCACATGGTCTAGCAGTGAATTTCTGGGGCTAATTTAGCTGGCCCCATTCAGTGCTTACAAAACGTTGACTGCTGCCAGCTGAATATCAACTGATAAGAAAATGTTAGCCTTCTGTGTTTCTTTGCAGGTTGTGATACCTCTGTTATGTTAACATAAGAATTACACAAAGGAGTTGTTAGTTGAGGGTACACATAGAGACCTTCTCCAGACACCTGGTAAAAGGCATCACATCCTGGAAAGAACTGAGTAGTCCAGAGTCCCAATCTTACTACTGGTTCTGGAAAAACAAAGGGCCTGCAAACGAGCCCACTGCTCTTCAGAGCTGTCCACAGGTTTCTACTTAGACCTTTGATATTTGAGTGGCCTGTGATGTATTTCAAGGAACCTCAATCAATGACAGAATGAACTCTTTGTGTTATAATGAACAAACAATGAGAAGCACCTCTGAAAATCTCTTCCAATCCCCTTCTCCTCTCAGCCCCTTGGCAGAAGAACCTGAACTAGAGTCTAAAACTATATTCTATGCCATGAGGGGAGATGGTGACACAAAAGGATAATACTAGACAGGGCAAGAATACAGACACAGAGTAAGGGGATACTCAACATGGGGGGGGGAATAGGTTCGAGGACACAGAGGAAATACTGGACAGGATCAATGGTGACACAGAGGGAATATGGATGGTAGACATGGAGAGATAAGAAATGCCAAACGGACAAAGAGACCCTGGTAAGAGAGTTAAGAGAAGACAGAGGAAAGCAGAAACCAGAGACTGAAACCAGCATGGAAAGAAAAATAAAATTAAGGATAACAAAGATAGAAAAATGAATTGTTTTGTATTTATTGATTAGAATATGTTTTTTTTGGAATATACATACATCAGAGCTGGTTTTAGACATGATTGGACCCTGTAAAAAAAAAACCTCCAGCATTCACCAGCAAATCTCCAGTCTTGGCATCTCTGAGACAATTCTATTCCAATCTAGGAACCAAAGGCTTGAACAAAGGGGTCCACTCAGGCTGACCACTGTATCACTAATGCAAGTCTGCTTCCTTTTATCGGCACAGCTCCTGCATTACATCTGGAAGGTGCGTTTCCAGAACACCGTGGGTCAGGAGATGTTTTTTGACCGAAATGGAAACCCTCCAACTTCTTTCGATATTCTAAACTGGCACCTGCCTTCAAGTGGCTCCTTTGTCTATGTAAACATCGGCCACTATGACTTCGGAGTGTCCATGGGCCAGGACATCACGATCAACACCAGCGCCATCATGTGGAGTGAAGGGCATGTGCAGGTGTGATGACCCTTTTTCTTCATGGAAAACAGAAGTAGTTGATGATAGGAACCTTCTTTGAACTTGTTGGATTCTAGCTTCGCATCGGTGAATATCTGACTTGAATAGATATGGTTGGTTAGAATCACCTTTGCAGCTCCCTAAATAAGGTCTAATTGCTGAGAATATAGCAGAGCTGCCAAGTGACTAAAGCCCAGCAGAGAGACGTTTGGCCAGTCCTAGATTTGCTCCGCCCTAGGCGGTTAGGGGATGGCTAGTTAGCTGTGATATTCAGTGCTACTGAGTTTCAGGAGCTGGCTCGCTCAACAGGGTTTTCTGGGCAGGAGACCTTATAAATATTTAGAATACCAGCCACGATTTATAATGTTACCACGATTTGGGTTTCTGCCAGGTTCTTGTGACCTGGCTTGGCCACTGTTTGGAAAACAAGATACCAGGCTAGATGGACCATTAGCCTGACCCAGTATGAATACTCTTATGTTCTAATTCTATTGATTACCTCCAACTAGATACCCACTATTCCCTGGTATTGGTGTGCCTAGAATCACCGGGAAGCAGTACCATTCTGACATTTACATGTGTAGGTGTCATCTCAAATCGGCAACCCAAGGAGAGGATAGATAGAGTTTTATAAATAGGTAAAATAAATAAATACATCTATTGCAAATCTGTACCATAAGGAGAATTTACGGGTGTGAAAGCACACACAAAAAAATCACAAAATTCAAAAAAATGTTCCACTTTACATAAGTTTGACTGTTTTGAGATTGATTCTCTTTTGTTATGTAAAGTGGACCATAAGGAGAATTTATCCAGCTTTCGTGAGATCTGGTCGGCCTTACAAAGAAAATATTTCATCCCTTGGTCCACTACAACATCTGATTCACCGCTGAGGGCTTTGAACCCTGGAACACATGTTAAGGTGATAGTCCTAACAAGGGTTAGAGAAGAAACACTGTTCTTGGCTATAAAAAGAGTGTCTCTTGGTTCATTATTAATACGTATTAATACCCTTCCCCTCCATATTTCTCTCTCTTAAGGCTCCCATCTCTGTCTGCAGTAACAGCTGTGGTCCCGGGTACCGGAAGACCATTCTGGAAGGACAACCTGTCTGCTGCTTTGACTGCATCCCCTGCTCTGAAGCAGAATTTAGTAACCACACAGGTTAAGTAATATAAATTTCACCTGATAATGAACCTGTGGGAGGTTTTTTTATGTGACTATGAAATATGGAGGTTACATCCAGGCCAGCTCAGCGGAAGGGAACACTCCCTGATCATTCTTCTTCAAGCGGAATTTGACAGATAAATTCTAGGCTTCCACTAATACATTCTCTAATAAAAGCCGTGTTTACTGTGTATATGGTAAGAAATGATATTTGAGGTCCTAGAATTTAATACACAATAACATTAGAGGTAAATTTTCAGCCTCCCCACAGAGCTTGTAGGTCCTAGAATTTAGTACACAATAGCATGAGAGGTAAATTTTCAGCCTCCCCGCAGAGCTTGTAGGCCTGCTTGTACCTTGTGAGCTGACCCCAGTCCTATCTAGGGCCTCCTACAGTGATGTCCCCTTTTTCCCAGGGGAAAGAATGCCTGCTATGGACAGCAAGCATATTACTTCCTCACAAAGTGGAGAGGGGGTGAGACAGTTTTTAAAGATCTCTTCTCGATGGGTAAATGCTATATAGAGACTCTTCATAAGAACTTACCTAGAACATTGTGTTCAGTTCTGGAGGCCATTCCTCCAGAGATAGTGATCGAATGAATTCAGTCCAGAGAGAGGCTACCAAAATCATATGAGATCTGCACTTCAATGGATAGACTTAACCAACTAGTGGATAGCTGGTTACGTTCATGCTCAGCTTCTACCAGTGAGGTAATGTAGGGTATTGCACAAAATCAGTCTCTACCACCTACCGACAAAACATATAGTGGTCCTATTTCCAGTGGCCCAAAGGTAAAGAGGCAGTAGAGAACATTATTTAGAGGAAGATTGAAGACACATTGTAGGCTTTCAAATTGCAACTCTTACAAAAGACGAAAAGATAGATGAAACTGTAAAGCGTGCAGTATGTCTTTAAAATATATTTAATTTGAAAAGACTATGGTGAAAAAGGTACAATACAACCAAGTATGTTTACTTTTAACAGGACAAAGCAGGGCAATTTTCATCCAAGCGATCTATCATTTGCTCTTTTCTAATCAATCTTTCTTCTTATAGATGCCACAGAGTGCATAAAGTGCCCCGATGACCAATGGCCGACCAAGAGACGGGACGGATGCCAGAAGAAGTTCATTGAGTTCCTGTCCTACCGTGAACCCCTGGGCATAGCTCTAGCTGTTATCTCCATTCTTGGTTCCCTCTTCTCAGTCTCTATCCTCATCATCTTCATTGGAAACTGCCACACCCCAGTTGTGAAAGCAAATAACCGTGAGCTCAGCTACCTCCTGTTGCTGGCTCTCGTTTTGTGTTTTGGGTGCTCTTTAGTGTTCATTGTCCGACCCACAACTCCAACCTGCATGGTGCGTCAGATCGCATTTGGTATTGTATTTGTCATCTGCATCTCCTGTCTGCTGGCGAAGACTATCATGGTGATCATAGCCTTCAGGGCCACCAAACCAAACAGCAACCTGAGGTCATGGTTAGGGTCACGATTACCCAACACCATGATGTTCTCCTGCAGTATGGTCCAAGTCTTCATCTGTGTCACTTGGTTGATCATGGGTCCTCCATTTTCCCAAATGAACATGAAGTCCCAGATGGGGAAGATAATCATTGAATGCAATGTAGGGTCATTGACTTTGTTCTGGTGCATGCTGGGATACCTGGGCCTTTTAGCTACTGTCAGCTTCATTGTGGCTTTTTTAGCTAGAAAGTTGCCTGACAGCTTTAATGAAGCTAAGTTTATCACCTTTAGCATGCTTATATTCGCGGCCGTTTGGCTCTCTTTCATCCCTGCTTACCTAAGTACAACAGGGAAATACACGGTGGCCGTGGAGATATTTGCAATTTTGTCCTCCAGTGCTGGGTTGTTGGCTTGTATATTCTTCCCCAAATGTTACATCATCCTAATGAGACCAGAGATGAACACCAAGGAATTCATTATGGGGAAAACCACAGGGAACCTGCAGAAAATAAAGTAATTGTACTGTAACGCATTGATCAATAAATTTCTGAGCTTGCTACTACTAAAACTACTACTTATCATTTCTATAGCACTACTAGACGTACGCAGTGCTGTACATTTGAACACAAAGAGATAGTCCCTGCTGGACAGAGCTTACAATCTAATCAGGATAGACAAACAGGACAAATAAGGGAAAAGGACAATGAGTAGCAAGATTCCAGAATCCCAAAGAGTAGCAAGATTCCAGAATCCCAAAGACTACTACTACTTATCATTTCTATAGCACTACTAGAGATGTTCGCAGCACTGTACACTAGACATGAAGAGACAGTCCCTGCTGAACAGAGCTTACAGTCTAATCAGGATAGACAAACAGGACAAATAAGGGAAAAGGACAATGAGTAGCAAGATTCCAGAATCCCAAAGAGTAGCAAGATTCCGGAATCCCAAAGAGTAGCAAGATTCCAGAATGCCAAAGAGTAGCAAGATTCCAGAATCCCAAAGACTACTACTACTTACTACTTATCATTTCTATAGCACTACTAGAGACGTTCGCAGCACTGTACACTAGACAGGAAGAGACAGTCCCTGCTGGTCAGAGCTTACAATCTAATCAGGACAGACAAACAGGACAAATAAGAGATATAATCTTATTTTCTACCAAGATGTTGTTTCCTTAAATTTATATCCTTAGCAAGTAAAAATAATCAAACAATTCGTATGGGGTAGAGTCAGACAGTGCTGAAATTCATCCCTTAAGTGGCCATGTTTTCTGCATAAAAGTCTGTCATATCTTTACGTGCTAACCCATGGCTACTTAAGTGCTAATATTGATTTAAGTGGCTATGTGATAGCCAGCTCAAAACTAACTAATTATTCAAAGGCAAAGCCTAGACAGGGAATAACTCTTCCAAAAGAGAACCCCCACCCCATTTTTTGTGAGTACTAGCACCTATGTCATTCAAGCTTTTTAAATTTTTTTTTTTAATATTACTTATTTTAAAAAACAGAGGAAAAATCCTCAACAGATTCCACTTGGGCTAAAAATGCCTCCAGTGTGTACGAGTTTTCACTGTCATCATTGGCTAAAAAACCTCCTTAATGTTCATAAAACATACAAAGTTCCACAAATTCTCTTAGGGGTCATTTTACCAAGGTGCACTGAAAAATGGCTTGCACTGGTGTATTGGACATGTGCAGGCCCATTTTTCAGTGCACCTGCAAAAAAGACTTTTTTTTGCCGAAAATGAACGTGTGGGCCTGAGACCTTACCACCACCTATTTTAGCGATAAGAAATATTCAAATGAATGAATGAAATCATTTGGACAGAAAACCCTCCTTTACATTTATTGACAATTGCAAAAACATTTATATTTTTATGACTATTAGTGAGCGGTCTTGAACATAAAAAATATAGGGATAGGCTTATGAACCTCAACATGTATACGCTGGAAGAGAGGAGGGATAGAGGAGACATGATAGAGACGTTTAAATATCTCAATGGCATTTATGTACAGGAAGTGAGCCTTTTTCAACTGAAGAAAAACTTTGGAACAAGGGGGCATACGATGAAGTTAGGAGTAATCTAAGAAAGTATTATTTCACGGAAAGGGTGGTGGAAGCGTGGAACGGCCTCCCGGTGGAGGTTTTGGAGTCGAGGACTGTGTCCAAATTTTAAAAGGCATGGGATAAGCATGTGGGATCCCTTAGGAAAAGGAAGAGTTAGGAATTACAGAGGATGGGCAGACTGGATGGGCCATTTGGCCTTTATCTGCCGTCATGTTTCTATGATGTTTTTAATTTTTTTTTTAAATTGCACTTTTAGAGCCCCCACTGGTGTCTCTTGTTGCTGAGAGTGGAGCAGAGCACACTGGCTAGGAAACCCTGTATCGTACTTATGTAATCAAAACATCTACACAGACAGCAGCGAGATTAAACCACAGAAAAGGAAGCATGTTTTCACATGACACAGAGTTGCCCAGTGAGACTCACTGTCAAGGAGCCAAACAGTACAACTGAGAGTCATTTTCTCTTATATCTGCTGATTTAATTTCTTGATTAATTCAATTGTTTAATTTCTATTATGTCAACCATGTTCTCTATGCAACACTAATTGTTATCTTCCAATCTATCATCTAACAATAACGATGAATTGTAAGCCACATTGAGCCTGCAAATGGGTGGGAAAATGTGGGATACAAATGCAACAAATAAATAAATAAAGGAAATAATAGATCATTTATGCAAGAATAATTGTGTCTCACTGAGTGAAACAGTATCAAAAGTGAGATTACAAATAACACAGATGAAGGCTATAAAAGTTTGTCATTTTTGGACGTTTTGCGTACTATAGGGTCAGTAGTATGGGACTAAGTGCGTTTTGACGCAGGTTGGGCATGTGTAGAGTTTACCGCGTCTTAGTAAAAAGGGACCTAAAAGAGTTACAGGCATGCTCTCTCAAAGAAAGAAGAGAAAGGGGAGATGTGATGCAAACATTCATTTCTAACAGGTGAGAATAAGGTACCAAAAAGTAACATTTTCACAAAATGAGGAACTCAGGGTCAAGAGGTCATTATGTGAAGGTAAGGGAAAAGAGATAAAATGCATTTTCACCGAGATATGGGTAGAAACATGGACCAGAAACCCAGCTGAGCCTAAACTGTGATAAAATTCAAGCATAGTTGGGACCAATAAAAAGGGAAATTAGTGACTAGACAGGGAAGAGGAGGGTTCATTTATCAAGTAGGGTCTGTGATAACACAACAGATTAATGGCAGCAAGAGTTCCTTATGTAACCTGAGTCATGGATTTGGGCTACTGAGGGACAGATATGTCAGGCTTTTAAAGCAATACCCCTTAACAAAGCACCTGGGCCTGATGGTTGCTCCACTGGATTCTACAGGCATTTCAGTGGTACGTGAGCACCACAATTTAGGGGGAAGGTGCCTCACTCGATCGGGTCACTCCACTGGCTCTTCCTCCCACCCTCCAACTCCCCTCAACTCAAAACCTCCCTCAGATCTGGGGTTGGATAGAGAAACCTTTATGAAATTTCATAGAAGCAGATGAGAAGGATGAGTGCCAGGCCTTGTCACATGAAGCAATTTTAATATTTTAATTCATAAAAAAATGTTTCCTATGCGTTCAAAAATATGTTTTAAGGTAGGCTTGCTATGGGAAAAAATTATACATGCACTTAGATGTTTCTACTAAAGGTGGTATAACAAGTAAATAAATCATAAACTGTATATCTATAAACGTGTTTGTAGTGAGAGAGAAATGGCGGTTATCAGGGAAAGGAGAGTTGCAAGAGGAAAATGCCTTTGAATGTCCAGAAATGCTCCTTTTTTAAAACCTTACTAACCCACTCACCCCCTCCCACACCCACCACCAAGAACAACTTTCATGCAAACCCATAGATTTCCTGAAAGCTTCCGGAGTTCTAGGTTTATTTGGAGGGGAGTGGGGAAGGGAAGTGGATAAAAATCTGATGAGTGTTGGCTTTTCTGCTGGATTGTACACTATGTACTTCAGACTATTGGAATCTAACCACACTTCACCCTGAGCCCATGAGCATTGCAAAACACTTCCTTTTACACGAGATCATTGCTTGAAGCTGCAGAGAGGAGGAAAGTCAGCTTCTTGTGGGTTCGTAGCCAAAGCTGTCCCCATTGCGAATGTGTTGCGTACCCCTGCCACAATTCAAGTGGAAATAATTTCCAGCAGCTGGATTGGGAGATGGCTTTGGACAGAACTTATCAGGAACTTCAGTTCCAGGATCCGCATGTCTACAGTGATCTCAACAATCGCCAACTGAAGGTTCTGGATGAACCAGTGAGCCAAGGTAAGGGAGAGGATGGTGGCAAAGGTTTTGTTTGTGTTTTAGCAAGCTAAATTTAAAAACAAAACTCAACAAAGTTTTTGTTAGGACAATACCTTAGGAGTGAGCAGAACCCAAACAGATGCCTTGGAGGGCAACAGGCTCTTTAGGGAAAGGTAAAGGGGATGGGATTTGATATACCACCTTTCTGTGGTTACAATCAAAGTGGTTTACATATTATGTGGCGGTACTTATTTTGTACCTGGGGCAATGGAGGGTTAAGTGATTTGCCCAGAGTCACAAGGAGCTGCAGTGGGAATTGAACCCAGTTCCCCAGGATCAAAGTCCACTGCACTAACCACTAGGCGAGTCCTCCACTAGTAAGATTCCATGTAGAATCTCAAAAGGTAGCAACAGAATCTCAAATAGTAGCAACATTCCAAGTACAATCTCAGATAGTAGCAACAGAATCTTAAATAGTAGAATCTCAAATAGTAGCAACAGAATCTTAAATAGTAGCAACATTCCAAGTAGAATCTCAAATAGTAGCAACATGCCATGTAGAATCTCAAATAGGGAAAGGGAAATAAATGGGACTTGATATACTGTATATACAGTCACTTATTTGTACCTGGGGCAATGGAGGGTTAAGTGACTTGCCCACAGTCACAAGGAGCTGCAGAGTGAATTAAAGCCAGTTCCCCAGGTTCTCAGGAAGTTACACTAACCGCCAGGCTACTCCTTTATTTAGATCCAGCCTGTTCAACTCTCATCTGTCTCATCCACTGAGAAGTTACCAGGGGTAGACTGGAAGTGAAGAGAGTCCACGGAGAGTCAAAGCAAAACAGCAAAAGTAGAGGCTTACAAATGCACAAACCAATAGGGAGATAATATCAAAAAACAGTTTATTCAGAATATTCATATCAAGGACCCGACACGGTCCGTGTTTCGGTGCCAAAGCGCCTGCCTCAGGGGTCACAAACAACTTTCTCTGAGAAAAAGCTGATTGGCTTGAATAATTCCTTTATGTATGCACGTGGTGTTTGCTGATCGGTTGGCTGGTCTTTTGTTCTCTCTGTGGATTAACTTGTTTTTATAACCACGTGCACACATAAAGGAATTATTCAAGCCAATCAGCTTCTTCTCAGAGAAAGTTGTTTGTGACCCCTGAGGCAGGCGCTTTGGCATCGAAACACGGACCGTGTCGGGTCCTTGATATGAATATTCTGAATAAACTGTTTTTTGATATTATCTCCCTATTGGTTTGCGCATTTGTCAGCCTCTAATTTTGCTGTTTTGCTGAAACAACAGAGACAACATCAGTAGGAGAGAAAGAAGGGAAGAACTACAATATTAGAAATATTGACTATTAGTATTAGTAGTATTGAATGTTATTATATTTATATTATATTATGTTTATATTATTATAATATTATTACAATGTTTATATTTATATTGTATTGAATAAATTATTGAATATTAGAATTAAAATTAGAAATATTGAGAAATATAATACTAAGATCCTCTCAAGGAGAATCCCTAACCACACCCTCTCCAAAAGACATTACACGATGTGATACCCGCAAGCGAGTCTTCTCTGGAGTAGCCCCCACACTCTGGAATGCATTGCCTGAAAGGCTGCGCTTAACACAAGACTATCTACTTCAGGAAGCAGGTGAAAGCTTGGCTCTTCAACCAGGCCTTGAATGGAAGAAGTATCTAACTTGTTAGTCTCACTCACACACACAAGGATTGACTCGGGCTGCACATACTGCAGCCGGACATGTTTATCCACTCCTATCCTAGCTGAGATAATATTTAACCATCTCTCTGACCTCATGTGCAACTTTCTTCAAATCAGTCACCTTACTTTCCAACTCTTCCTACTTTCTTACCTATCTATATGTTCCATCTTTGCTTTACCCTTCACTATCAATTAAAATGTTCTATTACGTATTGTGTTGACATTGTAAGTAGTAACTATGCCATACTTTGTATTGTTCCTTGAATATTTTTTACTACTCTAATTGCCTATTGCTCATGTTTGATCTATTCTTACTTACACCGCCTTGAGTAAATTCCTTCAAAAAGGCAGTAAATAAATCCTAATAAATAAAATAAATAAATATTAAAGATAGGAAAGGGGGGTAGGGGAGCACCAGAGGAGAGGGAATGTCCTCAGAGCCTCCCCACACACGAGGCAATAATCAGCGAAACGCCTCAGAGATTTTCAATGTTATTTTATTGGTGGAAGGATATATGAAAAGAGTGAGTCAGGTGGAGACTGGGTACCCAACCCGAATACCAACTGAGAAAACTGGCATGACAGACCAGAGAGGACATCAAAGTCTATAAAATAAGTGGAGTCGAAAGGGTAGATGTGAAGTGTCTGTTTATGCTTTTCAAAAATACTAGGACTAGGGGGCATGCGATGAAGCTACAAAGTAGTAAATTTAAAATGAATCAGAGAAAATCTTCACTCAACATGTAATTCAACTCTGGAATTTATTGCCTGAAAATGTGGTAAAGGCGGTTAGCTTAGCAGAGGTGAAAAAAGGTTTGGACGGCTTCCTAAAGGAAAAGTCCACAGACCATTATTAAATTGGACTTGGGAAAAATCCACTATTTCTGGGATAAGCAACATAAAATGTTTTGTACTGTTTTGGGGATCTTGCCAGGTATTTGTGACCTGGATTGGCCACTGTTGGAAACAGGATGCTGGACTTGATGGACCTTTGGTCTGTCCCAGTATGGCAATACTTATGTACCAAAGTTCCTGGCGTCCCAGGAAAAGGAGAGTGGACAGTGAGAACTGTGAAAGCACTTCCTTTGTAGAAGCAAAATTATGGCTGCATCTGGAACACTGGTACAAAGCTGGTATTACAAAAGGCAGAGGCTGTGGGCCTAGAGAGGGGGGAGGAAGAAGTTGTAGACGGGGGGGGGGGGTAGTAGGATAGTATAGTAGAGTCACTCTCTCCTCAATCACTGGCTGACTACTTCCGCGACAAGGTGCAAAAGATCAACCTTGAGTTCACTACCAAGCCACCTCCTCCTCTTCACCCTTCAACCCTCTCCCTCAACCAACCAACCCAGACCTCCTTCTCCTCCTTTCCTGATATCTCCGAGGAGGAAACCGCCCGCCTTCTTTCCTCCTCAAAATGCACCACTTGTTCCTCTGATCCCATCCCCACCAACTTACTTAACACCATCTCTCCTACTATCACCCCCTCCATCTGTCATATCCTCAACCTCTCTCTCTCCACTGCAACTGTCCCCGACACCTTCAAGCATGCTGTAGTCACGCCACTCCTCAAAAAACCATCACTAGACCCTACCTGTCCCTCCAACTACCGCCCCATCTCCCTCCTACCCTTCCTCTCCAAGACACTTGAGCGCGCAGTCCACAGCCGCTGCCTTGATTTTCTCTCCTCTCATGCCATCCTTGATCCGCTTCAATCCGGTTTTCGCCCTCTTCATTCGACAGAAACAGCACTTTCTAAAGTCTGTAATGACTTGTTCCTTGCCAAATCCAGAGGCCACTACTCCATCCTCATCCTCCTGGATCTATCCGCCGCTTTGACACTGTCAATCATGACTTACTTCTTGCCACACTGTCCTCATTTGGGTTCCAGGGCTCTGTCCTCTCCTGGTTCTCCTCCTATCTCTCCCACCGCACCTTCAAAGTTCACTCTCATGGATCTTCCTCCACCCCCATCCCCTTATCTGTTGGTGTTCCCCAGGGATCGGTCCTTGGACCCCTTCTCTTCTCAATCTACACCTCTTCCCTGGGCTCCCTGATCTCATCTCATGGTTTCCAGTATCATCTCTATGCTGATGACACCCAACTGTATCTCTCCACACCAGACATCACCGCGGAGACCCAGGCAAAGGTATCGGCCTGCTTATCCGACATTGCTGCCTGGATGTCCAACCGCCACCTGAAACTGAACATGTCCAAGACCGAGCTTATCGTCTTTCCACCAAAACCCACTTCTCCTCTTCCTCCACTTTCTATCTCAGTTGATAACACCCTCATCCTCCCCGTCTCATCTGCCCGCAACCTCGGAGTCATCTTTGACTCCTCTCTCTCCTTCTCTGCGCATATCCAGCAGATAGCCAAGACCTGTCGCTTCTTCCTCTTTAACATCAGCAAAATTCGCCCTTTCCTCTCTGAACACACCACCCGAACTCTCGTCCACACTCTCATTACCTCTCGCCTGGACTACTGCAACTTACTCCTCACCGGCCTCCCACTTAGCCATCTATCCCCCCTTCAGTCTGTTCAGAACTCTGCTGCACGTCTCATATTCCGCCAGAACCGATATACTCATATCACCCCTCTCCTCAGGTCACTTCACTGGCTTCCGATCAGATACCGCATTCAATTCAAGCTTCTCCTTCTTACCTACAAATGCACTCAGTCTGCTGCCCCTCACTACCTCTCTACCCTCATCTCCCCTTACGTTCCCGCCCGTAACCTCCGTTCACAGGATAAATCCCTCCTCTCAGTACCCTTCTCCACCACCGCCAACTCCAGGCTCCGCTCATTCTGCCTCGCCTCACCCTATGCTTGGAACAACCTTCCTGAACCCTTACGCCAAGCCCCCTCCCTGCCCGTCTTCAAGTCTTTGCTTAAAGCCCACCTCTTCAATGCTGCGTTCGGCACCTAACCCTTACCGTTCAGTGAATCCAAACTGCCCCAATTTGACTGCCCCTATCGGACCGACCGTTCACTTGTCTATTAGATTGTAAGCTCTTTGAGCAGGGACTGTCTCTCTTTGTTAAATTGTACAGCGCTGCGTAACCCTAGTAGCGCTCTAGAAATGTTAAGTAGTAGTAGTAGTAGTAGGAGAGACTTACAGGGTTAGAGAGAAGCAGTAGGCAGTAGTGAGTGGGGGGGGAGACGTTGTAGGCAGGGGGCTCTGTGAGGGGGGCGGTTGAAGGGGGGGACTGTAAAGAGAGAGAGAGGCTTATAAAGGCTGTAGGAAGGGAGCAGCGGAGAGATTTTAGGCAGGGGGAGAAGGAGGCCACAGGCAGGCAGGAAATTAGTGAGGGGGAAGCTACTTGGTTATTTTCTCATTCACATCTAGATTGTATCAGTCTATAATTAGCAGCAAATTGACTGTACACACACAGGACCATGGTAGAAATAATTTGAGACTAAGAATACTGTGTATCCATTTTAAACTTTGCCTCCTATCCGTTGAGACCTCTATGTTTTTGCCTGTCTCTTGAAAACCGAAATCCCATCACGAGGAGAGATACACTTTCAGATTTCATTCTCCCATTTTCTTTTAAAAGGAAATTATCAGAACCTGCAGTTCCAAGACCATCAGACTTCAATGAATGCAGTGAGGTCCCTCAGAAGTAAGTATAGGTTTAGGGCTAGAGCCTGGGTTACGGTTTGAGTGATAGGTATAGGGTTATGGACAAAATTATGGTTAGGGGCTGGGCTGGTGTTAAGGGGACTCAAAGAGGTGATTGCCCTGGGCCTGCCTGATGCTGAAAGGTACTGCCTGCTGGTGGGCTTTGGAGCCACCTCCCAAATCTCTGCCTTGGACCCCAGCATGTTTATCACTGGCCCTGATTAGGAGTGGTGGATAAATTTTAAGATTAGAATCAGAGTCAGGTTTAAGTTTAGCCCTAAATGTACAGTGGGGGAAATAAGTATTTGATCCCTTGCTGATTTTGTAAGTTTGCCCACTGACAAAGACATGAGCAGCCCATAATTGAAGGGTAGGTTATTGGTAACAGTGAGAGATAGCACATCACAAATTAAATCCGGAAAATCACATTGTGGAAAGTATATGAATTTATTTGCATTCTGCAGAGGGAAATAAGTATTTAATCCCTCTGGCAAACAAGACCTAATACTTGGTGGCAAAACCCTTGTTGGCAAGCACAGCGGTCAGACGTCTTCTGTAGTTGATGATGAGGTTTGCACACATGTCAGGAGGAATTTTGGTCCACTCCTCTTTGCAGATCATCTCTAAATCATTAAGAGTTCTGGGCTGTCGCTTGGCAACTCGCAGCTTCAGCTCCCTCCATAAGTTTTCAATGGGATTAAGGTCTGGTGACTGGCTAGGCCACTCCATGACCCTAATGTGCTTCTTCCTGAGCCACTCCTTTGTTGCCTTGGCTGTATGTTTTGGGTCATTGTCGTGCTGGAAGACCCAGCCACGACCCATTTTTAAGGCCCTGGCGGAGGGAAGGAGGTTGTCACTCAGAATTGTACGGTACATGGCCCCATCCATTCTCCCATTGATGCGGTGAAGTAGTCCTGTGCCCTTAGCAGAGAAACACCCCCAAAACATAACATTTCCACCTCCATGCTTGACAGTGGGGACGGTGTTCTTTGGGTCATAGGCAGCATTTCTCTTCCTCCAAACACGGCGAGTTGAGTTCATGCCAAAGAGCTCAATTTTTGTCTCATCTGACCACAGCACCTTCTCCCAATCACTCTCGGCATCATCCAGGTGTTCACTGGCAAACTTCAGACGGGCCGTCACATGTGCCTTCCGGAGCAGGGGGACCTTGCGGGCACTGCAGGATTGCAATCCGTTATGTCGTAATGTGTTACCAATGGTTTTCGTGGTGACAGTGGTCCCAGCTGCCTTGAGATCATTGACAAGTTCCCCCCTTGTAGTTGTAGGCTGATTTCTAACCTTCCTCATGATCAAGGATACCCCACGAGGTGAGATTTTGCGTGGAGCCCCAGATCTTTGTCGATTGACAGTCATTTTGTACTTCTTCCATTTTCTTACTATGGCACCAACAGTTGTCTCCTTCTCGCCCAGCGTCTTACTGATGGTTTTGTAGCCCATTCCAGCCTTGTGCAGGTGTATGATCTTGTCCCTGACATCCTTAGACAGCTCCTTGCTCTTGGCCATTTTGTAGAGGTTAGAGTCTGACTGATTCACTGAGTCTGTGGACAGGTGTCTTTCATACAGGTGACCATTGCCGACAGCTGTCTGTCATGCAGGTAACGAGTTGATTTGGAGCATCTACCTGGTCTGTAGGGGCCAGATCTCTTACTGGTTGGTGGGGGATCAAATACTTATTTCCCTCTGCAGAATGCAAATAAATTCATATACTTTCCACAATGTGATTTTCCGGATTTAATTTGTGATGTGCTATCTCTCACTGTTACCAATAACCTACCCTTCAATTATGGGCTGCTCATGTCTTTGTCAGTGGGCAAACTTACAAAATCAGCAAGGGATCAAATACTTATTTCCCCCACTGTAGCTTTCTCTCCCTAAGCCTAACTCTATCCTTATCCCTTACCCTAACTTTATGTCGTGCCATATCCCTTATCCTAGAGATATTGTTAGGATTAGAGTCAGGTTTAATGCTTGGGAGCTTGGTTACTATTAGGGTTAGTGTCAGCCCTAATCCTTAAACCTAACCTTGATTCTAACCTGTATCTTGACCTTAATCCATGCCTTAATTATAACTCTAACCCTACCGTTAGGGTTAGGACTGGATAAGGATAGCCTTAGGATTTTGTGCTGAGTGAGTTAGAAATTACCAGAAAATGAACATAAACTATAGAAATCTCCAAGACTTGTCTACACACAGTCTACTCACAGTCAGGACACTCCCATGTTACAAGAGACTAAAGCTACCAATTCCACATACTCTACATTTTGATTTTTATTCATTATCAGCAAGGCTTACTGTGGCCAAGAGCATCAGATGTGGAACATCATGTCACATTTGGTGACTCCTCTTCCAGTATAGGTTTAGTCAATCCTGATTTCATAGAGGGAGACTTATCCTTTCTTTTCTTCAGGAGAATTAGACCTGCAGGCCTGCTCCAGGCTAAAACCAAACTTGACTCATCTTATTTCAGGATGACCTGAAACCACCCCGAAGAGAAGCCCCACAACGAACTGATACCATCTTCTCTCTTTTCCCCCTGTTCTTATTTCCCAGGATCTGAGAAGGGGCTGCGGAGGTGGAGGGCAACAGCTATTCTCTCCTTAACCCTCTCTCTTGTGGCCACCGGGCTGCTGGTAGCATCTGTGTTAAGTAAGTCTCTTAAAGATAAATAAGACTAAAAACGGCACACATCTGGCATAGTTGGCTATCCCGACACCAATGAGCAGTGAGCTTAGTATTGCAAAATTAGACATCCTCTGCCATATTCAGAACGGATTTGAAGGGAGTGTTAAAGGCAATGCAGGGAAAGTATAGGGAAGCTAATAAGGCAAAAGCAGGGAGCGCTGGAGACTAGGAAAAAGGAGGGGGGAGGAAGGGGTGATCAAGTCCATTTAATAATGGTCTATGAACTTTTCCTAAAGGAAGCCGTCCAAACCTTTTTTAAACTCCGCTAAGCTAACCGCCTTTACCACATTCTCTGGCAATGAATTCCAGAGTTAAATTACACGTTGAGTGAAGAAACCTTTTCTCCGATTCATTTTAAATTTACTACAATGCGATGAAGCTACAATGTAGTAAATTTAAAATGAATCGGAGAAAAGGTTTCTTCACTCAACGTGTAATTTAACTCTGGAATTCGTTGCCAGAGAATGTGGTAAAGGATGTTAACTTAGCAGAGTTTTAAAAAGGTTTGGACAGCTTCCTAAAGGAAAAGTCCTTAGACCATTATTAAATGGACTTGGAGAAAATCCACTATTTCTGGGATAAGCAGTATAAAATGTATTGTACTTTTTTGGGATCTTGCCAGGTATTTGTGACCTGGATTGGCCACTGTTGGAAACAGGATGCTGGGCTTGATGGACCTTTAGTCTTTCCCAGTATGGCAATACTTATGTACTTATAAGGGAAATACCCCTCAGATAGAACATGTTACAAAACCAAAGCACAGAGGGGCCCTTTTACTAAGCCACGGTAAAAAGTGGCCTTCAGCAATGTAGGCGCATGTATTCGGTGTGCGCCGGGCCAGTTTTTACCGCGTCTGCAAAAAAGGGGCTTTTTTTTAATGTGATGGGAAAAGGGGCCCATAACTGTTATTGATGCAAGACTGGATTGTCACTTTATTTCCTTTCCATCCGCACAATATTGCAAAGTAGGATTTGCTGCAACTTCACTGTTTCGCTGTGCTGGGTACCTACCAGTGCTTCATCTGCTGCCCCCTAGTGGACTCATTGAACTGTAGTTTTACTGCTTTGCTTTGCTTCATGTGCTGCCCCCTAGTGGACTCATTGAACCTCATAAGCTTGGATCACCAAACAGGTTCACTGTGACAGCCTGTGCCTCCCTCCCCCTCTTTTCAACAAGTTGTGGCCAAAGAGTGTTCCACGTCATAAGAAGTTGGGCCATCGGTTCAGTATGAGCAAGAAAAGTGTCTCTAACGCTATGCCGGGGCTCTGGATTTGTGTTCCCTAGCACTTTGGTGGCATACTTGCTTCCCTTCACCCTGGTACTGGAGCTGAAATCTAACTTCCATACATATATTGCATGATGATTTTACTTTTGTGATACCCAGAACATTCCTGTAATGCTGTGCTATTTCCTCCTGTCCAGGGAACGTTCTACACAAGTTACCAAGCTGTTCCTCCAACAAGACCTGCCACTCACTACTGCAGCAACTGAAAGCAGCGGTCTGCACCAGCCCTGGTAAACAGCATCTTCTTGATACATTCAGCAAGGTGGTGAATACATCTAACTCCAATGTTTCCGGATGTGCAATCCCTGATGCAGCCCATGCACATGTTCCTAATGCTGCTCTGTCCCATCTGTTTTGACCCTTGAGCAAACAAAAAAAATGCAGGCTTGAGCTCCCGATAGGCTGATCTCATGATGTGTGAGAACCGGGAACAGGGCAGGAAGAACATGCAGGGGCAGATGAAAGGTGAGGCAAGAGGCAGCTTCTGAGGATGGAGGATAAATTTAGGGAAGGGGATGCTGGAAGGAGAGGGGATGCCAGTAAGAGGTAAGGGAGAAGATGCTGAGAGAGGGGAGAAAGATGCCGTGGGAAGATGCTGGGGTTAAGAGGGTAAGACGAATGGATCTTGCCAGGTACTTGTAACCTGGGTTCTCCGAGGACAAGCAGGCTGCTTGTTCTCACTGATGGGTGACGTCCACGGCAGCCCCTCCAATCGGAATCCTTACTAGCAAAGTCCTTTGCTAGTCCTCGCGCACCCGCGCGCACCGCGCATGCGCGGCCGTCTTCCCGCCCGAAACCGGCTCGAGCCGGCCAGTCTTCTTTCGTCCGCACTCGGTACGGCTGTGTTTTTTGCCGTGTCGAGCCCCGGAGAGTCGACCTCGTGCGTCCGTTGTCAAATCGACGTGTTTTTTCTTCGGAAAAGTTTTCAATTCGTTCGGAAAGTGCTCCGCAAACCCCCTTGGGTTTCGTTTGCCCCTTCCCGTACTTCCAGTCTTTGCCCCGGTAAGTTTTCTTTCGTCGTCGGGGTAGGCCTCTTTTCGGCCTTGGTCGAGATTTTTCTCCCTCAAAGTTTTTGGTGCTCAAATTCGTCATTTCGGATTTTGATTTCGCCGGCGTGATTTTTCCGCCCATGACATCGAAGCCTTCCAGCGGCTTCAAGAAGTGCACCCAGTGCACCCGGGTAATCTCGCTCACTGATAGGCACTCTTCGTGTCTTCAGTGTCTGGGGGCCGAGCACCGTCCTCAGAATTGTAGCCTGTGTTCCCTGTTACAAAGGCGGACTCAGGTAGCGAGATTGGCCCAGTGGAACATTTTGTTCTCGGGCTCTTCGTCGGCATCGGCACCGGGGTCATCGAGTGCATCGACGTCGTCAGCGTCCAGACCTTCATCCTCGGCCGCCAGTGCATCGAGTGCATCGAGGCATCGGCCCTCTGCATCGGCGCCGAGACATCGGATAGCTGCATCGGCGTCGGTGGTACCGGGACCTCGTCTGCTGATGTCGTCGGACGGTGGTGCATCGTCAGGAGTGCAGGTGAGGGCTGTCCATTCCCCTGCTGGTGGCGGTGAGCCTTCGGGTGGGTCTCCCCCTACCCTGAGAGCTCCTGCGGTACAGCCCCCCCGAGATCGACCTCCTTCGACCTCGGCCCCGAGGAAGCGACGGCTGGATTCTACGTCCTCCTCGTCGGTGCCGGGGAGCTCCGGTGACATGCTTCGGAAGAAGTCAAAGAAGCATCGACACCGGTCTCCTCCCCGCGTCGGCACCGAGAGCTCTGGGTCGCCGAGGGAGTCGGCACCCAGCAGGCATCGGCACCGAGAGGACCGCTCACCCTCTGTTCAGGAGGTGTCGATGCGCTCCACTCTGGACAGCCCGGAACAGCCTCCACGCCCGGAATAGGTTCTGACGTCGACGCCTGCATCGACCTCCATGCCTTTCTCTGCAGCCGCTCTGAACGAGAGCCTCCGGGCCGTTCTCCCAGAGATTCTGGGAGAGCTGTTGCGCCCTACCCCTCCGGTACCGGCGGTGCTTGCGCCACCGGTACCGTCGAGCGTGGCGCCGGCTGGCCCATCGCCCGGGGTGAGGTCCCCGACGTCGGTACCGCGTGCGGTGCCGACTGCGGCCACCTCCCAGGAGGGCTCCCCGACTACGTCGGCGGAGGGAGCTTCGCCGATGCGGGCGAGGGAGTCTACCTCTCGACGCCCCCATCGTGGACGTGGCTCCACGGAGTCGAGCCGGGCGAGGTTGCAGACACAGGTCCGTGAACTTGTGTCTGACACCGAGGGTGAGGCCTCGTGGGAAGAGGAAGAAGACCCCAGATATTTCTCTGACGAGGAGTCTGAGGGTCTTCCTTCCGATCCCACTCCCTCTCCTGAGAGACAGCTTTCTCCTCCCGAGAGTCTGTCTTTTGCTTCCTTTGTCCGGGAGATGTCTACGGCCATCCCCTTCCCGGTGGTTGTGGAGGACGAGCTCAGGGCTGAAATGTTTGAGCTCCTGGACTATCCTTCTCCACCTAAACAAGCGTCCACTGTTCCCTTGCACCATGTCCTGAAAAAGACATTGCTTGCGAACTGGACCAAGCCACTAAGTAATCCCCACATCCCCAAGAAGATCGAGTCCCAGTACCGGATCCATGGGGACCCAGAGCTGATGCGCACTCAGTTGCCTCACGACTCTGGAGTTGTGGATCTGGCCCTAAAGAAGGCTAAGAGTTCTAGGGAGCATGCTTCGGCGCCCCCGGGCAAAGACTCTAGAACCTTAGACTCCTTTGGGAGGAAGGCCTACCATTCCTCTATGCTCATGGCCAAAATCCAGTCTTACCAGCTCTACACGAGCATACACATGCGGAACAATGTGCGGCAGTTGGCGGGCTTGGTTGATGCTCTCCCCCCTGAGCAAGCCAAGCCTTTTCAGGAGGTGGTCAGGCAGCTGAAGGCGTGCAGAAAATTCCTGGCCAGAGGGGTGTATGACACCTTTGATGTTGCGTCCAGGGCCGCTGCTCAAGGTGTGGTGATGCGCAGGCTCTCATGGCTGCGTGCCTCCGACCTGGAGAATAGACTCCAGCAGCGGATTGCGGACTCGCCTTGCCGTGCGGACAATATTTTTGGAGAGAAGGTCGAGCAGGTGGTAGAGCATCTCCACCAGCGGGATACCGCATTCGACAAGTTCTCCCGCCGGCAGCCTTCAGCATCTACCTCTACAGGTAGAAGATTTTTTGGTGGAAGGAGGACTGTTCCCTACTCTTCTGGCAAGCGTAGGTACAATCCTCCTTCTCGACAGCCTGCGGCCCAGGCTAAGCCCCAGCGCGCTCGCTCTCGTCAGCAGCGTGCGCCTCAGCAAGGCCCCGCGGCTCCCCAGCAAAAGCAAGGGGCGAGCTTTTGACTGGCTCCAGCAGAGAATAGCCGACATCCAAGTGTCAGTGCCGGGCGACCTGCCAGTCGGAGGGAGGTTGAAAGCTTTTCACCAAAGGTGGCCTCTCATAACCTCCGATCAGTGGGTTCTCCAAATAGTCCGGCAAGGATACACCCTCAATTTGGCCTCAAAACCTCCAAATTGTCCACCGGGAGCTCAGTCTTACAGCTTCCAACACAAGCAGGTACTTGCAGAAGAACTCTCCGCCCTTCTCAGCGCCAATGCGGTCGAGCCCGTGCCATCCGGGCAAGAAGGGCTGGGATTCTATTCCAGGTACTTCCTTGTGGAAAAGAAAACAGGGGGGATGCGTCCCATCCTAGACCTAAGGGCCCTGAACAAATATCTGGTCAAAGAAAAGTTCAGGATGCTTTCCCTGGGCACCCTACTTCCCATGATTCAGGAAAACGATTGGCTATGCTCTCTGGACTTGAAGGATGCCTACACACACATCCCGATACTGCCAGCTCACAGACAGTATCTGCGATTTCAGCTGGGCACACGTCACTTCCAGTACTGTGTGCTACCCTTTGGGCTCGCCTCTGCGCCCAGGGTGTTCACAAAGTGCCTGGCTGTAGTAGCAGCGGTACTTCGCAGGCTGGGGGTGCACGTGTTCCCATATCTCGACGATTGGCTGGTGAAGAACACGTCCGAGGCAGGAGCCCTGCAGTCCATGCAGATGACTATTCGCCTCCTGGAGCTACTGGGGTTTGTGATAAATTACCCAAAGTCCCATCACAGAGACTCGAATTCATAGGAGCTCTGCTGGATTCTCGGACGGCTCGCGCCTATCTCCCAGAGGCGAGAGCCAACAACTTGTTGTCCCTCGTCTCGCGGGTGCAAGCGTCCCAGCAGATCACAGCTCGGCAGATGTTGAGATTGCTGGGCCACATGGCCTCCACAGTTCATGTGACTCCCATGGCCCGCCTTCACATGAGATCTGCTCAATGGACCCTAGCTTCCCAGTGGTTTCAGGCTGCTGGGGATCTAGAAGACGTAATCCACCTGTCCACGAGTTTTCTCAAATCTCTGGATTGGTGGACGATTTGGTCCAATTTGACTCTGGGACGTCCTTTCCAAATTCCTCAGCCACAAAAAGTGCTGACCACGGATGCGTCTCTCCTGGGATGGGGAGCTCATGTCGATGGGCTTCACACCCAAGGAAGCTGGTCCCTCCAGGAACGCGGTCTACAGATCAATCTCCTGGAGTTGCGAGCGATCTGGAACGCTCTGAAGGCTTTCAGAGATCGGCTGTCCCACCAAATTATCCAAATTCAGACAGACAACCAGGTTGCCATGTACTATGTCAACAAGCAGGGGGGCACCGGATCTCGCCCCCTGTGTCAGGAAGCCGTCAGCATGTGGCTCTGGGCTCGCTGTCTCGGCATGGTGCTCCAAGCCACATATCTGGCAGGCGTAAACAACAGTCTGGCCGACAGACTGAGCAGGATTATGCAACCTCACGAGTGGTCGCTCAACTTCAGAGTGGTGCGCCAGATCTTCCAAGCGTGGGGCACCCCCTTGGTGGATCTCTTCGCATCTCGAGCGAACCACAAAGTCCCTCAGTTCTGTTCCAGGCTTCAGGCCCCCGGCAGACTGGCATCGGATGCCTTCCTCCTGGATTGGGGGGAGGGCCTGCTGTATGCTTATCCTCCCATTCCTCTGGTGGGGAAGACTTTGTTGAAACTCAAGCAAGACCGAGGCACCATGATTCTGATTGCTCCTTTTTGGCCGCGTCAGATCTGGTTCCCTCTTCTTCTGGAGTTATCCTCCGAAGAACCGTGGAGATTGGAGTGTTTTCCGACCCTCATCACGCAGGACGAAGGGGCTCTTCTGCATCCCAGCCTCCGGTCCCTGGCTCTCACGGCCTGGATGTTGAGAGCGTAGACTTTGCCTCTTTGGGTCTGTCAGAGGGTGTCTCCCGCGTCTTGCTTGCTTCCAGGAAAGATTCCACTAAGAGGAGTTACTTCTTTCTGTGGAGGAGGTTTGCCGTCTGGTGTGACAGCAAGGCCCTAGCTCCTCGCTCTTGTCCTACACAGACCCTGCTTGAATACCTTCTGCACTTGTCTGAGTCTGGTCTCAAGACCAACTCTGTAAGAGTTCACCTTAGCGCAATCAGTGCATACCATTACCATGTGGAAGGTAAGCCGATCTCAGGACAGCCTTTAGTTGTTCGCTTCATGAGAGGTTTGCTTTTGTCAAAGCCCCCTGTCAAGCCTCCTACAGTGTCATGGGATCTCAATGTCGTTCTCACCCAGCTGATGAAACCTCCTTTTGAGCCACTGAATTCCTGCCATCTGAAGTACTTGACCTGGAAGGTCATTTTCTTGGTGGCAGTTACTTCAGCTCGTAGAGTCAGTGAGCTTCAGGCCCTGGTAGCCCAGGCCCCTTACACCAAATTTCATCATAACAGAGTAGTCCTCCGCACTCACCCTAAGTTCTTGCCAAAGGTCGTGTCGGAGTTCCATCTGAACCAGTCAATTGTCTTGCCAACATTCTTTCCCCGTCCTCATTCCTGCCCTGCTGAACGTCAGCTGCACACATTGGACTGCAAGAGAGCATTGGCCTTCTACCTGGAGCGGACACAGCCCCACAGACAGTCCGCCCAATTGTTTGTTTCTTTTGATCCCAATAGGAGGGGAGTGGCTGTGGGGAAACGCACCATATCCAATTGGCTAGCAGATTGCATTTCCTTCACTTACGCCCAGGCGGGGCTGGCTCTTGAGGGTCATGTCACGGCTCATAATGTTAGAGCCATGGCTGCGTCGGTAGCCCACTTGAAGTCAGCCTCCATTGAAGAAATTTGCAAAGCTGCGACGTGGTCATCTGTCCACACATTCACATCTCATTACTGCCTGCAGCAGGATACCCGACGCGACAGTCGGTTCGGGCAGTCAGTTCTTCAGAACCTGTTTGGGCTTTAGGATCCAACTCCACCCCCCGAGGGCCCTGTTTGTTCTGTTCCAGGCTGCACTCTCAGTTAGTTGGTAAATTTTTTAGGTCAATCTCAGTTATGTCCTCGCCGTTGCGAGGCCCAATTGACCATGGTTGTTGTTTTGAGTGAGCCTGGGGGCTAGGGATACCCCATCAGTGAGAACAAGCAGCCTGCTTGTCCTCGGAGAAAGCGAATGCTACATACCTGTAGAAGGTATTCTCCGAGGACAGCAGGCTGATTGTTCTCACAAACCCGCCCGCCTCCCCTTTGGAGTTGTGTCTTCCCTTGTATTGTCTTGCTACATACTGGACTGGCCGGCTCGAGCCGGTTTCGGGCGGGAAGACGGCCGCGCATGCGCGGTGCGCGCGGGTGCGCGAGGACTAGCAAAGGACTTTGCTAGTAAGGATTCCGATTGGAGGGGCTGCCGTGGACGTCACCCATCAGTGAGAACAATCAGCCTGCTGTCCTCGGAGAATACCTTCTACAGGTATGTAGCATTCGCTTTGGCCACTGTTGGGAACAGGATGCTGGGCTTGATGGACCTTTGGTCTGTCCCAGTATGGCAACACTTATGTACTTGGGATTCTGAATGGAATCTTGCTACTCATTAGGATTCTACATGGAATGTTGCTACACTTTGAAATTCTGCATGGAATCTTGCTATTCTTTAGAATTCTAGAATCTTGCTACTCTTTGGGGTTCTACATGGAATGTTGCTACGGTTTGAAATTCTTCATGGAAGCTTGTTATTCTTTAGAATTCTAGAATCTTGCTACTCTTTGGGGTTCTACATGGAATGTTGCTACACTTTGAAGTTCTTCATGGAAGCTTGTTATTCTTTAGAATTCTAGAAGCTTGCTACTCTTTGGGGTTCTACGTGGAATGTTGCTACTATTTGGGTTTCTGCCAGGTACTTCTGACCTGGATTGGCCACTGTTGGAAACAGGATACAGGGCTAGATGGACCATTGGTCTGACTCAGTATGGCAATGCTTATGTACTAAGGTACAGCTTCCAAAATTCAACAGAGCACTCATCCCCTTTGCCCTATATTTCCACATACTAAAATTCTTCTTTTCTGAATTATACAGGACGGATCTGCGAGTACTGTGCCAGAAACTGGCAGTACCACAACGGATCGTGCTATTTTTTTCACTTCGTACCCACTGACTGGTCGTCAAGCAAGCAAAGGTGTGAACAGATGGGGGCACACCTGCCCGTGATCAATGATGAAGAGGAAGAGGTAGGGAGGGGGGGAGGGCTTGCCTTGGTCTTGCTTTGCACTGCACACCTTGCAAGCTAAGGACCCCCCCGTTTACTAAGGTGCGCTGACATTTTTAGCACGTGCTAAAAATTATTGCAAGCTAACCGCACAGACGTCCATAGGGATATTACAGGCATCTATACGGTTAGCGCATGCTAAAAACGCTAACACGCCTCAAACGCGGCTTAGTAAACAAAGCCTTTATTTTGTATGCGCTAAAGGCTCACGCACTAATCCTGCAGTAATTAGTTAGGGGACCTTTTATTAAGGCACAGTAGGCGTAACATCAGCCTAAAGCATGAGGCATCCTGCGGTAGTTTGGCCATCAGCACGCACTACTCCCACAGTTCAAAAAAATGTTTTGGTGAAGAGTAGGCATGCCTGCGCTAGTCGGGTAACGTGGGCACATGACTACGTGCTACCCCATTAGCACAGGAGTAACACGTGAGCCTTTACCGTCTCCTAAATAAGGGGTCCTTTTACCAAGCTGTAGGAAAAAGGACCCTGCGCTAGTGGCGGGCGCCATTTTTCCTATGGGCTTTTCTCCGCAGCGGGTAAAAAAGCATCCAGACGCACATGAGCATACAGTGAGAGAACACTGAGGTGGAGAGAAGTGCTCCCGCGCTAACCTGGAGGGTTTTCTTTCGCCGGCGGTAGTTCCGGAAGAGCAAGCAGCGCTCAATAAAAGGGCAGCTAAGTGCCGTAAGAGCTCCCGGCAGTAATGGCCACGAGCGGATGGGAAAATTAGCGCGTGGTCATTTTACTGCCAGACTAAAAATGGCCCAGCACGTGGGAAACCCACACGTTAACTGAATAGCACAGTCACACCCAATCTCTGCCCCCCCCCCCAAACCAGGGGTGTAGCCAGACACCCAAATTTGGGTGGGCCTGGGCCCAGGATGGGTGGGCAGAAGAACTCCGCCCTGTCCCACAGGTGATTTCGTCTCTCCCCCTCTCGCCTGCACGCCATATGGTCTCTCAAGC
This sequence comes from Microcaecilia unicolor, assembly GCF_901765095.1. NCBI lineage: Eukaryota > Metazoa > Chordata > Amphibia > Gymnophiona > Siphonopidae > Microcaecilia > Microcaecilia unicolor. The sequence continues at coordinate 249,399,474 of NC_044033.1, forward strand.
ACCCCCTTCCCCTGCACACCTCCTGAGACCAAAGTGGGTGGGCCTGCTACGCCACTGCCCCAACACACCCCCAGTGCTAAAAAATACATTTTGGCCTGCTTTTGCAAAGCTGCGGTAGTGATTCCTGGCATAGCCCTTTCAATCCATTCATTTGCCATGCGGGAATCACTACCTCAGCTTAGTAAAAGAGCACCATCGTAAATAAAAATAGAAGGTACACCAGCTACAAAAGTAAAATCCCTCAAAAAATCATAATAAATATAACCAAGTAATAGAAGCCACCTGGCTGACCCCTGACGACTCTGCCTCAGTTGCGGCCCTATGCCACGGAGGTTTTCTTTTCTCCCATTCTCCCCGCCCAGTTGACCGTGGTGGCGGCGTCGGGTTACTACTTTCGTCCTCCTGCAGTTTTCAACCTCTCCTCCTACCGTAGTCTCACTGCTTCTCATCCTTTGAAGTCCACTCCATCCGTCTATTCTACCCGCTGCCACTCAGAGTTGCAGTCATTTACCGCCCCCCTGATAACTCCCCCCCTTCCTTCCTTACTGACTTTGATGCCTGGCTCTCTGTTTTTCTTGAACCCTCATCCCCGTCCCTCATTCTTGGAGACTTTAACATACACGTTGATGACCCATACGACTCTTACGCTTCTCAGTTCCTCACCCTGACATCCTCCTTCAACCTCCAGCTGTGCTCCACCACCCCTACTCACCAAACTGGCCACTGTCTTGACCTCGTCCTCTCCTCCTCCGGCTCCCCCTCCAATTTCTACGCCTCAGCTCTTCCTCTCTCTGATCATCACCTGATCACCTTCACACTTCATCACCCCCCCCTCAGCCCCGCCTAACACTAACCACTACTTCCAGGAATCTCCAGGCTATCAACCCTCACACCTTATCCTCTAGTATTTCTAATCTCCTCCCCTCCATCATGTCCTCCGAATCTGTCGACAAGGCTGTCTCCGCTTACAATACCACTCTCTCCTCTGCTCTGGACACCCTCGCACCATCCACCCCCCGTCCCACAAGGCGTACTAATCCCCAGCCCTGGCTGACCCCTTACATCCGATACCTTCGCTCCTGCGCCCGATCTGCTGAACGCCTCTGGAGGAAATCTTGCACCCATACCGATTTCCTTCATTACAAATTCATGCTTTCCTCCTTCCAGTCCTCCCTATTTCTTGCCAAACAGGACTATTACACCCAATTGACTAATTCTCTCAGCTCCAACCCCCGTCGTCTCTTCGCCACCCTTAACTCCCTCCTCAAAGTGCCCTCCGCTCCCACCCACCCACCCCACCCCCCTCACTCTCTCCTCAATCACTGGCTGACTACTTCCGCGACAAGGTGCAGAAGATCAACCTTGAGTTCACTACCAAGCCACCTCCTCCTCTTCACCCTTCAACCCACTCCCTCAACCAACCAACCCAGGCCTCCTTCTCCTCTTTTCCTGATATCACTGAAGAGGAAACCGCCTACCTTCTTTCCTCCTCGAAATGCACCACTTGTTCCTCTGACCCCATCCCCACCAACTTACTTAACATCATCTCTCCCACTGTCACCCCCCCCCCCATCTGTCATATCCTCAACCTCTCTCTCTCCACTGCAACTGTCCCTGACACCTTCAAGCACGTCGTAGTCACACCACTCCTCAAAAAACCATCACTTGACCCTACCTGTCCCTCCAACTACTGCTCCATCTCCCTCCTACCCTTCCTCTCCAAGATACTTGAACGCGCCCGTTCACAGCCGCTGCCTTGATTTTCTCTCCTCTCATGCCATCCTCGATCCGCTTCAATCCGGTTTTCGCCCTCTACACTCGACAGAAACGGCACTCTCTAAAGTCTGTAATGATCTGTTCCTTGCCAAATCCAAAGGTCACTACTCCATCCTCATCCGCCTCGACCTATCCGCCGCTTTTGACACTGTCAATCATGAGTTACTTCTTGCCACACTGTCCTCATTTGGGTTCCAGGGCTCTGTTCTCTCCTGGTTCTCCTCTTATCTCTCCCACCGTACCCTCAGAATACATTCTCAGGGATCTTCCTCCACCCCCATCCCACTCTCTGTTGGAGTTCCTCAGGGATCTGTCCTTGGACCCCTTCTTTTTTCAATCTACATCTCTTCCCTGGGCTCGCTGATCTCATCACATGGTTTCCAAGATCATCTTTATGCTGACGACACCCAGCTTTATCTATCCACACCAGACATCAGTGCGGAAACCCAAGCCAAAGTATTGGCCTGCTTATCCGACATTGCTGCCTGGATGTCCAACCGCCACCTGAAACTGAACATGGCCAAGACCAAGCTTATTGTCTTTCCACCAAAACCCACTTCTCCTCTTCCTCCACTCTCTATCTCAGTCGATAACACCCTCATCCTCCCCGTCTCATCTGCCCGCAACCTCGGAGTCATCTTCGACTCCTCCCTCTCCTTCTCTGCGCATATCCAGCAGATAGCCAAGACCTGTCGCTTCTTTCTCTTTAACATCAGCAAAATTCACCCTTTCCTCTCTGAGCACACCACCCGAACTCTCGCCCACTATCTCATTACCTCTCGCCTTGACTACTGCAACCTACTCCTCACTGGCCTCCCACTTAACCATCTATCCCCCCTTCAATCCGTGCAGAACTCTGCTGCACATCTTATATTCCTAGACCAATATGCTCATATCACCCCTCTCCTCAAGTCACTTCACTGGCTTCCAATCAGGTACCACATACAGTTCAAGCTTCTCCTTCTAACCTACAAATGCACTCAGTCCACAGCCCCTCATTACCTCTCTACCCTCATCTCCCCTTACGTTCCCACCCAAAACCTCCGCTCACAGGACAAATCCCTCCTCTCAGTACCCTTCTCCACCACTGCCAACTCCAGGCTCCGCCTTCTTTCTGCCTCACCTCACCCTACGCTTGGAATAAACTTCCTGAGCCCATTCGCCAAGCCCCCTCCCTGCCCATCTTCAAATCCTTGCCTCCAAGCCCACCTCTTCAATGTCGCCTTCGGCACCTAACCCTTATGCCTCTATTCAGGAAATCTAGACTGCCCTATTTGACTGACTGTACACTTGTCCTTTAGATTGTAAGCTCCTTGAGCAGGGACTGTCCTTCTCTGTTAAACTGTACAGCGCTGCGTAACCCTAGTAGCGCTTTAGAAATCTTAAGTAGTAGTAGAAGCCTCCATTGAGAGAAGCAAGAGACATATGTATCGCCGCACCACCTCCCAACCTTTTCCCGTACCTAACTTGCCCAGTTCCGCCCGGCAATGGGAGAAACGCTGCAGCGCATCATATCTCGCTGCGTAGGGCCAAGTCTCACTATAAGTGCAGTGAAAATCATGCAAAGAGGATGGGACGACTTCCCTATGAGGGAAGGCTAGGACTCTTCAGCTTGGAGAAGACACGGCTGAGGGGAGATATGATAGAGGGCTATAAAATAATGAGTGGAGCGGAACGGGTAGACGTGAATCGTTTGTTTACTCTTTCCAAAAATACTAGGACTAGGGGGCTTACAATGAAGCTACAAAGTAATAAATTTATTACGAATCAGAGCAACCTTTTCTTCACTCAACGTGTAATTAAACTCTGGAATTCGTTGCCAGAGAATGTGGTAAAGGCGGTTAGCTTAGCAGGCTTTTAAAAAAAGTGCAGACGGCTTCCTAAAGGAAAAGTCCATAGACCATTATTAAATTGACTTGGGGAAAATCCACTGCTTATTTATGGGATAGGCAGCATAAAATGTATTGAGGTTTTTCGGGATCTTGCCAGGTATTTGTGACCTGGATTGGCCACTGGTGGGAACAGGATGCTGGGCTTGATGGACCTTTACTCTGTCACAAGACTTGGCCCTTGCTGCAGGAGATGATGCACTTAAGAAATTAGAAAACTGCATTCCATAATAACTTAGTTTTATGTGATTCACAGCGTTTTTTGGAAGACCATGGTGCCGCTGGGTTCTGGATTGGCTTATCGAAAAACGAGGTGGGCATCTGGACCTGGGTGGATGGCACAACCTTGGCCAACAAGACTTCGTGAGTAAGAGGGCTTTCTTCCCAGTCTGTGATGCTGATGTCCACTGCTCAAGGGGGTCACCAGAATGTCCACAGTGGGCAAAAAACCCACTGAAAATTTCCTCCAGCTAGAATGATGAAATGGAAACACTGACATCACAAATTAAAACAATATACGAAGCACGAAAAATAGTGGAGGAGAACTGCAACGGAAAAAAAGACAGCTGTTGTGACACCCAATCTGGCTATATTTCCTTCACTGATAAAAAGAAAAAACTCCAATACTAACACATCACTCATAGATAATTCAGAACTGTCCTTCCACTCTGACATTTCTAGTCCCCTTAGACAAATAAGTCAGTACAAGGCAGATTACAACAGTTAAAAAAATTATAAATACAATAAAAATTATAAACATGTTACAATCAAAACCCCTCATCCATACAATTGATATTATCCATAAAGCTCCCACAACCATACAATAAACCCTAAATAAACAACTATATTCATATATTTTTGGTATTGCCTGTTCCCTTCCTTGAACCTGATAACTTCCAGTAAATGCAGGATATAAGTGTTATTTTAAATGAAATTAAAATTAAACTTCCTATGTTTATGCCTCACCATGCCCAAGAACTATTTTGCCTTGTCTTTCACTCCACTCCCATCTTTACATTCTGTCCATAACTTTTATCACCTCCCAAGGCTTCCCATTCACTCTCCCTACCTTCAACTCATGCCTCCTTTGCAATCTGTCCCCTTTCCACCCACCCCATCTCCTCCTCCACATCTCCAATACTCCTACTTCTTCCTGACCTGTTTGTTTTATCCCCTGCCCTATACTGCCCATTCCTGGCAGGGCTAGGCATCAGTCCAAATTATGGGGCCCCTTTTACGAAACAGCGGTAGCCTCACCGCCACATCATCGCATGCCAAATCGGCCCTACCACTGGGCTCGCTCAGGAGCCCAGGGGTAGTTCTGGCTTCTGACGTGTGGCCATTACGGTGTTAAAAAATACTTTTGTATTTTCTAGTGCAGGGAGTGTGCCCAGCAGTAATCAGCGCTGACCGGTTTCTGCCAGTCTACCACCAATGCATTTTTATTGCTCCATGGTGCGACTGCACCTCGAATATTGTGTTCAATTCTGGTTACCGCATCTCAAAAAAGATATAGTGGAATTAGAAAAGGTGCGGGGATGGGACGACTTCCCTATGAAGAAAGGCTGAAGCAGCTAGGGCTCTTCAGCTTGGAGAAAAAACAAGAGGGGAGATATAATAGAGGTCTATAAAATAACGAGTGGAGTGGAACGGGTAGACGGGAATCACTTGTTTACTCTTTCCAGAAATACTAGGACTAGGGGGCATGCGATGAAGCTACAAAGTAGTAAATTTAAAACAAATTGGAGAAACGTTTTCTTCACTCAATGTGTAATTAAACTCTGGAATTCGTTGCCAGAAAATGTGGTAAAGGCGGTTAGCTTAGCGGGGTTTTAAAAAGGTCTGGCTGGCTTCCTAAAGGAAAAGTCCATAGACCATTATTAGATTGGACTTGGGGGAAATCCACTATTTCTGGGATAAGCAGCATAAAATGTTTTGTACTTTTTTGGGATCTTGCCAGGTGTTTGTGACCTGGATTGGCCACTGTTGGAAACAGGATGCTGGGCTTGATGGACCTTCGGTCTGTCCCAGTGTGGCAATACTTATGTAAATAGCAGGTGGTAAGGGCTCCCCCAGGAAAAGGTTGTGCGCCAATGCCTTGGCTTAATACAAGGCTATTTCCTTCCGGGGAAAAAATGGTGGCGGTAAAAAGGGACTTCAATCACCCCTTATACCGCCGATTGGTAAAAAAGAGCACTATATGCCCGATGGTTTCCTTCCCTTATCGCTTGCGTTTGTGTTACTTTGGGGCTTTACTCTACCAAGAATGTCTCTCTCTCTCCCCCGTACCTTTAGATTCTGGAATAAAAACCAGCCAGACAACAAAGGCGGGACAGAGGAGTGCGTGTTAATTTTCAAGAAAGCCGTGGACCACCGGGGCTGGAACGATGACAGCTGCAACAAAGAGAAGCCGGGTGTCTGTGAGCAGGGCTCCATCATCTACCACGACGAGGAGGCACCTGCAGAGAGCGGGATGGGGGCAAGGGCAAGTGTATTTTTGTAGTTACTGGATTTTATATCTTTTGCACATAAGATTTAGGGAATGGAGATTGAGTGAGTTTTGTATGACTTATATTGACTATGTTAGATGTGTATTTTCATTTGTCAGTTTCTTAGATGATTGTAAACTACTTTGCATTCTAGTCAAATTTTTAGTAGTATGTAAAATTAAATAAACTTTAACATACCAGATTTATTTTTGTAATTTTTTTTAGACTTGTATTTTTTAGTGGTTGGTTTACTATTGTTTATACTGTGCCATTATAAACAGTTTAATTGCGTTTTGCTTTCAGATGTTTTATCGGAAGTTTAAAATTATCACATTTAAAAATAAACTAAAATATATCTGTATGCAAGAGCTTGACACATCATCAGAAGTTGGAAATGAAGACGGTGCAGTCCTTTTACAAAGCTGCCGTGGAAAGTAGCCTTACGCAGGTCCTTCCTGCTCGCTAACCCATTTCTACGTAGACGGAAAATAGCCATTTTCTAAATCAACAGCCATTAAAAGAAATTGGCGTGGGAGCCCTTATAAGCAGTGGTGTATCAGTGGTGTAGCCAAGGGTGGGCCAGGGCCCACCCAATTTGGCCTCAGGCTCACCCAAGTTTTCATCTCCCTTAGTGTGGCAGGCGGGGATCCCCGAGCCCCGCCAGCCAAAGACCTCCTTCCCGCCGAGCAAGCTTACTTCTTGAGCTCCCGCCAGTACTGTCCCTGAGCCACTGCTGCATGCCCCTCCACCATAGACGGTCGGTAGCCCAACTGTTTGGGGAGGCTAAAGGGGGCGGAGCTTACCTCCATACGCTCCGTGGCAGCGACGTCAATGAAGAAAAAGACTACAGGCTCGCCGCCAGCTTCTCCCTTCTCTCTGCACACAGTGTCCCGTGATGCATTTCCTGTTTCCGCGAGAGCAGAGAGAAGGGAGAAGCTGGCGGCGAGCCTGTAGTCTTTTTCTTCATTGACGTCGCTGCCACGGAAATAAAAGATGAAAATGCGCGGGGCGGGAGGGTGGGCTCCACAACAAGCGGAAGTCGACGATTCGGCTGGGGAGGCTTAGCCTCCCCAAGCCTCTTATACGGGGCGCCTATGCCCTCCACCATGCGCATGCTCAGTTTTCACGCACACGCAAAACTGAGCATACACACAGGCCAGCGTTTGGCAGGGGGAGTTTGGGGACTGTGTCAGCGGCAGCCCAAGTAAACTTGTTTGGCAGGAAGGAGCTTTTTGGCTGGCAGGGCTTGGGGATCCCTGTCAGCACAGGTATTTCATTTGCGTATGGGGGGGGGGGTACTGGAAGAGGAGGCGGAAGTAAAATTTGGGCTTAGCTTTAGTTTAGGGGGGCAGCAGACATGAAATATTTGGCCCACCCACTGATCTCAGGCCCATTTTAAATCGGCTGTCTGGTTACGCTACTGCTTATGAGGCCTAACTGGGCCGGGTTAGCAATGTGTGTCCCAGCACTAAATATTGTCCTCACTTTCAAGATGGATACGACGTGATACCCGTAAGCGATCCTTCTCCGGAGTAGCCCCCACCCTCTGGAATGCACTGCCTGAAAGGCTGCGCTATAAGACTATCTCTACTTCAGGAAGCAGGTGAAAGCTTAGCTCTTCAACCAAGCCTTGAATGGAAAAAGTAACTAACTTGTTAGTCTCACTCACACACACAAGGAGTGACCTAAATGCCTAAACCTTGCAACATAACAAAACAAGGCCGGAACTGACACTGCACAACTCTTCCTCTCTGCGATTCCCCAATGTGACTACAACATATGAACCTTATAACCTTATTCGACCACAATAACTACGTATTTGTTTTCTCTGCCGGAGTGGGCGAACGCCGCTTCGGAACTATGTAAGCCACATTGAGCCTGCAAGTAGGTGGGAAAATGTGGGATATAAATGCAACAAATATATAAATAAAAATACTAGCCATTAAGCCCGTAAAAACGGGCGAGATTTCCAGCTACCCTCCTCGCCGCCGCTCCCTCCCTTCTCCGTGCTGGGCCCCCTGCACTGACCTGACAGCGCCTCTCACCTCCGTGTGAAAGCGCTGCAGGCAGCAGCGCTTCCACACGGAGGTGAGAGGCGCTGTCAGGTCAGTGCAGGGGGCCCGATGCGGAGGAGGGCGGGAGTGGCGGCGGAAATGGGGGGAGGGTAGAGGTTGGTGCGCGCGATGCTTGTTTCCAGGCAGCAGCGTCCGACAGTGACTCCGACTCCGTTTCCCTCTCTGTTCCGCCCTCTGACGTCATCATGTCTTGACGCGAGGGCGGGACAGAGAGGGAAGTCTCTACTGCGCATTTGCAGGTGAGTCGGTCACTTGCCGTTTATATGTTTGATACTGCAGCAGGACATGATAATCCACTCCTAACCCTAGCTGAGATAACATTTAATCATCTCTCTGACCTCATGTGCAACTTTCTTTAAATTAGTCACCTTATTTTCTTACTCCTCTTACCCTCTCACCTGTCTATATGTTCCATCTTTGCTTATACCCTACGCTGTCTATTAAAATGTTTAATTATGTATTGTGGTAACATTGTAAGTAGTATACTGTGCCATACTTTGTATTATTTGAATATTTTTACTGCTGTAATTATCTATTGCTCATGTTTGATGTATTCTTACTGTACACCACCTTGAATGAATTCCTTCAAAAAGAAGGTAAATAAATCCTAATAAATACCTTTAGATTCTAGCCGTGTCAGGTCCATTTCTCCAGTAAATGTCCTTGCATATTTGATATCCTGCTGGTATTAGCTAGTCTCACTTTTTTCTTGGATGTCTGGACAAACCAGGACTCGCTCAGTTCCTTTCTCCGGGGTTGGTCCAACCATTATGCAACCACCTAGGGCAGCAAATTATTTAATCCTGACCACTGCAGAAACTCAAAGAATTATCAATGTGTACTTTTACCAGCAGGAAGGGTGGGCAGTTTTCAAATAGCCTATTTTAATTGGACACTGCCCCTCATTATCTGTGTATGCGATAAACACCCATTAAAAAACCTGCTCTGTCCTCCCAGGAAGACCCATCCTTAGACCTGTGCAGTTATTAGCCAATTCCAGGAAGAAGATTTTAAGTCAGTTCTGGATTTCTGAGCACCCCACCCTGATGCATTAGAGAAGCTGCAGCTCTGGTAGAATCAGGCACTACAAATCCCACAGTGCTTTGCCACGTGAGTTTAAACCCAGGACTGGCCACAAAGTCTCCCTCCTGGAACTGTGCAAGGACAGCTCTGGGTTTCACTCACTGCTGGTAGACAGCAGCTGACACAAGGGTTTCCTCTCAGCTGGGAGGGATCCGGGCTGCAGACACACCTCCTGCTCCCATCCTGGGAAAGATGCCAGGAGGGGGCTGCATGAGGACAATCAAGCATCCTCTCCCCCCCCCCCCCCCCCCCCCCCTCTCTGTTGACTGGAAGATCAGGGCTGGAGCTTGCAGGGATCTGCAGTCTTGAGGAAAGCAGGAGGTTTGGGGCTTTTTGCAGGGTAGCCCGTGATGCATACCAGAGTGAGCCGTCTGCTTAAGCTATTGCATTTAATTTTTTATTTTATTTATTTGTTACATTTTCCCACCTATTTGCAGGCTCAATGTGACTTACATTGTTGAATAAATGCAACCTGATTCATTGGTTTACTAAGTACTACATACTTACTAATAATTTAATTTTGTGGGGAAGGGAAGGGGAAGCTTGGATGGCACAACCCAGACCATAGCACTACAAATCCCAAGATGCACCAGGATTAAGCCAGGTTGATTGCTTCTCCCCCTGTACCCTCCCCTTCCTGTGAGACTGTGATTGAAAGGCTTTGATGTTTTACTTATATATACTGTTATTTAACAACATTTGCTTGTTTCTGGTCTGAAGAAGAAGGGTTACCTTCGAAAGGTTATCAAAAAAGGTATCATCTTATTTTCTTTTCTCTGTTTTCTTTTCTTTCTATTTATTAGCCCTGTACCCTGAAAACTTCCTTGGCTCTGGAGATCCACCTTAAGCAGGCGGGCTCACTGTAGCATGTACCAGAGGGAGGGAGGTGGCCCTGGCATGGCCTCAGCTGGGCAGACTCTGCGCATGCTCAGCCCAGGATTCTCCTCTGCTGTGTTTCCTCTTCCTTTAGGGTTTGCAGGGCTGCAAAGGGCAGAAAAGCTTCTGCTTGCTCAGAGCAGATTCCTTTCCACCTTCAGCCTCCTCTAGGGGGTGCAAGCCCCAGGAAGATTCCTTTCTAGCTTCAGCCTCCCCTAGGGGGTGCAAGCCCCAGATCTGCCCCCTCCACTCTGCAGAGAAGGGAGGGGGGGACACTTTGGCTGAGATCCCCAAGCATCTCCTGTCTTTATTCATCGGACCAGGAGGAGGGACGTCTCCAGCCCTGCATTGTCAAGATCCAGAAGGAAAACAGTAGAGAAATGTCTGTGCTGGTGTCCGAGCCGGTGAGAAACCTTTTCCTAAACTGGAGAGTTTAAAGGGAAAGCGCTTGTCATATCTGTAGCCAGCTTAAATGGTTTATGGGCTTCCCCAGTCGGTCTGTGACAGATCAGGGCTACTAAAACTGGGCTGAATTTGCTGGCATGTGCCCAGGGCCCTGATTCTTGTGGCTGGAAGGCCTGAAATGCAAGACTAGTGTCGCCACAGCACAGGCTTGAGGATGAGTCCCGTCCTCCCCAGCCAGTGTCTTTTTTTTTCCAGATAACCACATGAATATGTATGAATATGATTAGCATGCACTACTGCTGCTGCATGCAAATCCATTCCACTTCATACATATTCATCGAGTCCATCCTCAAAACTAGGCTGGCAAAGGGGTACAGCCAGGACCGCTTTGAGAAACATTGCACTAGGAGGGCAGGGCAGGCTGGTGGACAGGGGAGTGAGGGTTCTCTGTTCTACCCATCCCAATCCCAGTACTAACCTCTATCCTCCCTCCCTCCCCACTACCACCAAGACGCATGCCGGATGCGTACACACAGGGTTCTGTGCTGAGGGAGGCTGGCACCGTGTGCATGTCCGAGTAAAACGCAAGCGCCGGCGTGCATCTGCGCAAAAATTTCTTGCATGTAAAATATGTGTCTTGATTTTTATGTTTGGAACAACAATTCCAGTTTATGATCAAATAGAATTTTGATCTGCTCGAACCTGTGAGCAGAGCTGTCGCCTCCCCCATTCGAGGCTTGCGGGCACCTACGCTCACAGGGGAAAAAAAGAGAAAACTGGCGTAACTCCTCTCACTAAGCTTTTTATGCCTCCTCAGACTTGGCAGTAAATTTCTCACGTTGGTTTGACTTCAAAAACATCTGTGGAGCTTCTCTGCATTGCGGCGGCGCAATTAATAAACTCATTACCGTTCGTTATAATATGCTGTGTGCCGCCGTCTACCGCATGGATTAACTTCTGTGTAATACCCCTTTTTGCATCGTGTAACCAGAAATGTGTGCGTAGACCTCTTGGTAACGGCACACCTCTGCCCGCGGCGGCTTTCTGCAGCGGCCCCTGGGTTCTTACATCCTCTGCTAATTTAAACTGACACACCTCTCTCTTCCCCCTAACCCACCTGTCGTCTCTTGCGCTGTACCACTCCGTTTTCACAAACATTGTATCGGCCTCCATACCATGAGTCCTAGGCCCTCAGCCGAAAACTCACCCTAGCAGTCCTCTCTCTCTCCCCCGCAGAACCCATCGGCCCATGTCTACTCCTTCCTATCCTCCGTCCCCACCTGTTCCTTCAGTCCTAGTCCTGGTAATTTCCTCTCCTCTTAGCCAGTGGTGTAGCCACAGGTGGACCTGGGCCCACCCAGATAGGGCTCAGGCCCACCCAACAGTAGCACATGTTTAGCGGTAGCTGGTGGGGATCCCAAGCTCCGCCAGCTGAAGAGTTCCCCCTGATGGTAATGAAAACGCTGGTCTCCACGATACCGGCGCATGCTCAGTTTTCAGCGCATACCTGCTGCAGACTGCTAAGGTGGAAAGAAGTATTTTCCCTCCAGTTGAGATTTTTTTTGGGTGGTGGGTGAAGGGGAGAACACTTGGGGCCCACCCACTTCTTGCCTAGGCCCTACCCTCGTGCCAATCTGATGTTCTCTCCCTCCCATGCAGTCAATGCCTGTTTTTTCTCCTATTCATTCCTCCTGGGGACAGGCAGAGGGCGATGTTTCTTAACTGTGTTCAGCTCTCTGTCCCATCTAACTTCATGCCTCAGGACGAACCACACTGGAAATGACCTATGGGAAACAGATCTACTTTTTGAGACCTACTGGTACTTGTGATTCTGCCTGGCTGTCACAGACAGGATGCTGGGCTTGGTCTAACTCAGCATGGCTTTTCTTATGTTCTTATGGTTTTACCTCGAAGCTCAGGGGTTGCAAGTGCATTTTTTGTAAACCGCTTTGTACATTCATGTAGTGAAAAGGCAGGTAGTAAGTTTTGAATAAAGGATCAGGGATGAGAGAAAAAGAAAGAACCATGGTTCAGGCTAATGGGAGGAGGCAAGGCAAGGAAAGGAGAGAGAGAGAGAGAGCTGGGGCTGAAATGGAAAAGTAGATAGAACAGAAGAGAGAGAAAGAGGGAGCAAGTGGAGGACCCATGAAACTGATGTTTACAGGGCCCAGAAACATCATTCAGTAGCATATCACAGTGCAGATATATTTAAGAGAAGAATAAAGGCGATATAACAAGTTTATTACACATCTGTTATAATAATGCTGGAGGGAGAGGGGCTGATCATGTCCTGTTGTGCTTTTTTTTCCAGGCATCAGTCACATTCAGCGACGTGGCTGCTTATTTCTGGGAGGCAGAATGGGACGTCCTGGGAGAATGGCAGAAGGATTTATACAGGAAAGTCATCAAAGAGATTCACGGCATCCTGATGTCACTGGGTAAATACGCCTTTCCTGTCACTTATCACCCCCAGACAAAACAGAGTCCTGGTCACGGCGTAGGTAGTTCAGTTATATACAAACTCTTCAGGTCTGAACTACCTTTTACCCCCTCTCCCTCCCTAACCTGCCCCAATAAGGGGGTGTAGGAGAGTCTACGCCGTGACTCTGTATTCCCTCTGTAACCTCTCCATCCTAGCAAATGGAGACCCTAAGCCCACTGGTAGGGGTCTCCGGGTAGAAGAGAGAGTAAGACAGCATGTCACTGTTGTTGGTGACTCAGTGTCACTGGTCAAGTATCCGTCTCTTTTTGTCCAGGATTTGATTGTACTCTTTCAAATGGAGTGGAGGAGTAGCCTAGTGGTTAGTGCAGTGGACTTTGATCCTGGGGAGCTGGGTTCGATTCCCACTGCAGCTCCTTGTGACTGTGGGCAAGTCACGTAACCCTCCATTGCCTCAGGTACAAAATAAGTACCTGTATATATGTAAACCACCTTGAATGTAGTTGCAAACTACCACAGAAAGACGGTATATCAAGTCCCATTTCCCTTCCCTTCCCCTGTGTTAACTGTTTTGAATAATTGTGTAAACAGAAAAAAAAAATGCACCCAAAGCTGATTTTCTAGAAAAGATGTTAAATAAGGCATTATTTTTAAAACCTGGTTACAGTCTATAGATAGCAACATCCTACCTTAACACAAGTACTTGTGTTTACCCTTGTCGGGGAGGGGGGATCGGAGGGGTGGTAGCCATGTGGGGAGGGGGGAAGGTAATCAGGAGGGAGCTGTGCTCTGTGGAGTGGGGATCTGAAGTGCCAGGGGCTGTGCTTCTGCCACACTTGTTCACCTGACAGCTGCTGCTCCTCTTCGTGTGGCGGTGTTTGGCTGCGCTGTCTGCAGTTAGGACAGCTGATGATCATGCTGTCACAGCTGGCCACACCTATGTCCAGACCCAGCCCACTCCTACATTAGGAGGCTAATGCAGGATTGTATTGCCTTTTTAGTGCAAGAGACAATAGTGCGAGCCTGTGCTGCTGAGTACTACGTAGTCAACCCCGCGTTAGCCGCTTAACGCAGCTTCATAAAAGGGCCCCTTCGATTGTAAACCGTCTGTGGACAGGGAAATACCTACTTGACCTGAATGCACGTTGCTTTGATCGTTTTTGGGCTTGTAGGTGGTATTTAAGAAAATAAGGGGTACTTTTACTAAGCTGCGGTAAAAAGTGGAGTCAGCGCAGCTTTACGTGGGTTTTTCCTGTGCGCTAAGGCAATTCGGTTTCCTTTTTTTTTTTTTAATTGCCATGCGCTGATGTTAGTAAAAGGACCCTTTGATTAATAAAAGTTTTGGGGTTATGGTACAAGTCGCGCTGAAAAATGGCTTGCAGTAGTGTACGCGTGGGTTTTGGGCGTGCGTCAATCCATTTTTTTAGCCCGCCTGTAAAAAAAAGCCTTTTTTTTTGCCAAAAATGAACATGCGGCAAAATCAAAATTGCCGCACATCCATTTTGGGTCTGAGACCTTACCACCAGCCACTGACCTAGCGGTAAAGAATGCGGGCGGTAATGACCTACGCGCATCAAATGCCACTTGGCGCACGTCCGAAAACAAAATATTTTCAGATGTGCGTATCGGATGAGCACCAAGAATGAAATTACCGCAAGAGCCACGCGGTAGTCAAGTGGTAACTCCGTTTTGGCTCATGGGTGCGCGTAGACGCTTACGCAGCTTAGTAAAAGGGCCCCTAAGTGAATTACTTAATTCCCGGAAACGACGTGAAACAAAAATGTTAACCTTGACTCTAGGGTTCTTGCACAAAAGCCTTTTCCTCACCTGTCTGGAATCAATGGCAACCCTCTCAGGAGCTGTACAGAACTTACACCAGGGGTCCTTTTACTAAGCTGCGGTAAAAAGTGGAGTCAGCGCAGCTTTACGTGGGCTTTTCCTGTCTGATTTCCTATTTTTTCTTTTAATGGCCATACGCTGATGTTATACTATAACCCCAAAACTTTTACTAATCAAGGGGTCCTTTTACTAAGACACGTGGCCCGGCTGGTAATTTCATTTCTGACGTGCGTCCACTACATGCGTCAGAAAATATTTTTGTTTTCTGGCGCGAGGGCGGTAATTGGCATTGGAACATGCATTGAGCCTTACCGCCTGGTTAGCACGTCAGACCTTACCGCTAAGTCAATGCCTGGCAGTAGTGGAAATAGAAAAGGTACAGAGAAGGGCGACGAAAATGATAAAGGGGATGGGACGACTTCCCTATGAGGAAAGGCTAAAGCGGCTAGGGCTCTTCAGCTTGGAGAAAAGGCGGCTGAGGGGAGCTATAATACAGGTCTATAAAATAATGAGTAGAGTTGAACAGGTAGATGTGAAGCGTCTGTTTACACTTTCCAAAAATACTAGGACTAGGGGGCATGCGATGAAACTACAATGTAGTAAATGTAAAACGAATCAGAGAAAATTTTTCTTTGCCCAACGTGTAATTTAACTCTGGAATTTGTTGTCGGAGAATGTGGTAAAGGCGGTTAGCTTAGCGGAGTTTAAAAAAAGGTTTGGACGGCTTCCTAAAGGAAAAGTCCATAGACTGTTATTAAATGGACTTGGGGAAAATCCACCATTTCTGGGGCTAAGCAGTATACATTGTTTTGTACTTTTTTGGGATCTTGCCAGGTATTTGTGACCTGGATTGGCCACTGTTGGAAACAGGATGCTGGGCTTGATGGACCTTTGGTCTTTCCCAGTATGGCAATACTTACGTACTTATGTAAGGTTTCAGACCCAAAATGTACGCATGCCAATTTTCATTTTGCCGCAGAAAAAGGAATTTTTTACAGGTGCACTGAAAAAGGATTGTGCATGCGGCCAAAACACGCACCTACACTACCGCAGGCCATTTTTCTGCGCATTTTGGTAAAAGGACCCCCTAGTGTTCAGCATATACAGTTATCAATAGGAAGAAAAGGCCTCAGTTATTACACAGGCAAAACAATATATTAAGCCTGGTTAATATTTTGTTGCCTGTGTAATAACTGAGGCTTTTCCTTCCTATTGAGCTCATGCTGAACACTTGATTAGTGAAGTTTCGGGGTTACGGTATAGATTTACTTCACTCCTCTTCATCAAAGCATGCGCTAATGTTGAAATTAGCACATGGCCATTAACAAGAATTACTGTGGGAGCACTTGGTGAGGGGAGTCATACGGTAATCATGCGCTAACAAGTTCTCACGCTGTAAAGCGACCGTGCTTCCTGATCGGCACAGGAACGCCTACCCCCCCCCCCCCCCGACACGCCACCTCCAAGAGAAATTTAAAAAAAAAAATTTTCGCGCATAAAGTTGGAACTTCCCGCCGGACGCCTGAGCACGTCCCACTGTAAGCCATTTTAAGCCGTGGTCAGTGCGCAGTAGTGCTCAGACTGCTAATCCTGAGCTTATGGAAATTCTAAGGGGTCATTTTACAAAGGCGCGGTAAAAATTGGCCTGTAGTAGTGTAGGCGTGGGTTTTGGGCGCAAGCAGAATTATTTTTCAGTGCTCCTACAAAAAATGCCTCTTTAAAATTTTTGCCGAAAATGGACGTGTGGCAAAATCAAAATTGCCGCGTGTCCATTTTGGGTCTCTGATGTTACCGCTAGTCATAGACCTAGTGGTAAAGAATTTGGGCGGTAAGGAACTGCCCGCGTCTGAAAATAAAAATGATTTTTCAGACAGTCGTAGCGGACGCTTGCCAAAAATGAAATTACCGCAAGAGCCACGAGGTAGTCGGGCAGTAAGTCCATTTTGGCACGCGTAGGCACCTACACGGCTTAGTAAAAGGGGCCCTAAGTTTTGAGGACTAAAAGTAACTCAGGAGAACACGGCAACTTTCACAACATTTTGTCAAATACACACGCACTTTGCTGTCGAGGCCTCCAAGGCTTCTGCGGGGGTAAATGTTTTTAACATGTGATCATGACGTTCCTTTTCTCGTCAGGTTATTCGATTGTTAATCCTGACGTTATATTCCGGATCAAACAGCGAGAAGAGAAATATTTCAGCCAACATTATGACTGGAAGGAAAAAGAAAACAACGACAACCCCTCCGTTAGTAAGTAAAAGGGATGGATCGAAAAGGATTTGTGCTTTCAGATTGCGGGAACTGGGTCAAGTTTGGAAAGATGAGTTTCCTCTGGGAGCCCTAAACATGCTGTTTGTGGATACATCACTTCTTGTGTAAGCTGGGTCCTGGATCACAGCCTTCCCACATAAAACCATGTACAGCGGTCCCTCCACAAGTGGGTGACCTGAACCTATGCGGGAGAGGCTGAGATAAGCGCTCACACGGATGGACAAATGGCTACTGTCTCCCCGTAATAACTGTTGCAAAAAGATTGCATTCCATTTCCAAATATGTTATTCGCAAATGCAAGTGAATCCGTATAATAACATAATAGACGTTTTTCTTTTTTCGAAAATGATCTTCTTTCCTGTTTGGAATTTGGTCGTCATATCGAAAATGCCCCTCCATATGTAACGAGTTTATCTTGTTGGGCAGACTGGATGGACCATGCAGGTCTTTTTCTGCTGTCATCTATCTTTTTTTTCGAAAATACTATGGACGTTTTGTATTTTGGATGTTTTGTGTGATTTGGACGGGTGTTTTTTTTTTTGGTCCATTTTTGAAAAAAAAAAACATCCAAGTGTAAAACGTCCAAAATGAAGCCATTGGGACGTAGGAGGAGCCAGCATTTTTAGTAGACTAGTCCCCCTGACATCCCAGGACAGCAATAGGGCACCCTAGGGGGCACTGCAGTGGACTTCATAAAATGCTCCCAGGTACACATCTGGCCTTTGCTCCCTTATCTTGTCTGCTGAGCCCTCCAAAACCTACTATCCCCAACTGTACACCACTACCATAGCCCTTACAGGTGAAGGGGGCACCTATGTGAGTACAGTGGGTTTCTGGTAAGTTTTGGAGAGCTCGCAGTTTCCTCCACAATTGTAACAGGTAGGGGGAGGTATGGGCCTGGGTCCACCCTTCTGCAGTGCACTAGATTACTCCCGGGACCTGCATGCTGCTGTAGTGGACCCGAGTATTACATCTGAGGCTGGCAAGTAATGTTTTAAATCACATTTTTAGGAGATGGGAGGGGGTTAATGACCACTAGGGAAGTAAGGAGTGGTCATCCCTGATTCCCTCCAGTGGTCATCTGCTCATTTAGGGCACCTTTTTGTGCCTTATTCGTAATAAAAACAGGTCCAGCTCAAAACGTCTTAGTCCTGGACGTTTTTGTTTTGTTCCATTATGGCTGAAAAATGTCGAAGTGTTAGGAACGCCCAAGTCCCGCCCTGAACACGCCCCTGACCCCCCCCCCCCCCTTGAGATTTGGGCGTACTTCTGACAGACTTCAGAGAAAAACGTCTGAAAAGAGGTTTCGAAAATACTGATTTGGACGTTTTTGTGAGAAAAACATCCAAATGCAGACTTATGTCACTTTTTAGACGTTTTTCTCTTTTGAAAATGAGCCCGATGGTGTGTTATACTTCATATGTTTGCTTGGTCTTGATATGTCCTTGCCATTCTCCTGGCATAGACCGTAGGAGGCTGCCCAGCAATGGCTTTGCTTCCCAATCACCGGTGTTACATTCTGTGGATCCATTCCTTCCATACAGGATTTCCTTTGTGTTTATCCCATGCATTTTTTGAATTCCGTTACTGTTTTCACAGACGTGTTTTCTCCTAACAGGCCACCCAGTTGTAACATCTGTATTCTCACTGAGCGTTAAACAGGAGGAAGAGCCACCTACGACGGGTCGCCCTGAGCCAGGGGCAACAGAACAGGTGCATCCTTCTGCAAACGGCAAGTATAAGATTTCTCCAAGATAACTTTATTTCCGCCCCTCCCCCACTATCACTTTGACTCTTGAGTGAATCGGTAATTTTATTGTTTACGTCTTACCAATAGGTTTAGAGTGAATTAAAATAAAAAACAAATGGTATCCAATATACGTATAATTTAAAACTAATCAGAGAAAACCTTTCTTCACTCAACATTTAATTAAACTCTGGAATTCGTTGCCAGAGAATGTAGTAAAAGCAGTTAACTTAGCAAGGTTTAAAAAAGGTTTGGATGGCTCCCTAAAGGAAAAGTCCATAAACCATTATTTAGATGGACTTGGGGAAAATCCACTGCTTATTTCTAGGATAAGCAGCATAAAATCAGTTTTACTGGGCTGGGATCTTGCCAGGTACTTGTGACCTAGATTGGCCACTGTTGGAAACAGGATACTGGGCTTGATGGACCTTCAGTCTGTCCCAGTATGGCAACACTTATGTATTTACTAGTAAAAAAGGCCCGTTTCTGACACAAATGAAACGGGCGCTAGCAAGGTTTTCCTCGGAGTGTGTATGTTTGGGAGAGTGTATGTGAGAGTGACTGTTTGAGAGTCAGAGTGAAAGTGTGAGTGTGTGAGAGAGAGAGTGAGTCTGGGTGTGAGTGTGTTTGTGAGAGAGTGTGTGTGTGAGAATGAGAGTGTGTGCAAGTGTGTATGTGATACACAGTGTGAGAGAGAGTGTGTGTGTGTGGGCGAGAGAGAGAGTGTGTGTGAGACACAGATTCTCTGTGAGAGTGAGTGTATGAGACCAAGCGAGTGTGTGAGTGACTGTGTGGCACATAGAGAGTGAATGTGATACAGTGTGAGACAGAGTGTGTGAGAGTGAGAGTCAGAAAGACATTGTATATGAGACAGAGAGTGTGAGCCCTGCCCTCCCAATCCATGCCCATCTGTCCCCTGCCCCCTCCATTCATCCTTTTCCAGCAATTCCCCTCTCTCCCTGAGCCCTGCCCTCCCAATCCATGCCCATCCATGCTCCTCTGTCACCTGTCCCCTCCATTCATCCCTATCCAGCAATTCCCCTCTCTCCCTGAGGCCTGCCCTGCAATCCATATCCATCCATGCCCATCTGTCCCCTCCATTCATCCCTATCCAGCAATTCCCCTCTCTCCCTGAGCCCTGCCCTCCCAATCCATGCCCATCCATGCTCCTCTGTCCCCTGCCCCCTCCATTCATCCCTTTCCAGCAATTCCCCTCTCTCCCTGAGCCCTGCCCTCCCAATCCATGCCCATCCATGTTCCTCTGTCCCCTGCCCCCTCCATTCATCCCTATCCAGCAATTCCCCTCTCTCCCTGAGCCCTGCCCTGCAATCCATATCCATCCATGCCCATCTGTCCCCTCCATTCATCCCTATCCAGCAATTCCCCTCTCTCCCTGAGTCCTGCCCTCCCAATCCATGCCCATCCATGCTCCTCTGTCCCCTGCCCCCTCCATTCATCCCTTTCCAGCAATTCCCCTCTCTCCCTGAGCCCTGCCCTCCCAATCCATGCCCATCCATGCTCCTCTGTCCCCTGCCGCCTCCATTCATCCTTTTCCAGCAAGTCCCCTCTCTCCCTTCCATGACCCCCCCCCCCCTCGCATCCATGCTCCTCTCTCTCCCATGTCCCAGCCTGGCCCGCCCTCTTCTCCCCCCCCCCCCCCCTTCGCATCCATGCCCCCCCCCTTCGCATCCATGCTGTCGTTTCTCCCCTGCCCTCCCACTCCCATTGTTCTACTTTACTGGCCACCCTCTTCTCTCCCCCCAACATCCCTTTTTGTTTTTTTTCTTCTTTTTAAATTTACCTCCGTGGCGGTTCCGGCAGCGAAGCGTCAGGGAAGGAGGCGGTGCTCCCGAAGTCTAGCTTTCCCTTCGCTGTGTTCCGCCTTCTTTTGACGTCATCCTTGACGTCAGAAGAAGGCGGAACACAGCGAAGGGAAGGCTAGACGTCGGGAGCGCCGCCTCCTTCCCTGACGCTTCGCTGCCGGATTTGTTTGGTTTTTTTTTTCCGCCCTCAACGTCATGACGTTTGACACAAGGGCGGGGCAGAGACGGCTGGCTGGCTTGAAGGCTTCACACCACGAATCCACGAACCCTTCAGCCTGGGAGTGACGTCAGATGGCTTCAGAACGTTGTCCTCAGAACGTTGAGGGTGCGTTTTATTATATTAGATGACCTCGTGTGCAACTTTCTTTAAATTAGTCACCTTATTTTCTAACTCCTCTTACTCTCTTACCTATCTATATGTTGCATCTTTGCTTATACCCTACCCTGTCTATTAAAATGTTCTATTACGTATTGTGTTGACATTGTAAGTAGTGTATTATGCTATACTTTGTATTTGAATATTTTTACTTCTGCAATTGTCTATTGCTTATGTTTGATTTATTCTTACTGTACACTGCCTTGAATGAATTCCTTCAAAAAGGTGGTAAATAAATCCTAATAATAATAAATAAACATGCCCAGGTGACGATGCAGCCACATTTTGTGCACAGCTGTCCAATCTTCTTAATCTTCTCATCCTCCCATAAGGCTCCAGGGCCTTGGTTCACTCCCAGCCCTCAAGGGCTGCCAACAGGTCAGGCTTTCAGGATATCCCTCATGAATATGCATGAAGGACATTTGCATACCTATTGACCTCCATTGTATGCAATCTCTCTTAGGCACATTTATGAGGGATACCCTGAAAACCTGACCTGTTGGCAGCCCTCGAGGGCTGGGAGTGAAGACCAAGGCTGTAGAGCAGTGGTTCCCACACCTTGTGGTCCTGGACGCACCCCACCCCCATGAGCGAGATTTACATACTGCCTCCTTGGTACACAAATCTCTCTCATGAATTTTCATTGTGGATATCCTGAAAACCTGACTGGCTGTGTTGCCTCCAGAACCAGGTTTGGGAACCAGTTCTCTAGAGCTTCCCCTGCTAATTTCATTCCAAGGATTTCTCTGAATTTTGGGCAAAGGGAATTTATTTTCAGAAACGAGAGCTTACTTTGTATTCTGCAGATGCCAGATTTCTTTAACAGCTCTCGGCCATGCTTTCTGACGTCATGAATTGAAATGATGTGTCTTAAAACCACCAGGGCATGGCTGATGGTTGTTTTCTTAGATACTGCAAGCTTTGAGTTCACATTTCTGTATGGATAGTAATCATCGTTTGCCATCACAGGCTGTCCCAGCATCGGACCTGACATCTTAATTCGTATTAAGCAAGAGGGATTTGGGGCCGAACACCAGGAATGCGAGGAAAGAGGAAGCACAAATTTCAGAGTCCCATGTGAGTAACCATATGAAACTGAATTCAGTTTAGTGATAAAACAGTCCAAACTATTAACCCATGCTGTCTCTCACAAACAGCTGCTATAATCCATCATTAGACGGGTTGAGCTTTTATTGCAATTCTTCTTGCCTTTCTGCCTGGACATTCGCCCCATTCTATAACAGTTCGTCCAAAGCAAGTTATGGAATGCTACCACTTATGCAAACATTAAACGTGAAAATGCTAGCCACAGGCTCAGCGGTATTCTGTAACTTACGCACACAACTGCCTGTACTGCTATGGATTTACAGTCTGCTTCACTGACACAGACTACTCAATAATTACCGTGGACTCTTTTGGATTCGTATTAGGTAAATGAGACCTTTATTAGAGGTGCTAAAATCTACAATGATTAAAATATATACAATGATTAAGTTATATACACACAATGATTAGCTATATAACTAAAAAGAAACAATACCTATCTATAAACAATCATTACATCACTGGTCTCTACATCTAAGCAATGCTAACAGTTCTTAGACCAGGAAAAGAAGCAATAATACACTATACATACAACATCACTGGTCAGAAATTTCAGGCCCTTATCTCATCAGCCAGGAGGCCCATTGCAGCGAAAGCCCGAAGTCTCCTTATGACCAGGAACAAGTCTTTTCTGCACAATGCGTCCACCCACAGATGAGCCTCAAAGCTCTGCTGCAACAAGCCCCCCTTTTTATTAAGCTAAAGCTTATTTTCAGAGCCAGGGAAAATTACAGAATGCTTGAGAATAAGTAAACAAGCCATACTGTGGGAATGTGGTCACATGTTTCCAAGTCCAGGTGGCCAGTCTGAACCTTGAAAACAAGCACCATCCTCCTCTTCACATACCAAATTAATTAGAGCTGTGTCTTATCTTCTGCATTCCAACTTATTTTCACACAATCAATGTTAAACAATCATTTTTAAACAGAAGTACTTCTAATCAACAATACAGACAAGTGCACTTGTTGGTCAGGGTAGATAGAGTTGAAAAGCAATCTCTAAAATCCTTTTTATTACACTGCCTTAGGGCCCCTTTTACCAAGCTGCGGCAAAAGGGGGCTGCGCTGGCATCAGCGCGTGTTTTTCACATGAGCCAAGGCCCCCTTTTACCGCAGCTGGTAAAAGGGAAGTCTCGATTTCCTATAGGAAATGGCCATGCAGCAAGTAAAGCACTTGCCACGTGGCCGTTTCAGGGGGAAGCCTTTACCGATACCCAATGAGGTGGCAGTAAGGGCTTCTGTGCTAACCCAGTGAGGTACACTCCAGCGCTACAAAAATGAAATACGTTTTTATAGTGCCGGAAATGGCGGCACGCTAGGGGTGGGAAGTACCGCTGGGCTGCTACGGTAGCCCGGCAGTACTTTCTGTATAGCGAGCAGAGTAAGCCTGCGTTGGGCTTACCACCGTTTAGTAAAAGGAGCCCTTTCAGGGTTTAGTGACTTGCCCAGAGTGACAAGGAGCTGCAGTCGGAATTGAACTCAGTTCCCCAGGATCAATGTCCACTGCATTAACCACTAGGCTACTCCTCCAAGCAATGACAAGAAAGGGGAAGGTTAAGAGGATCAAGAAGAGAAAGGGCAGGAAGGCAAGGGAGAGGAAGAGGTGGGTGAGGTGATAACAGAGGAAGGTGGGGTAGAAGCAGCAAGGGTGAAGGTAGGGGTGGGACAGAGAAGGGGACAGAAGTGAAGGACGGAGGGGGATGAGGTTAAGGGTGGCAGTTTTAGTTTGCCAGGGGTTGGCAAGGGTGCCAAGAGAAAGAAGAGAGGAAGGTCAAAATCAGGAGAAATGTAGAAGAGAGGGAAATAGAGTCAATGACTTGAATTAAGGGCTTGGGGATGCATTCGAAATAGGGTGTGTGGCACCCAGTTACAGAATTGCCCCTTCAGATTCTCAGGTTCAACAGATAGTTGATAAAACGCATGCAGACCGTGAAAAATTGCAGGAAGACCTTAGGAACTTGGAAGACTGGACATCCAAATGGCCAATGAAATTTAACGTGGGAAAAATAATCCAAATCATAGCCGCCTGATGTTAGGTTCTACCTTAAGAGTCAGCACCCAAGAAAAAGATCTAGGCGTCATTGTGGATAATGTGTTGAAATCTTCCACCCAGTACGTGTCGTTGACCAAAAAAGCAAACAGGATGCTGGGAATTATTAGGAAAGGAATGGAAAACAAGACCAAGAATATTATAATGTCTCTATATCGTTCCATGGTGTGACCTAATCTTGAGTATTGTGTTCAATTCTGGTCGCCGTATCTCAAAAAGATATAGCAGAAATAGAAAAGGTTCAAAATAGAGCGACCAAAATGATAAAGAGGATGGAATCCTCTCATATGAGGAAAGGCTAAAGAGGTTAGGGTTCTTCAGCTTGGAAAAGAGATAGTTGAGGGGGGATATGATTGGGGTCTGCAAAATCATGAGTGGTGTAGAATAGTTAAAAATGAATCTACTTTTACTCTTTCAAAAAGTTCAAAGACTAGGGGACACTCGAGGAAGTTTCATGGAAATACTTTTAAAACAAAAAGGAGGAAATATTTTTTCACTCAATGAATAGTTAAGCTCTGGAACTCCTTGCCAGGAGATGTGGTTACAGCGGTTAGCGTATCTGGGTTGAAAAATGGTTTGGCCAAGTTCCTGGAGGAAAGGTTTATAGTCTGGTATTGAAATAGACATGGGGAAAGCCACTAGTTATCCCTGGGATTGGTAACATTGGATTCTGCCAGGTACTCGTGACCAGGATTGGCCATTGTTGGAATCAGGACACTGGGGCTAGATGGGACCATTGGTCTGCCCCAGTATGGCTACTCTTAAGATACTAGGCATGCATGTCCGTTCTAGCAAGAGTGGCTTGTTTGAACATATTTTTAATTCGGTCTTTGAGACTCTGAAGCACCTGAAAGCATTTCTCATTTTTCCAACAGGCAGCCCAGGGTACAGCTCTGCCTGTTCGGTACGTCCCCTGAAAATAGAAGAGCCGTGTGTGAGCAACCCACCGGAGGAAGAAGAAGAGATTATTAGAATCATCACAGGTGAGAGAAGCAAAAATGTTCCCCAGAACTGCTTGTTATATTGAGGCCAGGGTGTCGTTCAAGTATGTAAAATTCTGAATGGAGAATGTCCGGGATATCTCTTGGATATCAACGCACATCAATTCTGAGTTACCGCCTGGGCAGTAATTTCATTTCATTTTTGATGCGCATTCACTACGCACGTTGGAAAATATTTTTATTTTCTGGCGCGCAGGCAGTAATCGGCATTTGAATGCGCATTGACCATTACCTCCTGGCTAACGCCTGAGACCTTACCGCTAAGTCAATGATTCTGCACACGTCCAAAACACGCGTCTATACTACTGCAGGCCATTTTTCAGCGCATCTTAGTAAAAGAACCCCTTCATTTTTACTAGTTTTGTTAGACGTGGAGGGGCATAATCGAACGGGGACAACCATCTCTAAGGGCGCCCATCTGTAAGGACATCCCGGCGAAGGGGCAGGGAAACCGCTATTATCGAAACAAGATAGGCGTCCATCTTTCATTTCAATAATACAGTCGGGGACGCCCAAATCTCAACATTTAGGTCGACCTTAGAGATGGTTGTCCCCGGTTTTCGGCGATAATGGAAACCGAGGACACCCATCTCAAAAACGACCAAATCCAAGGCATTTGGTCGTGGGAGGAGCCAGCATTTGTAGTGCACTGGTCCCCCTCACATGCCAGGACACCAACCGGACACCCTAGGGGGCACTGCAGTGGATTTCAGAAATTGCTCCCAGGTGCATAGCTCCCTTACCTTTGATGCTAAGCCCCCCAAAACCCACTCCCCACAACTGTACACCACTACCATAGCCCTAAGGGGTGAAGGGGGGCACCTAAATGTGGGTACAGTGGGTTTCGGGTGGGTTTTGAAGGGCTCACATTTACCAGCACAAGTGTAACAGGTAGGGGGGATGGGCCTGGGTCCGCCTGCCTGAAGTGCACTGCGCCCACTAAAACTGCTCCAGGGACCTGCATACTGCTGTCATGGAGCTGAGTATGACAATTGAGGCTGGCAAAAAAATATATATATTTTTTTTTTTTAGGGTGGGAGGGGTTTGGTGACCACTGGAGGAATAAGGGGAGGTCAACCCCGATTCCCTCCGGTGGTCATCTGGTCAGTTTGGGCACCTTTTTTAAGCTTGGTCGTGAAAAAAAATGGAACAAGTAAAGTCGACCAAATGCTCGTCAGGGACGCCCTTCTTTTTTCCATTATCAGCCAAGGACGCCCATCTCTTAAGCACGCCCCAGTCCCGCCTTTGCTATGCCTCCAACACGCCCCCGTGAACTTTGGTCGTCCCCGCGACGGAAAGCAGTTGAGGGCGTCCAAAATCGGCTTTCAATTATGCCGATTTGTGCGACCTTGTGAGAAGGACGCCCATCTTGCAATTTGTGTCGGAAGATGGGCGCCCTTCTCTTTCGAAAATGCCCCTGATAGTTACGTAATCATCTATCAACCATTTCCATTACTGTCCCCTAAAAGAGTGAAAAGATTTCATCTCTTTGAACGATTGTTGGCTTTTCAAGCCCCTGAAGTTTGGAAAAATGTACCGACAGGTATGAATATGATGACAGATTATTTGCGTTTTAGGAAATGAGACTGTATTTTTCAGCAAATGTGTTTAATTTTATTGAGATTAATGATTCATTTGCTATTCTATATGCTATGTAAGTCCTAAGGACTCTACCTTGGTTTCTTGATTTTTGTAAACCGCTTAGAGGGGTCCTGAAAAATGGCCTGCAGTAGTGTAGACGTATGTTTTGGGCGCACGCAGAATCATTTTTTAGTGCAACCCACAAAAATGCCTTTTTAAAAATTTTTGCCAAAAACGGAGGTGCGGCTAAATGAAAATTGCCGCGCATTCATTTTGGGTCTGAGACGTTACTGCAAGCTATCAACCTAGCAGTAAGGTCTCACGCGGTAACCGGGTGGTAATGGTCTACACACGTCCGAAAATAAAAATGATTTTTCAGATGCGTGTAGTGGACATGTGCCAAAATTGAAATTACCACAAGGACCACGCGGTAACCGGGCGGTAACTATGCACCTACATGGCTTAGTAAAAGGGCCCCAGAATTTGTGGTTTTAGCAGTATAGAAGTGTGATAGAATAATAATAATGCAAGATGATAGTGCACAGCAGGAGTTTGAAAGCTTCGAAATTAAATTATTGTAAGCTAGTTTCAGTAAGCTGGCTGGCTGGCCTGGGGGTCAGGACTAAGCTGTAAAATGAATCCCCGGTCCTTGGCATGGCCTTCAAAGTTTCAAATTGAATGCAGGGAAAACTGAAGCTGATGCACAGACCAAGCTCAGGTGTGATCTATATCTATATATGTATAATATATATATATATATCCCTCTGGTTCTGTCGTATTGCCCTCCTGCACCTACCTGCAAGTGTTTATATGTTATACAGAGGTTGAGCCAAGCCAAGGCATTTAAGGAATCCTTTGGAATTATTTTTCTTATTATCTGTCCTTTTCCTTATCTATAAAACTAAAGAGCAAACTCTCATTTTTATCCAGCAGAGGACGGGTCCAGGGACGACTGTGAGATGCAGAGGGAGGAATGGAAACATCGAGACCTCTCCACGCACAGCCTGTGTTCTTCCGCTGACTATGAAGGAAGTGTCAGTAGAGTAACCTTGCCCATGGTGGATGGCAGAGAACAAAAGGGAGAAAGACCAGACGCGTGGAGCGAATGTGCCAGAAATTTCAATTGCAGCTCAAATTTTGTTCAGCCTCAAAGACTCCACGAAAGAGAGACATCCTTTAGGTACAGCGAATGTGGGAAAAGCTTTGGCACCCAATCACACTCCATCGAATACCAACGAATGCCGAGTAATTTTGTCCTCCAGCAAGACAGTAAAAACGGGGACCACTTAATTTCTGAGTACGATAAGATAACCCTCCTTCTGGCGCAGAGCAGAAATGATCCACAAAGGAAACCATTCAAATGTACTGAGTGTGAGAAGTCATTTGCATACCGATCCACACTAAAAGTTCACAAGAGAGTTCACACAGGTGAGAAACTATTTACTTGTTCTGAGTGTGATAAATGTTTCAGTCAAATTGGCAACCTGAGACAACATAAAATTACTCACCTGGGAGAAAAATTTAAATGTTCTGAATGCGATAAAAGCTATAATTATATATCTTGCCTGAGAAGACACGAAAGGAGCCACAGAGGATACCGGCCGTTTACTTGTTCTCATTGTAATAAGTGTTTCAGTGAGCTACGCAACCTGAAACAACATGAAATGACGCACACGGGGGAAAAACCATTTAAATGCTCTGAATGTGATGAATACTTCAGGTATATATTTAGCCTGAGACGGCACGAAAGGATTCATGCAAGAGGGACCCCGTTCAAGTGTTCTGAGTGTGATAAATGCTTCAGTCAGGTGAGCAACCTGAGAAGACATGAACTGACCCACAAGGAAGAGAAACCGTTTAACTGTTCTGAAAGCGATATAAGTTTTGGACAGATAAGCAACCTGACCCAACTTGACGCGACCTTTGTCGAAGAGAACCCCACCTGTTTGGAGAAGTTATCCAGGCAGAAGCCGTACAAATGTTTTGAATGTGATAAATGTTTCAGTCAGCTGGGGAACCTGAGGCAACATGAAATGACGCACACGGGGGAGAGACCCTATCAATGTTCTCAATGTGATAAACGGTTCATCCAGTTGGGCAACATGAGACAACACGAAATGACCCACATGGAAGGGAAACCATTTAAATGTACTGAATGTGCTGAAAGTTTCAGTTATATATCTAGCCTCAGACGACATGAAAGGATCCACGCCAGAGGGACACCATTTAGATGCACCGAATGTGATAAATGTTTTAGTTATGTATCCAGCCTGTTAAGACATGAAAAGATCCACACAAAAGGGACACCTGGTGCCTTTCTGTTCCCACCGATAGAAAGCTCAATGGAAGAAAACCAGACAGCGGTAAAAGAGAATGAGACAAGAACGGCATTGCAGATAGAAGTGTTGGTACCAAACGACTGTTCTGTATAACAGATATATAACGATGATATCCTGAAGCACTAGCCAATGCAATAATAAACCAGAAAATTTCAGAAAGAGTCCGAAGTGTGTTGGGCGCCACCAGCTTAATTTAAAATTAAAAATTGTAACTTAGAAGCACAGCTTCCCTGTACATATTACACCGTATGAACTCCAGAAGGAAGCTGTCTTTGGCACACTGCAGATATTAAGATACGGACTAGCAGTCTACATTTGAGATGCCAAGATCATGTCCAGCAGATCCCGGATAAGGAACGAGCTTCGTTACTGTCGTAGACACAAAACCCACCTGTTTGGAGACACTACCTCAAGAGAAGCCATTTCAATGTTACCGATTGTTGAGTTTTGCTTAGAAATGATATCTTATGATGCACACGTGATTTGCAGCAGACGATGACCGTTTGAAACGTAGTGAATGTGTAGAATGTTTTCCTTGGAGATCCTGATTTTCACTGCATGGAAAGGTGGGGGGGGGAGGGAGAGGGAGGTCATGAGGAGAGAAATCATTTACTTGTACTGTGAAAAAATAATTCATTTGGGAAAGACCCTGTTTAATATTGCCTTTCCTGTATCCTTTAACTCATGCACCCTGCACGAGTGATGTTCAGGTCTACTTTCTCTGTGTAGATAAGAATTTATAATTTATATTTTTACAGTTTGACAATAACTAGTCTAACGGCTACTTGCCTTTCAAAAAACAATGCTCCATCTATAGGGTTAATCCGTAGCTGCTGCAGTTGTAGTCCTGTCCTGTGTGAAAGAATTAGATAGACAAGCATGTTCTTGATGTAGTTGGGGTGGGTTGTTTTTTTGTTTTTTTTAAGAAACCTCCAGCCCTTCCTTAACTTCAGTGCCGGAGGATATGGTAACAGCGGTTAGCGTATCTGGGTTTTAAAAAGGTTTGGACAAATTCCTGGAGGGAAAGTCCATAGTCTGCTATTGAGACAGACATGGGGAAGCAACTGCTTGCTCTGGGATTTGTAGTATGGAATGTTGCTACTCTTTGAGATTCTGCATGGAATCTTCTACTCTTTAGGATTCCAGAATCTTGCTATTCTTTGGGGTTCTACATGGAATCTTGTCACTCTTTAGGGTTCCAGAATCTTGCTATTCTTTTGGGTTCTACATGGAATCTTGCTATTCTTTGGGGTTCTACATGGAATCTTGCCATTCTTTGGGGATCTATATGGTATCTTGTTACTCTTTGGGGGATCTGGAATGTTGCCACGATTTGGGATTCTGCCAGGTACTTGTGACCTGGCTTGGCCACTGTTTGGAAAAAATGATGCTGGTCTAGATGGACCATTGGTCTGACCCAGTATGGCAATGGAAGGGAATTTCTCTGCATTCATTTTTTTGTCAGACTCGCTCTGCTCTCAGGGTTAGTGATAAGAATATTCTGTCCTGACTAGAGATTTTAATATTGAGTTTGTTTAAGCTCTTCTTTGCACCCTGGGATGCACCTGAGTGAGTAAATGTATCTCAGGATACCTCATATGCACAGCTTTTCTGACGGGGAACTGGTCACTGGCTTGTAGCTGATCCTTACCTCATCCATTACCTGGAATCCCTCTGCTCAGTGTAAGGTGGCAGCTAAGAAAGCAAATAGAATGTTAGGTATTATTAGGAAAGGAATGGAAAACAAAAACGAAGATGTTATAATGCCTTTGTATCGCACCATGGTGCGACCGCACCTCGAATATTGTGTTCAGTTCTGGTCACCACATTTCAAAAAAGATATAGTGGAATTAGAAAAGGTGCAGAGAAGGGCGACGAAAATGATAAAGGGGATGGGATGACTTCCCTATGAGGAAAGGCTAAAGCGGCTAGGGCTCTTCAACTTGGAGAAAAGACAGCCGAGGGGAGATATGATAGATGTTTATAAAATGATGTGTGGAGTTGAACATGTAGACGTGAATTGCTTGTTTACTCTTTCCAAAAATATTAGGACTAGGGGGCACGCGATGAAGCTACAAAGTAGTAAATTTAAAACGAATCGGAGAAAATATTTCTTCACTCAACGTGTAATTAAACTCTGGAATTCGGTGCAAGAAAAGGTAGTAAAAGCAGTTAGCTTAGCGGGGTTTAAAAAAGGTTTGGATAGCTTCCTTTAAAAAAGTCCATAAGCCATTATTAATATGGACTTGGGAAAAATCCACTGCTTATTTCTAGGATAAGCAGCATAAAATGTATTGTACTGTTTTGGGATCTTGCCAGGTACTTGTGACCAGGATTGGCCACTGGTGGAAACAGGATGCTGGGTTGATGGACCGGTGTGTCCCAGTATGGTAATACTCATGTACTTATATAATATCAGGAGCCAAACATAGATCTATTAAAAAGAAAAGAGTATTAAACTGCTGAGAGACATGAACACCACTTTAAAGACTTCTGTTCATATTACTACAGCTCTACTAGATGTACAGAGCACTGTACACAAACACATGAGAGACCATCCCTTCTCAACCGAGCTTACGATCTATTCACGACAGCGAAATAGGACAAATCAGGGCTTAGGGAGGACAAGGACACGGAGAAAGTTTTAAAAGATTGCAGAATCACAAAAGAAATGTTTTTACGTTTAAACGTGAGAACACGATCCGTTTACTGAGCGCAAAAGAAAAAAGAAAGGGACGGTCATTTTAATACAGGTAGAGAAAGGAGGAAGAGGACGTTGAAAAAAGAACTGTAGAAATCTTTTACCCCTCACTGATCCTGAAAATTGAAGGAAGGTGATTGATATGAAATTCAAAATTGTGATGAAGAAGTTACTAAAACCCAAAATGCCCGGAGCTGATAAAGTAGCGACAGTAGATTAGAAGATTTGAAGAGGCACGAGGCCTACGCTTTAGGTGGCAAGAATGTGAAGGTTAAATGGATTTGTTGCCTCCAGTTCAGTCCCAATCCTCGGAGCCACGAGGTCATAGAAAGGTCGCCGCCGCCCTCCCCTACAGCAGGGGCATAGCCAGACAACAGATTTTGGGTGGGCCTAGGCAAGAAGTGGGTGGGCACCGAGTGTTCACCGCCCCCCCCCCCCCCCCAACCACCACCACCGAAAAAATATCTCAGCTGGCAGGAAAACACTTCTTTCCACCTTGGCCAAATATGCCAACTACGCGGTTTTCCCGCAGGGTTGGGCGACTTTTCTAGTTGGCCGCAGGCACTTTTCCCAAGTTGTGGGTTGCGATTTTCTGGGCGATTTTGAGATGGTCCGGCGGCCGCATGGCCCACGCTGGTTGGCTCTGTCTCTAGTGCTCAATGCCCACCCTATTGGTCAAATTTGGAGCCGGATTGAGGCTTAGTTTATCTCCGAGGCCTCATTCCGGCTTCAAATTTGACCAATAGAAGGCGAGGTGGGTGATGAGGTCATCAGCTGATGATGATGACTCATCACTTCATGCTGGAGACTGGACTGGAGCAGCGAGCGCACTGAGAGGAGTAGCAGTCTGCAGCAGGCATGCGCTGAAAACTGAGCATGTGCAGGTGCCAGTATCATAGACAGTAGCGTTTTCATTACCGTTGGGGGGGAAGTCTTCAGCTGACAGAGTTTGGGATCCCCACCAGGTACCTTTAAATGTGTGCTACTGTTGGGTGGGCCTGAGCCCTGAGTGGGTGGACCCTGGCCCACCCAGGCCCACCTGTGGCTACACCACTGCCCTACAGCTTGTGGAGCCAAAGGCGTGTTGTTCCAGGGCTGAGAAAACAGCTGACTGGCCTGTATTCCTCACAGGGTGGCAAAAATAAATACAGTACTAACAGCGGGCAGACAGATCCAGAAATCCGCTAACTCTTACTGTTTCAGTTGAGGGATGGAAAACTGAAGACACTCATTTTCTGCCCTAAAAGAATGATACTGCTGGCACTAAACCCCCCTGCCGATGTGGCCACGGGAGGGGGGGGGGAGGGCTGCTGCCTCTCAGGCTATCACCTGGGGGAGGAGAGGGAGTTGGAAAATGAAGTCCCTCTTGCATTTCATATGGCTTGTAGGGATTGAAACGTGAAATTGCTCCTTCCACTGACGTGGGCTGGGGACAATATCCGAGCCACTTTTTCTCCCGATGTGGCCTGAGGAAGCTGTTGCCCTGCCTCCCTGGCGCATTCCACAGGGCTAAAAAAAAAAATCGTCAACGTTGTCGCTCCCTGTTGTTCAGTTTTTAAGGGAAAAGGACAGAAAGGTAATGGCAGCACCAATATTTAGGAGTTACTAAAAAGGGAGGGGGGACAAACCATGTCTTACCAATTAGTGTGATCGCAGTACCCAGTTTCCTGAGGCAGCTGAGGAAGGGGGGGGGAGAGATTCTGCAGGATAAGTTTCTGAAATTCTGCATCATGTGTGACTAGATTTGCAGTGTCCGTTTTATTTTACACTATAAAAATAGTCTTTTTTCAACCTTGCTTGTGCGTTTGCTTAATTCACTGTGACTGAAATGGAATCTTGCAAACAGGAGCAGCCTGGACCTTGGGTTGCCGTTTGGGAATAGGCAAAAAAGACAGTCCTGGAATCAGTAATAGGGGAGGAGGAGGAAGACAGGGCTTGGAATAGGGAGGAAAATGATGCGATTGAGGAGAGACATTTCCCTTGTCTCTCCTCCCCTCCCTAGATGTCTCTCTGTCCCTCTCCTATATACAGTGCATTCTCATAACTTTGATCCCTGTGGCAAAATAAGGTTTTACCTTGGCTTTTGCAGGGTTCTACAGTTAGTGGCAACCAGAAAATAAGGGGACTTTGTTTTTTGAATCAGCCTGCAGGGCTAGCTCAACCAATAGGCAAGCCTAGGCAGTCGCCTAGGGCAGCAACCTCGCAGGTCAGCAAAGAACAGCAGCAGGCAAAGCAAAACTCTAGGTCCCTGACAATTACACCTGTACTAAAGTCACGGAAGCGTCTCCGCATGCCCAACGTGTGCCAAAATGGAGTTAATGCCCGACTATCGTGTGACTCTTGCGGTAACTTCATTTTTGGACGGCCATCCAATACGTGCATCTGAAAAAATATTTTTATTTTTGGGCGCGCATAGGTCATTACTGCCCAGTTTCCACTTGAGTCTTTACCACTAGGCCAATGACTGGCGGTAAGGTCTCCGACCCCAAAATGGGTGCACGGCAACTTTCATTTTGCCGCACATCCATTTTCAGCAAAAATATAAAAAAAGCCTTTTTTTTTACAGGCGCGCTAAAAAATGGATCAGCGAGCGCCCAAAACCCGCACCTACACTAACACAAGCCATTTTTCAGCGCACCTTTTGTAAAAGGACCCCTTAACCCTCTATTACCTCAGATACAAACGCATCAATTATGAGTTACCGCCCGGTTAAAGCATTAGACTTTACAGCTAAGTCAGTGGCTGGGTAAGGTCTCAGACCTGAAATGGACACCCGCCAATTTTCATTTTGCCGCACGTCCATTTTCAGTCCCCCCCAAAAAAGGTATTTTTTACAGGTGCGCTGAAAAATTATCCTGCGTGCAGCCAAAACTTGTGCTTACACTACCGCAGGCCATTTTTCAGCGCACCCTTAGTAAAAGGATCCCTAACATTGTGAGCCTTCCAGGGACAGGGAAATACCCAGTGTACCTGAATGTAACTCACCTTGTACAAGTCGTTGGTGAGGCCCCACCTGGAGTATTGTGTTCAGTTTTGGAGGCCATAGCTTGCTAAAGATGTAAAAAGACTTGAAGTGGTGCAAGGAAAAGCTACAAAAATGGTATGGAATTTGCATTACAAGACATACGTATGAGGAGAGTCAGGTTCCCCCATTTTGAGACCGTCCAGGATTTCTTACTGCCTCTTCCTGGTGCATTATGGGAGTTGCGGCACTGATGTCATTGGGCAGAATCAGGTACTACAAATCCCACACTGCTTTGCTATAGGAGTTCAACACTCAGTACCGGCCAAAAAAAAAAGTCTCCAGCCTAGAACTGGGTAACTTGACAGCTCTGCAAATTTTGTAGGTGCTAATGTTTAATCAGTCCCCCCCGCTCCCACTGCCAGTATGACTTCTTTACCTTCTGCCCACTCACCCTCAAAAGGAAGCAAGAAAACTACACCAATGCTTGGGAACTGAGGTTGGCATCCGATGCCATTCACTTTCATGCACAATCACCCCCAGATTTCATTCCCCTATTTTATGTCTTACTTTTTTCCACACACGCCTCCCCTGAGGCATAACTGAGCTGGTCACTGTAGTAGCCAGTGCCATCCTGAGGCAGGGGGCAATCATGAAACATAAATTTGGCTATGTCCCTCTTCAGCAATAAATTGTACACAGCCTTGGGTGAATCACTTCATAAAGGCAGTTAAGAAATCCCAATAATGGACAATTACAGCAGTAAAAATATTCAAATACAATACATTTTAATAGACAATGTAGGGTATAAGCAAAGATGGAATATACAGGTAGGTAAGAGAGTAAGAGGAGTTAGAAAGTAAGGTGACAAATTTAAAGAAAGTTGCACACGAGGTAAGAGAGATGGTTAAATATTTTATCTCAGCTAGGGTAGGAGCGGATAAACGTCCTGCTGCAGTACATGCATCCCACGTCACTCCTCGAGTACGTGTGAGACTAACAAATTAGTTAGACTAACAAAATATAACAGCTGCACAAGAGACAGCTTCAGCCTTTTGACATCTTGTCATCTCCTATCTGAATTCTGTTACCGTTTTCATCTCCACCACCTCCTGCGGGAGGGCATTCCAAGTATCCACCACTCTCTCTATGAAAAAATACTTCCTGACATTTTTCTTGAGTCTGCCCCCCTTCAATCTCATTTCATGTCCTCTAGTTCTACCGCCTTCCCATTTGCGGATTAATCCCCCAATGTGTCTGTCACACATCAACTTTTACTCTACTACCATATCACCTTGTATTTGTTCTACCGATACTGGCGATAGCCACTAAGGTACTATGTAAGCCACATTGAGCCTGCAAAAAGGTGGGAAAATGTGGGATACAAATGTAATGAATAATAAAAAACCTTTAAAAGTATTGAAATGGATGTTAATGAGGTAACTCGATATTCCCTCCCAATGCTCAGAGAACAACACAGAAAACATTACTGGCCTTAACTGAAAACTTACCGTCAGCTCATGGGGGGTGTCGAAGGTTTGGAGGAGAGCATTTTTTTCTGAATTTCTGAAATTAAGCTGCCAGTTTTGGAAAAGAAAGGAAGCCCGTGCAGCCTCTGATAGAAATGTGTACGAGTCTGAGCAAAAGTGAAACCACCCATCGGCGCCTGATTTTCTGATTTTCAGCCATTCACAAATTTAAATGCAAACAATTTTTGAAAAGCTTATATTTAAAGGAGCAGAAGCACTTCTGGTTTTGTCTGGGCATGCTCACAGGAGCTGTGCTTACTGCAAAACTGCAATAACGCAGGGTCGTTAATTGAGGAAATGAAAAATCAGCCATTTTGCGTGTGGGGAAACTCACTCACTAGTCGTAGCACAGGCCACCTTTTAACACAGCTTAGTAAAATGGCCCCTAGATCTGATCATAAGTACATAAGTATTGCCATACTGGGACAGACTGAAGGTCCATCAAGCCCAGCATCCTGTTTCCAGCAGTGGCCAATCCAGGTCACAAATACCTGGCAAGATCCCAAAACAGTACATTTTATGCTGCGTAAGCAGTGGATTTTCCCCACGTCCATTTTAATAATGGTCTACGGACTTTTCCTTTAGAAAGCCAGCCAAACCTTTTTTAAACCCTGCTAAGCTAACTGCTTTTACTACATTCTGTGGCAACAAATTCCAGAGTCTAATTACACATTGTAGCTTCACTGCGTGCCCCCTAGTCCTAGTATTTTTGGAAAGAGTAAACAAGCGATTCATGTCTACCCGTTCCACTCTACTCATTTTATTATATTTTATTTTCAAACAACTCTCCCACCCAGCCTCCCATCTCCAACAGCAGGTGCTTAAGGGGAATATATGAGGACCAGGACATGTTTGCACTGGTCATAGTACAGAGGTTCACAGATCACTGAGTGTATTTGTGATCCATAAATGTTGTGTAACTTTATCTAATCCCTTTTGAACCCTTACAGAGTTGGTCTTGAGACTATACTCTGATAGGTGTAGAAGGTATTCAAGCAGGGTCTGTGTAGGGCAAGCAAAGGGATCTAGGGCCTTGTTCTCACACCAGACAGCAAACCTCCTCCATTTGAAAGAATAGCACCTTTTAGTGGAGTGTTTCTACTTGCCTCCTAAGTGCCCCATAGCATTGAGCCCCAGTGTGAATATGGTTTTGCTTGGGTTCAGTCCTGTTCCCTGTTCCCTGTTTCCATCATTCATCACTTAGAACAAGGGCTGTCTTTTTTTTTTTTAACTGAACATTTTATTAAGTTTTCAATCACTCTCAAAAACATCACAACATTGACATCAACTTGACTCTGAGTGATAAACTAATAAACGAGCATTCTCTTTCTGTGTTCTTTCCCTAACAATCAGCTACAATATTCATCCCCCATCCCACCCTCCCCCATCCCCTCTCTCCCCTTCTTTATTCCATCCTCAAATCATTAGCCCTCACAGCAAGGAAACAAAGCAGTGGTTAGTCTTAACTCATGGACTGCCAGCAATTTACTGCAAGAAAACCCATCTACTAGGTATACCTACACCTTTAAACAGAAAAAGGTTCTCCATATGATGTTTCACAAATGGCCACTACCCTATTCGCTGTCATTCTGACACCATGTTTCACTGTTTATACCATCTCTCATCTAGGCCTCAATATATCCTCCATCAGAGTATATCTCAGCACTTTTCTGCCTATTATGTTCCGATTAATAGACTCCCTGTTTCCCAGAATTTCTCAGTTCAGGAAGGGGCTTCTCGATATCAAACTACCATTGCTGAAGTTCCTGTTTTCAGAAACAGCAGGGCCTGGCGGGCTGTGAGCTTGCTCAGAAGCTCAAGACCCGTGCTGGGCGGAATGAGTTTTATGTCTGCAAGCTAACTGACAATGCCAGTGCAGCTGCAGAGGGGGTGAGGAAGGGAAGAGAAACTGCCAAACAACTTGGGGAGAGGATGGGGAGATGCTGAACACCAGGGGGGTGTGGAGGGTAGGGAAGGGAAGATGCTAAATCTGAGGGGTGGAGGAGGGCCTTGAGCCACCCTGGGGGGGGGGGGGGGGGGGGCGCATATCTAGAGAGTCAGATGCCCTTGGGCTGGTCCTGAAATTGATTTTTATGTCCATTAGCCGTCCAGCTCTCTTCGTACCCATTATCGAGGGATATCCGAGAGGCTGTGCAGAGCTTTGCAGTTACACATGGGACAGGTAGGTACAGATCGTATGTATTAATTTACTAAAGCTGGTGGCAAGAAAGACCAAAAAGCCTGTCCTGCATAGGAGATACTTCTTGCAGGTGATCACAGACAGCTGGGATGTATCCTTGCACCTTAAGAATAAACAAAGGAGACTGAATGGGTCACCATGTCTTTTTCTACCGTCACCTCAGAAAACAGCACAAAGGGGGGTGATTCTGCTCACCTTTACGCACTCATGTGCACACTTTTACCCGCAAAAATGACAGCAGGGCAACTAAGCTCTGTTGTGTAATGACACATAAATTCAAGGGGGGGGTGACAAATGTGGGGGGCATGGACAGGACTCCCACTTACACAGGTAACTTGCTGCCTTAGGCATCCACAGTTACACTAGATCTATGGCTGGTGTAACTTGCAGGCTTCTAAATGTTAGATATGCCCCATTCCGGGTTGTGCTAATCTTACGGAAAAACTCAAAAAACACTAAGATGGAGTCAGCAGTCCAGCAGCGAGAGGGGTGCTATCCAGTCTTTTGCATTGAGTGTCACATGTATGATTATCTCCCAATTGGTGAGGTGTCATATGTGTGTGCCCGATGCAAAGAGCTCCTAGCTCTCAGAGAACGTGTCCGTTCCCTTGAGGCTAGAGTAGCAGACTTGATGGAGCTGAGGGAGACAGAGAGGTACATAGAGGAGACCTACAGGGATGTTGTAGAGAAGTCCCACCTCCAGTCAGGTAGCCCCTGTGCTACCTTGGAGGAGGGAGGTCTCCTAGAAGGAGAGCATCACCCTGGTGAAGTAGGAAGTACTCCTGTAGCCAGGACCTGCCCACCAGGGGATGTATTATCCTTTCGCACCGAGGATATATCTCCAAATGTTGCCCGGGAGGGAAAGGTTAGGACAGCTGTTGTACTTGGTGATTCGATCATTAGGCATATAGATAGCTGGGTGGCTGGTGGACGTGAGGATCGCCTGGTGACTTGCCTGCCTGGTGCGAAGGTGGCGGACCTCACGTGTCACCTAGATAGGATTCTAGATAGTGCTGGGGAGGAGTCCGCTGTCTTGGTACATGTGGGTACCAATGACATAGGAAAATGTGGGAGAGAGGTTCTGGAAGCAAAATTTAGGCTCTTAGGTAGAAAGCTGAAATCCAGATCCTCCAGGGTAGCATTTTCTGAAATGCTACCTGTGCCACGCGCAGGGCCCAAGAGACAGGCAGAGCTCCAGAGTCTCAATGCGTGGATGAGACGATGGTGCAGGGAGGAGGGCTTTAGATTTGTTAGGAACTGGGCAACATTCTGGGGAAGGGGGAGCCTATTCCGAAAGGATGGGCTCCATCTTAACCAGAGTGGGACCAGGCTGCTGGCATCGGCGTTTAAGAAGGAGATAGAGCAGCTTTTAAACTAGAAATGGGGGGAAGGCCGACAGTCGCTCAAAAGAGCATGGTTCGGGATAAGGTATCTTTCAAAGATATCACCATAACAGGGAAGATAGAGTATCCTGATAGTGAGGTTGCAAAAGAGATTGTAGTAGATCGGGTATCTTTAAATAACAATAAAAATCAGACAAAAGATTGCCAATTAATACTGTCAAGTACTAAGCATGATGTACTTAGGAACAACAAACATAGTTTGAAATGTCTATATGCGAATGCCAGGAGCCTAAGAAATAAGATGGGGGAGTTAGAATATATTGCACTAAATGAAAAATTAGATATAATAGGCATCTCTGAGACCTGGTGGAAGGAGGATAACCAGTGGGACACTGTCATACCGGGGTACAAATTATATCGTAGTGATAGGGTGAATCGGATTGGTGGAGGGGTAGCATTGTATATTAACGAGAGCCTTGAATCAAATAGATTGAAAATTCTGCAGGAAGCAAAACACTCCTTGGAATCACTGTGGATTGAAATTCCATGTGCAAAGGGGAAAAGGATAGTGATAGGAGTGTACTACCGTCCGCCTGGCCAGGACGAACAGACGGATGCGGAAATGTTAAAGGAAATCAGGGACGCAAACAAACTGGGCAACACAATAATAATGGGGGATTTCAATTACCCGCATATAGACTGGGGTAATGTAACATCTGTACACGCAAGGGACATAAGATTTCTTGATGAAATCAAGGACAGCTTCATGGAACAGCTAGTTCAGGAGCCGACAAGAGAAGGAAAAATACTAGACTTAGTCCTTAGTGGTGCTCATGATCTAGTGCAGGGGGTAACGATACGAGGGCCGCTTGATAACAGTGATCATAATATGATCGGTTTTGATATTGGCATTGAAGGAAGTGAAACTAGGAAATCAAGTACGCTAGCGTTTAACTATAGAAAGGGTGATTACGACAAAATGAGAAAAATGGTGAAAAAAAGACTGAAAGGAGCAGCTCGCAGAGTAAAAAACTTGCATCAGGCGTGGATGCTGTTTAAAAACACCATCCTGGAGGTTCAAGACAAATATATTCCACGTATTAGAAAAAAGGGAAAAAAGACTAAACGTCAGCCGGCGTGGCTAAACAGTAAGATAAAGGAAATCATTAGAGCCAAAAAACAATCCTTCAGAAAGTGGAGAAGAGAACCAACTGAAAGTAACAGGATAGATCATAAGGAATGCCAAGCCAAATGCAAAGCGGAGATAAGGAGGGCAAAAAAGGACTTTGAGAAGAAATTAGCGTTGGAAGCAAAAATA
Organism: Microcaecilia unicolor; assembly: GCF_901765095.1. NCBI lineage: Eukaryota > Metazoa > Chordata > Amphibia > Gymnophiona > Siphonopidae > Microcaecilia > Microcaecilia unicolor. The sequence goes on from NC_044033.1 coordinate 249,440,690, forward strand.
CATAGTAAAAACTTTTTTAGATACATTAAAAGCAGGAAACCGGCCAAAGAGTCGGTTGGGCCGCTGGACGAAAATGGTGTTAAAGGGGCGATCAAGGAGGACAAAGCCGTAGCGGAGAAATTAAATGAATTCTTTGCTTCGGTCTTCACCGAGGAGGATTTGGGGGGGACACCGGTGCCGGAAAGAATATTTGAAGCGGGGGAGTCGGAGAAACTAAACAAATTCTCTGTAACCTTGGAGGATGTAATGGGTCAGTTCAGCAAGCTGAAGAGTAGTAAATCACCGGGACCTGATGGTATTCATCCCAGAGTATTAATAGAACTAAAAAATGAACTTGCGGAGCTACTGTTAGAAATATGCAATCTGTCCCTAAAATCGAGTGTAATACCGGAAGACTGGAGGGTAGCCAATGTTACTCCGATTTTTAAGAAAGGTTCCAGAGGAGATCCGGGAAATTATAGACCGGTGAGTCTGACGTCGGTGCCGGGCAAGATGGTGGAGGCTATTATTAAGAATAAAATTGCAGAGCATATACAAAAACATGGACTGATGAGACAAAGTCAGCACGGATTTAGTGAAGGGAAGTCTTGCCTCACCAATCTAATGCATTTTTTTGAGGGGGTAAGCAAACATGTGGACAATGGGGAGCCGGTTGATATTGTATATCTGGATTTTCAGAAGGCGTTTGACAAAGTGCCGCACGAAAGACTCCTGAAGAAATTGCAGAGTCATGGAATCGGAGGTAGGGTATTATTATGGATTAAGAACTGGTTGAAAGATAGGAAGCAGAGAGTAGGATTGCGTGGCCAGTATTCTCAGTGGAGGAGGGTAGTTAGTGGGGTCCCGCAGGGGTCTGTGCTGGGTCCGTTGCTTTTTAATGTATTTATAAATGACCTAGAGATGGGAATAACTAGTGAGGTAATTAAATTCGCCGATGACACAAAATTATTCAGGGTCGTCAAGTCGCAGGAGGAATGTGAACGATTACAGGAGGACCTTGCGAGACTGGGAGAATGGGCGTGCAAGTGGCAGATGAAGTTCAATGTTGACAAGTGCAAAGTGATGCATGTGGGTAAGAGGAACCCGAATTATAGCTACGTCTTGCAAGGTTCCGCGTTAGGAGTTACGGATCAAGAAAGGGATCTGGGTGTCGTCGTCGATGATACGCTGAAACCTTCTGCTCAGTGTGCTGCTGCGGCTAGGAAAGCGAATAGAATGTTGGGTGTTATTAAGAAGGGTATGGAGTCCAGGTGTGCGGATGTTATAATGCCGTTGTATCGCTCCATGGTGCGACCGCACCTGGAGTATTGTGTTCAGTACTGGTCTCCGTATCTCAAAAAAGATATAGTAGAATTGGAAAAGGTACAGCGAAGGGCGACGAAAATGATAGTGGGGATGGGACGACTTTCCTATGAAGAGAGGCTGAGAAGGCTAGGGCTTTTCAGCTTGGAGAAGAGACGGCTGAGGGGAGATATGATAGAAGTGTATAAAATAATGAGTGGAATGGATCGGGTGGATGTGAAGCGACTGTTCACGCTATCCAAAAATACTAGGACTAGAGGGCATGAGTTGAAGCTACAGTGTGGTAAATTTAAAACGAATCGGAGAAAATTTTTCTTCACCCAACGTGTAATTAGACTCTGGAATTCATTGCCGGAGAACGTGGTACGGGCGGTTAGCTTGACGGAGTTTAAAAAGGGGTTAGATAGATTCCTAAAGGACAAGTCCATAGACCGCTATTAAATGGACTGGAAAAATTCCTCATTTTTAGGTATAACTTGTCTGGAATGTTTTTACGTTTGGGGAGCGTGCCAGGTGCCCTTGACCTGGATTGGCCACTGTCGGTGACAGGATGCTGGGCTAGATGGACCTTTGGTCTTTCCCAGTATGGCACTACTTATGTACTTATGTACTTATGTACATCAGAACTTGGGTGCCCAGGTGCCAAGATAGAACAGAGAGCTGTACAGGACCTGGGGATTGTGGGAATCCCACAGGATTCCCGTGGGGATTGAAGAAGTTGTCGAGGGATTTCTACAGGGTTGGAATAAATTACTGCAGGATTCCCCTGGGAATGGAAGAAGTTGCCGAGAGAATGTAGTCAAAATCTCTTGTGTCATGTGTTAATCTGAGTTTTACTCATTACTTTTCGTCCAGACACTTGTTCAAGACTGAGAAAGTTCATATTTCAGAACTTTTTGCATATTTGGGTCTGTTGATACTGATAAGTAAGCCTGGAGGTCTGGGATAGGAGCAAAATGCACGAACAGCATGGCCAGTGCAAGTCCAGTTTTCTTGCCTTGAGATTGTCATTGGTCAGAATGGAAGTGCCCCTGTTGACTTTCTTTTGCAATGTTTTTTTTCTTTAATATAGCAATTTCTTTACAGTTTCTGAACGGAAAAGGCCCTATGGATGGTTCACATCCGGTTCATCTGTCTACTGATGATGAACGGTCGTTAAAAGAATTGATTGCTCTGATATGGAACTCGAGGACATTATTTTTCACCTGATTATGAAGCCCCATTCTACCTGTTTACTGCCACTGGGGGTTAGTGTGATGGAAAGACTCACGTAAGGACGTGTTAAACCCATTTACTAGCGCAGCTCAGTAAATAAACTTATCCCAACACAAATGCACAAATCATAGGAAAGAGCAAGATTTACCTCCGCCCCTAACTCAAGTTTTACTGGTCTAACATTATATGATATATTCTTCTTTCTGTTAATATATTTTTAACATGTTCATGCTTTTCTAATTGTTATGTAAGGCTCACTGAACCTGAGTTTTACTCAGGCTAATGTGGGATATAAATGTCAGACACTAATACTGCAGCGTTACAGGCCCCTTTTGTACTAGTCAGCCTCTTTTACACCAACTGAAATGGGATTTATGGATTGTGAAAAAGCTGTGGTTGTTTGTGCAATGGCCATTAGAAAAACTTCCAATATTGTGCAAGAAAAAGAATTAATAGTTTATGCCACATATGCAGTAAAAGCTGTAGTGTCCCAGTGGATGAATCATGCTCTCTTACATGCCTCATAGGGTAATGTCTCCAAATGGATTACTTTTTTACATGCTTTGTCAGCACCAAACCTCAACTACAAACAAGGATATGTTGAATAGGACTCTCAGTCTCTCAAATTTACTGTCTCACTGGGTAATGTCCCCAAATGGATTTCACCTGGGTTAATGTTTCCAGATGCATTAGTTCTGTGCATGCCATCAAGGGCCTCACCAGTATGAATTTTCTGGTGATCTGTGAGGTATTTCTTCCAAATAAAGCTTTCACCACAATCAGGACATAAAAACGGTCTCCCAGTGCTGTGCAGTTGTTGATGTCTTCTAAGGTTTGACTCTTGTCTGAAGCTTTTACCACACTGAGTACATGTAAATGGTTTTGCTCCTGTATGGATTCTCTGGTGATTTGTGAGATGCATCCTCTCCAAGAATCTTTTACCACATTCAAAGCAGGAAAACGGTCTGTCACCAGTGTGGACCTTTTTATGTCTTCGGAGGAGATATTCCCGAAAGAAGCTTTCACTACAATCACTACATGAAAACTTTCTCCTTTCTGGGTGTGTAATTTCATGTTTTCTCAGGCTGTACAATTTGCAGAAGCTTTTGCAGCATGTAGGACATTGATATGGTTTCTCTCCTGTGTGACTTCTTTCATGTTGTCTCAAGATGAATTTATTAGTGTAACACTTATCACAAAAAGAACATTTAAATGGTTTTTCTCCCGTGTGCCTTCTTTCATGCAGTCTCAGAAAGGCTCTTTTACAGAAACGTTTATCGCATTCATTACATTTAAATACTTTCTCTCTTCTGTGAAGTCTTTTGTGTGCTCTGAGGTCTGATATTTGAGCAAAACATTTATCACATTTATTACACTTAAATTCGCCCTCCTTGTGAGTCTTTTCGTGTTGTCTTTGGTTGCATGCTCTATTGAAGCTTTTGTCACATTCAGAACATTTAAATGGTTTTTCTCCAGAGTGAATCTTTTCATGTCGTCTCAGAAGGGCTTTAGAACAGAAGTGTTTATTACATATAGAACATGGAACAGTGTCCCCTATGTGAATCTTTTCATGTAGCTTTTGGTTGCATGAGGTACTGAACCTTTTATCACACTTAGAACATTTAAATGGTTTCTCTCCCATATGCCTCACTTCATGTCGTCTCAGAAGGGCTTTAGAATCGAAGCTTTTATTACATTCAGAACATGTAATAGGATCCCCCGTGGGAATCTTTTTATTTTGTCCCAGGATACATGTCTGACTGAGACATTCCTCGGAGTTACTGCATATATGTCCTTTGTCTCCTGTATGAATTGTTTTGTGTCTCCTAAGGTTTGAGTTTGAACTGAAACCTTTGTCACATTCTGTACACTTAAATGGTTTCTCTCCCGAGTGCACTCGCTGATGAATTTTAAGCTGTGATCGGTACGTAAAGCATTTCCCACAATCATTACATTTAATGGGTCTGTCTCCAACGTGGATTCTTTTATGTGATGTGAGGTTAGATCTAAATTTAAATTTCTTCTCGCATTCAGTACACTGAAATGGTCTTTCTCCAGAGTGGATCCTTATGTGCCCTTTCAGCTCAGCTCTGCACGCAAAGCCTTCATCACACCACTTACATTTGAACAGCTTCCTTTTCGCTTTTAAATTTCCGTCTGCCTGAAGGTTTGTTTTCTTAATTATTCTTTTCTCTCCTACACTCCATGTAACTGTTGTCTCTCTTCCGTGGTACTGCTCGATAAATTTATGATGTAATGTCTCGGTGAACTCGTTCCCGTGTTCACTGCTTTCTTGGTGCGCAAGAAAAAGTGAATTTGTGGTGAAGTTTTCCCAATTATCGGCGCTTTGGTTTGATCTCTCTCTTTCATGGAGTCTCTGGGTTTGTATAATCTTTGCAAAGGGTTGGAAATTTATTTCCTGTTCAGTGCACGTGGCTGGTCTCTCTTCTTTTTGGCTATCTTCTTCTATCCTGGGTGATGTTCCTTTATTGATACCTCCTTTACAGTCAGCAAAAGGGTCTGGACTGTATCTAGTAGGGTCTCGATATTTCCATTCCTCCATCTGCTGTCCGTTGCAGGCTTCCTGTATCTCACCATTGTTCTTGGATTCATCCTCTGCTAGAGAAAAATAACAGCTTGCTCACTTTCCATTTTGTACTTAGCATCCTGCCTAAGTGGACCCAGGGATGGAATGGGTGGGCCCATGCATTTCCCCTCTGCCCCATCCCCGCCTGCCTACCAATATTAAAGATTAATAGCTTGCGTCATTAATTATATTTATGCATAAATTTCATTATTTTTCTGTTGTTATGCTGTTAACGAAATTGTACGTTTTCTGCTAAACCGTACCTGCTGTACACTGCCTTGGTGAATGTCTTCATAAAGGTGCTTAATATCATATAATCTCTCTGAGGGGCCCTTTTACTAAGCCGCATAAGTGTCTAGGCGCATCCAACGTGCGCCAAAATGGAGTTACCGCCCTCTTGGCAGTAATTTCATTCTTGGTGCGCATCCGATACATGCGTCCGAAAAATAATTTTTATTTTTGGATGTGCATATCGGATGCGTGCAGGTCATTACCGCGTGAGACTTTGCCACTAGGTCATTGGCTGGCGGTAAGGTCTCATACCCAAAATGGACACGTGGCAATTTTCATTTTGCCGCATGTCCGTTTTCGGCAAAAATGTTTTAAAAAGGCAAATTTTGTTTTTGCAGGTGCACTGAAAAATGATTCTGCAAGCGCCCAAAACACGCATCTACACTACCGCAGGCCATTTTTCAGCGCACCTTAGTAAAAGGACCCCTGAATCTCTTAAGAAAGTCACTCAGCTCTTTACTCTCCCTGAAACAACCCCTCAGGTTTGCATTGTTCTATCGAATTGTTAACCTGTTTGATGCCTTGTAACCATCCACTTTGTTCCATGTAAGCCACGTTGAATCTACCAAAAGGTGGGATAATGCGGGATACAAATGCAACTAATTAATTAATTAATCCCAATAAATTAAAAAAAAATACCTCGGCTGGTGAGATCCCCAATCCCATCAGCCGAAGACCTCCTTCGCCGGAACCCCCAGGCCATCTATGTTTCAATGCCAACACCCCCCACACGCTCAATGACGGCAGTGCTGTCGGTCTGAGAGCACAGCTGATGACTGCCACAGAGATTAAATGGGGTTCCAGTGAAAGAGGTCTTTGAACTCTTGCCCACTCAGACCCACTCATGGCTACACCATGGCTACACCATGGGGCAAAGGGAAAACATTTCCCCCTCCTTTCCTATCTCCGCAGTAGTTTTCTGTTTTGTTGCTAGATTATCGACATGCATCAAAAAACCTTGAACGTTTGCTGGAAATCCATACCAAATAATGCATTGACATGGAAATTGCAAAAATAATTGTAGCTCCCAAGAAGTTTTCTTGCTGAATGGCAAAGAAATTGCTTCCTCCTTTCCTGAGTTTCCCTACATAGATTAGGATAAATTCAAAATTTACCCCTAAGAAAGTCAACATTCTGAAATCAAAAATACAAAAGCATTACTGAGTCCTTATCCTGGGCAAATACAATCTCTTGCTATATTCTTAACCCAGCTGACTAGCTTTTGGCTGAAAATTCAGCAAAATTTATCCAACTACTGTAAAACCTAACCCGTTATCTGGCCGCTGAGCGACTTCCTGAAAATGTACCATTTAGTACATAAGTATTGCCACACTGGGACAGACCAAAGGTCCATCAAGCCCAGTATCCTGTTTCCAACAGGGGCCAATCCAGGTCATAAACACCTGGCAAGATCCCAAAACAGTACAATATATTTTATGCTGCTTATCCTAGAAATAAGCAGTGGATTTTCCCCAAGTCAATTTAATATTGGCATATGGACTTTTCCTTTAGGAAGTCATCCAGACCCTTATTAAACCCCGCTAAGCTAACCGCCTTTACCACAATAAAATGGTAAATGACATGACGGAGTAAGATTCTCTCTCTAGCAAGGACTGTAAAGGAATTTATTTTCTCACCCGTATCGATAACCTCCTCTCTTTTTCCCACGGCATCGCTGATATGAGAATCTTCAATTTTGAGGATCTCTACTGTAGGGTCCGGACCGTACATGGGGCTGCCTGTTAGAAATAGGGGAAAGTACCATCAGCTTTCAAATGGTCCTGGATGCTGACTTCATAATTGGTTAATGTGAGATAATGGGAATTCTCTGAGCTGTAAACATTTACAGGGAAAGTCTATACATTGGCAGTTCAGTCTAATGGCATCTTGGCTGCAAGATTCCATTATAGAATGCTAACTCAAGATTAAATAAACATATGCTTGCCTACACATGGGGACATCAATGTTACTTTTTTTTTTCATTCACTTGGTCACTGCACAGAGTGGCAGAGGGAAAAGAAGCCTAAGGTATTCTTATACCATGTAAAATGAGTATTCTTGTTGGGCAGACTGGAGAATTCCTTTATTAAATGAAAGTGGAAAATCAAATTTCAATACATTACATTGTGCAGTTATAAAGCCAGCCCCTCTATACTTTTATACAAAAATGCAAATTTTACACAAAAAAACCGTCCCTCCCAACCCCCCCCCCCCAAACATTCAACTCAACTTCAAGCGTACATGCTTCCACCAAACCCCAAAGGTCTTTACCCCCACCTCCACCCGTTCCCATCGGGCCACTTCCTGGACAGCTCAGACAACGTCCCAGGAGACCTGCTCAGCAGACCTGCACTCCTGGCCCAGGGACACCCCGCAGCGAGCCATCCACAGGCAGTATCTGATGATAACTGAGATTAGAAAGGCGGTACCTGGCTCTAGCCGCCCCGTCTCCCCCTGCCTCCCATACACCCAGTCCGCATAGGTGTAGGACGTGAAGCTGGGGATGGCCAGCAAGGCAGCCACTCTCCGGCAAACCGCTATGGAGAATGGACACTCCTTCAGGAAGTGGTCCATGGTCTCCAGCCAGCCAGCACACTCCCCCCTCGGGCAGTCTCGGTCCTGCTGGTTCCTACACCGAAGGTTTGCCCTAACATACAACCTGCCATGTAGGGACAGCCAAGCAATGTCCCTGTACTTGTGTGGGATGCGTTTGGACGAAATAAAACGCAGGCCCTGCCTCAGCACGGACTCCGGAGCATCCCTAAGAGCCAGGGGAGAGGAGAAGCATTGGGAGTGAACCCGCTCCACCCAGATCTCCCTCTGCCCTGCCCTAACTTCCTCCCATGTAATGTCCCACAGCCAAACCAGCTTTACCAAGGATTTGTAGTAGCCTACCCCCTCCGGGAACCCTTTCCGCAACCGTCCCACCCTACCTCCCCCCAACCAAGGACCCCAAAATCCCTCCCACCACTGGACAACACTGTGTACCCATCCTGGGGTATCCAGACCCCCCGCCCGCCCCAGGTTAAACTGGATGAAGAGGGAGGAGAATAGCAAGACTGGGCTTACCATTCCCACCCCCCCTTCCTCCCGCGACCGGTAAGTAATATTACGTCTAACTGGGTTCATCCTGTTCCCCCACAGGAGTTGAAAGAACACGCTGTAAATTGCCGTGAAACAGCGTTCCGGCAGGAGACAGATGTAGCTCAGGAACAGGAACATGGGGACCACCTGGCTCTTCAGCAACCGGACCCGGTCCTCCATGGGCATCCGCCACCCCTTCCAGCGGTCCACCTTCTCCCTCGCCTCCGCTATCCTTTGTTCCCAATTCTCCCGCCCGTAATCCCCTCCCCCAAAATACACTCCCAAAACCCTCATTTTCTCTATTCCATCCGGGAACCCACCACCTAAATTAAACCGCCGTCCCTCCGGCCCCACCCACAAGCTGGTGCTCTTGCCCAGGTTTACCCGAGACCCCGAAGCCTGGGAGTATGCTGCAAGGGTCTCCTGCAGCCTCCTCCCCTCCCTGCGATCCGCCACCCAGACGGTGACATCGTCCGCATAGGCGATGACTCGCAACACATTCCCTTTGCCTACCTCCACTCCTCTGAGCCCGTCCTCCCCCCCCCTTCCAGCCTCCTCACCAGGGGATCAATGGCGAAAGCGTACAGCAGGGGGCTCAACGGGCACCCCTGCCGCACCCCCGCCGAGATCCCCACCTCCGCCCCCCTCCATCCATTCACCAGGGGAAAGAATCGCGCCCCCGCATACAATAACTGAAGTTGCACGATCCATTCCCCCGGGAATCCATAGTGGTCTAGGACCTTCCATAAAAGCCCCACTGCACTCGGTCGAAAGCCTTGTCCTGGTCCAAGGCCACGACCAGCCTGCCCTCTCCCACCCGACTACGTTCCAGGCCCTCCCTCACCCAGGCCACTGCCTCCAGCACCCCCCTTCCCGGGACCCCACACCCCTGCAGGGCTGCCAGCACTTCCCCGGAGATCTTCCTCATGCGGGCAAGGAGCATGTGAGCGAAGATCCTCCGGTCGGTGTTCAGAAGTGCAATTGGCCGCCAATTTGCCACATCCTGGGGGTCCTTGCCTTTGCTAAGGAGGACCAAAACTGATGCCCCCTTCGACTCAGGCAAGGATCCCCCTGTTCATGCCGCCTCCCAGATTGCCAACAAGACTGGCGCCAACTGATCCCTAAACCGCTGGTAGAACTCTGCCGGGAGTCCGTCTGGCCCCGGCACCGTCCTGTGCCGCAAGGCCCCAATGGCCTCCTGTACCTCCCGCAGCGTCCACGGCCACAGCAAGGCCCGAAGATGAGGCCCCCCCTTACCCACCCCTGGGGTTTCCTCAATGTACCTCGCCATGGCCTCCTCCCCCAACCGTTGGTCCAAAAAGACCCGCCCAAAGTGGGTCCCCACCACCTGCAAGATACCTTCCCTAGAGCGTCCCCCCCTCATCCCTTAACCCCTCTACCACCCTCCTCTCCCTTCTTTCCTTACGGCAGTCATATGGGTTCGGGCTGAGCAGCTTCCCGAAGTCCTGCTCATAGACAAGGGAAGAGTACCGATTGTATTGTACCCGTTCCACCTCCTGCTGCAAGGCCTCAATGTCCTCCCTTCTCCCTCCCCTGGAAATCAAATTGTCCCTTCGCTTCCTCAGAGCAGTTCCTAGCCGGGTGACCTCCCTCCCCTGTCTCCTCGCCTGACGGAGAAAGAACCCCCTGGTGCGGTGTTTCAAAACTTCCCACCAGTCCCCTAGGGAAGGGAAGACACCCTGAATGGATACCTGGTCTGCCAGAAACTCCAGATACTCCTGGTACAACACCCCCTCCCTCAACCATTTCTGATTTAAACGCCACAATCCTTTCCCCAATCCTTGAATCCCCCTCCCCCCAGCTCGACCAGCACCATCTTGTGGTCTGAGAAATCAACCTCTACAACCCTTGGTGCCTTCCCACACGCCCCTCCCCGAACTAGAAACCGGTCGATTCTACTTCTACAAGTGCCCCGGGCAAAAGTGAAACCCTGCGTCCCACCACCAAACTCTATGTGCGCGTCCACCAATCCCGCTCCCTTCATGATCCCTGCTAGCCGTACCCCATCGTAACCTACTTGCGCCGCCCTCCCCCCTTCCTCCTTCCTCAGGACTGTAAAATCCCCCCCCACACACACACACTAGCTGCCGTGAGGTGTAAAGGTACGGCCAAATTTTCCCAAACAGTGCTGCCCTTCCCCGTTTGCTTTGCGGCCCATAGATGTTAACCACCCACAAAGCCACCCCCCGCAATCTCACATCTAACACCAGACACCTCCCAATTCCCAGCTCCACCACCCTCTGGATCTCAACTTTAAAGGTTTTGAAGAGGATGCCTATCCCCCCATACCGTTCCCCTGCCAGACCCCAAATAGAGGGCCCCCATCTCCAGGCCTGCTTTGCCCGCCGAACCTCCTCCAGCGTTCGCAGCCTGGTCTCCTGCAGAAGAAAACAGTCCGCCGCCACAGCAGAGAGGCCATCGAATGCCAAGCATCTCGCCCTCTGGGAGGCGACACTAGCCACATTAAGTGTGGCGAATGTTAACAGCAGTCCCGCCATCATTGTGCCGTTTCATACCCCCCGCCCTCCTGGCTACCTTCCCTCTGCTCCATACTACCTCCAGGGATCCCTTCCCCTTCCCCCTCCCCTTCCTCGTCCGCCCAGTCCCGGACCCCTAGCTCAAAAAGCCCCCCCCACCTTTCCTTACTTTCTTCCTCCCCTTCTTTCTCTTTTCTTCGCCCACCTCCCTCCCTCCTTGGGAGTTGTCCACTGACCCTCCCCCCCTCCCCCCTCTCCCGCCCCTTCTGCCCCTTCTTCGACCCCCTCCATCAATCCTGCCTCCTGTCCTACCCTCCTTTTCTCCCCCACCCTCCCTTCAGCCCCCCCCAATCTGCCCCCCACCTCCCCGACCTCCTCCACTACCATTTCCTCCTCTTCGTCCCTCAAAACCTTCTCCCTCTTCTTCTTCTTCCTTTTACCCGCTATTCCCTTTCCAGCATCTGCCATGCTTTCCAACCCATCCTGCCGGCTCACCCCATCCTCTCCTTCCTCTCCTGCCAGTTCGTCACCCCCTCCCTCATCTTCCAATCCCCTAAATCTGTTCTCTACTTCTATCCCCATTCCTGCCTCCCCTCCCCCTTCCTCCCGTACCCCCGTCACCTTCCGTTGTTTTTTTTACACCCGCGTCCAACCCTCATCTGCCCCGTCCTGCCGCTTCCGCCCTTCCCCCAATCCTCCCCCACCTCCCACTCCCTGTCCCTCCGCAGCTCCTTTCCCCCCCACCCCGGGAACCTGATCTCGCCCTACATTCACTCCCCCCCTCTCCCTCTGAACTGGACCGCCCCTCCCATGTCCTCCTCTCCCCCGTTATGGGAGGCCCAAGGGCAAGCTCTGAATGCATGCCCCAGACCCCCACACAAATTACACCGGATAGATGCACAAGACTCCATAGGATGCTCCTTAGACCCGCACTTCCCACACTGCCGTACTGGGCATGACATACTAAAATGTCTGAATGACCCGCACTTGTGACATTGCCGCGGCTGCCCCTTGTAAAAGCAGAGGATCCGATCCCTGCCAATGAACGCCGCGGAGGGAATGTGCTGGGTCACGTGCCCTGCCTGCTTCAGCCTAACCTGCGCACACCATCCTCCCGCCCACACCCTACTGAGGTCAGGGAGCTTGGACAAGGGGGTACGCAATTCTGCGTACCGCTGTAGCCAGAAGGCCAGGTCCGCCCCTGAGATGGATTCATTTCGGACCAGCAGGGTTACCTGCACCAGGTCAGGTCTGCTGATCGGTACGGCCCTAAAGTTTCTCCAATCCCCTTTCCCCCTTACCCCCTCGTATTTCTCCCAGAAGACCTCCATGCCTCGCTGGGTCAGAAAACTAACATCATATTCTGGGATATTCACTGGGTGGATACAGGCATAGAGGTCCTCTGGGAGAAATCCTAAACCCAGGACCAACTTCAGGGCCTCATCCCTACTTGGCATCCCTCCCTCCCCCACCCACCTTAACTGAATCACATTCCTCCTTTTGGGAACCTGGCCCCCCCACCCTCCCCCCCATCCTTCCCCAATGCTTCCTGCCCCCCCATTCCCCCTGCGCCTGCCCCTCCCACCTACTACCGCCGCAAAGGATGGAGCACCCCCCCCACCGTCCCCCTCCTCCATCTCCTACACTGAGACCCCCTGCTCCTGCTGCGCCGTACCCCCCCTCTCTCTCTTGCCCCCCCTCTCAGCCTCCCTTCCTTCTCTCCCTTCTATCAGCAGACTTTGCACATCCCCTGCCTTCACAGTGTCCTTCTGTACCATTTCCCCTGCAGCAAAAAACCTGCCATTGTCCCCTTCAACACGTTCGCTAGAGACAGTGAGAGCAGGTTCCCCTAAATACTTGTTCCCCTCCCAATGCCCCTGACCCCTCCCCCGCCCACCGAGCCAACCCTCCCCTCCCAGCCCGAACACTCCCCCCTGGCTCGCACCCCCGCAGCCTGGCCAACTTCAAAGTCAAAGGTACCAGTCAAGTTTCCTTCTGGCACACACTGCAAGGCAAACACCTCCCGCTCCTCCCCCCCTCCTTCCCCCCCGGAACCAGCTCTCTGTGCTGGGTCCCTCCTTGCAACTTGCTGCTCCAGCTTTCCCTGTGTGGGCCCACTGTTTTCCTGGGAACTGGTCTCCCCTCTGGCGTCCTGCTTCGTTGGGACTTCCTGCTCTGCCGTTTTGCCAAGTAAGCGTGGCTTCCCACACTCCAGCACCACTCGCTCTCCCAAATGTGGGGAATCCTCCTGCGCTGTAGCATTCTCCCCTGCCGGCCACTGCAGCTCCTCTGCAGCCATCCCTGCTCCTCCAGCCCGATTGGCTGGCGCCTCCTGCTCCAATGTGCTGGGCGGGCGTGGCATCTCGCCACCCGGCAGCGCAGTTCCTTGTCATTCTGAACCTTTTTGTGGGGAACACTGTGTGGCCTCCTGTGCTTTCTCTATCGAAAACCACTCCTTGTCTTCACCTGCCTTTCTTCCTGCATTCTCCTTTAAGAGGCAGCTCCCTGCTGGAACATCTCCACTTTCAGTCCTTAGCCCTGCTGCAGGCTGATTGGCTGGAACATCCTGCTCCTCAGAGCTTTGTGGGTGAGGCCTCCCAGGCTGTGCTGGGGCAGGCATTTTTTCCTTGCCGTCTGCTCCTACTCAGTGTTGCCAGGTGGGCGGTTTTACCGCCCAATTGGGCGGTTTTCCGCGACCCGCCGCGGGAAATTTTTGCCCGCGGCAAGTTGCGGTTTTTTGGGCTTCTTTTTTTTTCTTTTGGGCGGTTTTCAGGCGATTTTTTCGGCCGCGGGGGGCGGGGTTAGTGACGTTTTGGGCGGGGTTAGTGACGTTCTGGGCGGGGCCGATGATGGGGGAGGCGGGGTTGATGACGGCGGGGCGGGGTTGATGACGTGGGGGTGGGGGTGTCAGGGGCGGGGTTTGAGTTTGGGCGGGTTTTGGGCTGGATTTAGGCTGGTTTGGGTGGGAAAAAAATTTTCCACCTGGCAACCCTGCTCCTACTACAGGCAATGGGAACAGGACAACCTCCTCTTCTCCAGGTAAGTTCTCTGTTTCAACTTCCACCACCACTTCTGTGGAAAAAGGTCTCTCTCCTGAAATTCCAGCCTCTGTTTCAACAATGTGAAAAGTCTTAGTGTTAAAGTTTTTTTCCTGTTCTGCTCTCCCACACTCAGGTGCGCTCAATGAGGCTTCCACAGCCCCACCTTCAGTCCTGCTTACTCCAGAAGCTGCCTGCAGAGGCCCCGACTGACTAGCAAGGTATTGCATGAATTTTAATGTATTTTGGGTGCTAGTTCCTGGCAGCTCCCCTGATGCTTCAATGTTCTGGGGTCCAAAGCCTGGGCTGATTCCTTCCTGCTCTGTTTGTTGCTTCCACTGTACCAAGGCTGACGGGGCCTGTCCCCCCCGAGGCCATCCTGTCTCTGTTGATATAGAGTTCTCTCAGAGGATTTCCAGGGCCTTTCCTCAGGGCCCTCAGCAGCTGTTCTTTTTTCTGGAGAAGCCTAAGCAGCCTGGTTTCCTCTTTCATATAGGTCTTGCGATGCTCTGCTGGGGCCAGCCTGCTCAGGGCTTTTGCCATTTTGACTCGCTTCCCCAGGTCCACCACCTCCTTCTCCGTACTTTTAATTCTCTTCACCATTTTAATTATGCCACTGGCCGGGTCCTCTGGATCCTGGCAGTAGTCCACAAGCTCTTCCTCCTCTAGATCGTCACTGTCCTCACTGCCTTCCTCCTCTACCTCCGGCAGGGCCTCTTGACAGATCTCCATTACCACTCTTTCCTTCTCAGACCAGCTCTTCTCTAGGGCCTCCGCCAGCTCTCTCCCCCCTCACCTGCTGGACGTCGTGCGGCCGCAAGGGGGGTACCAGTCCGGCTTCCTCCCTTGGAGTCTGGCCCTCTTCTATCCACAGGGCTCCTTTCCCTCCTCCCTGCGGCACTGCAAGGGAGGGGACCGCTTTTCCTGACCCTCTGGTCCCTGAGCCCAAGAGGCCCCATGGCCTGGGCCTGTCCTGGGGAACGCTCCCCAGAGGCCCTCCACATCCTTGGGGAGGGAGCTAGGCCTCACTCTCCTCCCACTGGAAGTCTGCAGAGCTCTCTGAAACACCTCCTTCCACCTCAGCAGACTGGATGGACCGTACAGGTCTTTATCTGCCGTCATTTACTATGTTACTATTCAATTTTATAGCTCGTCCTATCAACTACGCCAAGAATGGGTTACATGGAGGGGGATAATCGAACGGGGACGACCATCTCTAAGGGCGCCCATCTCTAAGGACGGCGCTGCGAAGGGGCGGGCATCCCGAAACAAGATGGGCGTCCATCTTTCGTTTCAATAATACGGTCGGGGACGCCCGAATCTCAACATTTAGGTCGACCTAAGAGATGGTCGTCCTTAGAGATGATTGTCCCCGGTTTTCGGCCATAATGGAAACGAGGACGCCCATCTCAGAAACGACCAAATCCAAGCCCTTTGGATGTGGGAGGAGCCAGCTTCGTAGTGCACTGGTCCTCCTCACATGCCAGGACACCAACCGGGCACCCTAGGGGCCACTGCAGTGGACTTCAGAAATTGCTCCCAGGTGCATAGCTCCCTTACCTTGTGTGCTGAGCTCCCCCAAAACACACTCCCCACAACTGTACACCACTACCATAGCCCTTAGGGAACAAGGGGGGCACCTACATGTGGGTACAGTGGGTTTCGGGTGGGTTTTGGAGGGCTCCCATTTACCACCACAAGTGTAACAGGTAGGGGGGGGATGGGCCTGGGACCGCCTGCCTGAAGTACACTGCACCCACTAAAAACTGCTCCAAGGACCTGCATACTGCTATGATGGAGCTGGGTTTGACATTTGAGGCTGGCATAGAGGCTGGAAAAAAATGTTTTGTTTTGTTTTTGGGTGGGAGGGGGTTGGTGACCACTGGGGGAGTAAGGGGAGGTCATCCTCGATTCCCTCCGGTGGTCATCTGGTCAGTTGGGGCACCTTTTCGAAGCTTGGTCGTGAAAAAAAAGGGACCAAGTAGAGCCGGCGAAATGCTTGTCAAGCCTGGCTTTTTTTTTTCCATTATCAGGCAAAGCCGGCCATCTCGTGAGCACGTCCCGTCCCGCCTTCACTACCCTACCGACACGCCCCCTTGATGTTTCGCCGGCTCCGCAATGGAAAGCAGTTGAACCCGGCCAAAATCGGCTTTCGATAATACCGATTTGGCCGGGTTCAGGAGATTGCCAGCCATCTCCTGATTTGTGTCGGAAGATGGCTGGGGATCTCTTTCGAAAATGAGCTGGATTGTAACATAGTAGATGACGGCAAAGAAAGACCTGTACGGTCCATCCAGTCTGCCCACTACTACTACTACTACTTATCATTTCTATAGCGCTACAAGGCATACGCAGCGCTGTACACCATACACCAAATTCCGTCCCTGCTCAAAGAGCTTACAATCCGCCGGGTAAGCACCACGCGATAGAAAATAGAAAACATTTTCTACCGCATGTTTTTGACGCACGCCAAATTCTGAATTACCGCCCGGGAGACGTGGCAGCCGGGCAGTAATGCTGCTTTGGCGCACGTTGAATGCACATAGGCCCTTACACAACTTTGTAAAAGGGTCCCTAAGATAAACTCATATGTACTACTTTATATGTATACCTGACCTTGATGTCTATCTGCCATTTTCTGGGCACAGACCGTAGAAGTCCACCTGGCCCTAGCCCCGCCTCCCAAGCAGTAGCCCCGCCTCCCAACCACCAGTGCTGCCACCTAATCTTTGCTAAGCTTCTGAGGATCCATTCCTTCTAAACAGATGCGTGCAGGTCCATTTTTCAGCGCACCTGCAAAAATGGCCTTGTTTTTTTTTGGGAGGGGGGGCAAAAATGGACATGCGGCAAAATGACAATGATTAAATTAGGCATGCAACTGCCCTTATTCTATAACCGGTGTGTACACCTTTGAGTGCTTGATGGACCGTCAGTCTGTCCCGGTATGTCAATACTTATGTTCTTATAGAAATTCCCCCTAAATGCTGTGCCTTCTATTTAAATACCTATGGGCCACATTACATAGTAACATAGTAAATGATGGCAGATAAAGACCTATACGGTCCATCCAGTCTGCTGAGGTGGAAGGAGGTGTTTCAGAGAGCTCTGCAGACTTCCAGTGGGAGGAGAGTGAGGCCTAACTCCCTCCCCAAGGATGTGGAGGGCCTCTGGGGAGCGTTCCCCAGGACAGGCCCAGGCCATGGGGCCTCTTGGGCTCAGGGACCAGAGGGTCAGGAAAAAGCGGTCTCCTCCCTTGCAGTGCCGCAGGGAGGAGGGAAAGGAGCCCTGTGGATAGAAGAGGGCCAGACTCCAAGGGAGGAAGCCGGACTGGTACCCCCCTCGCGGCCGCACGACGTCCAGCAGGTGAGGGGGAGAGAGAGCTGGCGGAGACCCTAGAGAAGAGCTGGTCTGAGAAGGAAAGAGTGGTAATGGAGATCTGTCAAGAGGCCCTGCCGGAGGTGGAGGAGGAAAGCAGTGAGGATAGTGACGATCTAGAGGAGGAAGAGCTTGTGGACTACTGCCAGGATCCAGAGGACCCGGCCAGTGGCATAATTAAAGTGGTGAAGAGAATTAAAAGTACGGAGAAGGAGGTGGTGGACCTGGGGAAGCGAGTCAAAATGGCAAAAGCCCTGAGCAAGCTGGCCCCAGCAGAGCATCGCAAAACCTATATGAAAGAGGAAACCAGGCTGCTTAGGCTTCTCCAGAGAAAAGAACAGCTGCTGAGGGCCCTGAGGAAAGGCCCTGGAAATCCTCTGAGAGAACTCTATATCAACAGAGACAGGATGGCCTCGGGGGGACAGGCCCCGTCAGCCTCGGTACAGTGGAAGCAACAAACAGAGCAGGAAGGAATCAGCCCAGGCTTTGGACCCCAGAACATTGAAGCATCAGGGGAGCTGCCAGGAACTAGCACCCAAAATACATTGAAATTCATGCAATACCTTGCTAGTCAGTCAGGGCCTCTGCAGGCAGCTTCTGGAGTAAGCAGGACTGAAGGTGGGGCTGTGGAAGCCTCATTGAGAGCACCTGAGTGTGGGAGAACAGAACAGGAAAAAAACTTAAACACTAAGACTTTTCACATTGTTGAAACAGAGGCTGCAATTTCAGGAGAGAGACCTTTTTCCACAGAAGTGGTGGTGGAAGTTGAAACAGAGAACTTACCTGGAGAAGAGGAGGTTGTCCTGTTCCCATTGCCTGTAGTAAAAGCAGACGGCAAGGAAAAAATGCCTGGGAGGCCTCACCCACAAAGCTCTGAGGAGCAGGATGTTCCAGCCAATCAGCCTGCAGCAGGGCTAAGGACTGAAAGTGGAGATGTTCCTGCAGGGAGCTGCCTCTTAAAGGAGAATGCAGGAAGAAAAGCAGGTGAAGACAAGGAGTGGTTTTCCATAGAGAAAGCACAGGAGGCCACACAGTGTTCCCCACATAAAGGTTCAGAATGGCAAGGAACTGCGCTGCCCGGGTGGCGGGATGCCATGCCCGCCCAGCACATTGGAGCAGGAGGCGCCAGCCAATCGGGCTGGAGGAGCAGGGATGGCCGCAGAGGAGAATGCTACAGCGCAGGAGGATTCCCCATGTTTGGGAGAGCGAGTGGTGCTGGAGTGCGGGAAGCCACTCTTACTTTGCAAAACGGCAGAGCAGGAAGTCCCAACGAAGCAGGACGCCAGAGGGGAGACCAGTTCCCAGGAAAACAGCGGGCCCGCACAGGGAAAGCTGGAGCAGCACGTTGCAAGGAGGGACCCAGCACAGAGAGCAGGTTCCGGGGGGGAAGGAGGGGGGGAGGAGCGGGAGGTGTTTGCCTTGCAGTGTGCGCCAGAAGGAAACTTGACTGGTACCTTTGACTTTGCAGTTGGCCAGGCTGCAGGGGTGCGAGCCAGGGGGGAGTGTTCGGGCCGGGAGGGGAGGGTTGGCTCGGTGGGCGGGGGAGGGGGTCAGGGCATTGGGAGGGGAACAAGTATTTAGGGGAACCTGCTCTCACTGTCTCTAGCGAACGTTTTGAAGGGGACAATGGCAGGTTTTTTGCTGCAGGGGAAATGGTACAGAAGCACACTGTGAAGGCAGGGGATGTGCAAAGTCTGCTGACAGAAGGGAGAGAAGGGAGGGAGGCTGAGAGGGGAGGCAAGAGAGAGAGGGGGGGTACGGCGCAGCAGGAGCAGGGGGGTCTCAGTGCAGGAGATGGAGGAGGGGGACGGTGGGGGGGTGCTCCATCCTTTGCGGCGGTAGTAGGTGGGAGGGGCGGGCGCAGGGGGAATGGGGGGGCAGGAAGCATTGGGGAAGGATGGGGGGGAGGGTGGGGGGGCCAGGTTCCCAAAAGGAGGAATGTGATTCAGTTAAGGTGGGTGGGGGAGGGGGGATGCCAAGTAGGGATGAGGCCCTGAAGTTGGTCTTGGGTTTAGGATTTCTCCCAGAGGACCTCTATGCCTGTATCCACCCGGTGAATATCCCAGAGTATGATGTTAGTTTTCTGACCCAGCGAGGCATGGAGGTCTTCTGGGAGAAATACGAGGGGGTAAGGGGGAAAGGGGATTGGAGAAACTTTAGGGCCGTACCGATCAGCAGACCTGACCTGGTGCAGGTAACCCTGCTGGTCCGAAATGAATCCATTTCAGGGGCGGACCTGGCCTTCTGGCTACAGCGGTACGCAGAATTGCGTACCCCCTTGTCCAAACTCCCTGACCCCAGTAGGGTGTGGGCGGGAGGATGGTGTGCGCAGGTTAGGCTGAAGCAGGCAGGACACGTGACCCAGCACATTCCCTCCGCGGCGTTCATTGGCAGGGATCGGATCCTCTGCTTTTACAAGGGGCAGCCGCGGCAATGTCACAAGTGCGGGTCATTCAGACATTTTAGTATGTCGTGCCCAGTACGGCAGTGTGGGAAGTGCGGGTCTAAGGAGCATCCTACGGAGTCTTGTGCATCTATCCGGTGTAATTTGTGTGGGGGTCTGGGGCATGCATTCAGAGCTTGCCCTTGGGCCTCCCATAACGGGGGAGAGGAGGACATGGGAGGGGGCGGTCCAGTTCAGAGGGAGAGGGGGGGAGTGAATGTAGGGCGAGATCAGGTTCCCGGGGTGGGGGGGAAAGGAGCTGCGGAGGGACAGGGAGTGGGAGGTGGGGAAGGGTTGGGGGAAGGGCGGAAGCGGCAGGACGGGGCAGATGAGGGTTGGACGCGGGTGTCAAAAAAACAACGGAAGGTGACGGGGGTACGGGAGGAAGGGGGAGGGGAGGCAGGAATAGGGATAGAAGTAGAGAACAGATTTAGGGGATTGGAAGATGAGGAAGGGGGTGACGAACTGGCAGGAGAGGAAGGAGAGGATGGGATGAGCCGGCAGGATGGATTGGAAAGCATGGCAGATGCTGGAAAGGGAACAGCGGGTAAAAGGAAGAAGAAGAAGAGGGAGAAGGTTTTGAGGGACGAAGAGGAGGAAATGGTAGTGGAGGAGGTCGGGGAGGTGGGGGGCAGATTGGGGGGGGGCTGAATGGAGGGTGGGGGAGAAAAGGAGGGTAGGACAGGAGGCAGGGATGAAGGCAAGAGAGGAGAGGGAGGATGGGCTGGAGGCAGGATTGATGGAGGGGGTCGAAGAAGGGGCAGAAGGGGCGGGAGAGGAGGCAGGGGGGGGAGGGTCAGTGGACGACTCCCAAGAAGGGAGGGAGGTGGGCGAAGAAAAGAGGAAGAAGGGGAGGAAGAAAGTAAGGAAAGGGGGGGGGCTTTTTGAGCTAGGGGTCCGGGACTGGGCGGACGAGGAGGGGGAGGGTGAAGGGGAAGGGATCCCTGGAGGTAGTATGGAGCAGAGGGAAGGTAGCCAGGAGGGCGGGGGGTATGGAACGGCACAATGATGGCTGGACTGCTGTTAACATTCGCCACACTTAATGTGGCTAGTGTCGCCTCCCAGAGGGCGAGATGCTTGGCGTTCGATGGCCTCTCTGCCGTGGCGGTGGACTGTTTTCTTCTGCAGGAGACCAGGCTGCGAACGCTGGAGGAGGTTCGGCGGGCAAAGCAGGCCTGGAGATGGGGGCCCTCTATTTGGGGTCTGGCAGGGGAACGGTATGGGGGGATAGGCATCCTCTTCAAAACATTTAAAGTAGAGATCCAGAGGGTGGTGGAGCTGGGAATTGGGAGGTGTCTGGTGTTAGATGTGAGATTGCGGGGGGTGGCTTTGCGGGTGATTAACATCTACGGGCCGCAAAGCAAACGGGAAAGGGCAGCACTGTTTGGGAAAATTCGGCCGTACCTTTACACCTCACGGCAGCTAGTTTGGGGGGGGGATTTTAACACAGTCCTGAGGAAGGAGGATAGGGGGAGGAGGGCGGCGCAAGTAGGTTACGATGGGGTACGGCTAGCAGGGATCATGAAGGGAGCGGGATTGGTGGACGCGCACATAGAGTTTGGTGGTGGGACGCAGGGTTTCACTTTTGCCCGGGGCACTTGTAGAAGTAGAATCGACCGGTTTTTAGTTCGGGGAGGGGCGTGTGGGAAGGCACCAAGGGTGGTAGAGGTTGATTTCTCAGACCACAAGATGGTGCTGGTCGAGCTGGGGGGAGGGGGGATTCACGGATTGGGGAAAGGATTGTGGCGTTTAAATCAGAAATGGTTGAGGGAGGGGGTGTTGTACCAGGAGTATTTGGAGTTTCTGGCAGACCAGGTATCCATTCAGGGTGTCTTCCCTTCCCTAGGGGACTGGTGGGAAGTTTTGAAACACCGCACCAGGGGGTTCTTTCTCCGTCAGGCGAGGAGGCAGGGGAGGGAGGTCACCCGGCTAGGAACTGCTCTGAGGAAGCGAAGGGACAATTTGATTTCCAGGGGAGGGAAGAGGGAGGACATTGAGGCCTTGCAGCAGGAGGTGGAACGGGTACAATACAATCGGTACTCTTCCCTCGTCTATGAGCGGGACTTCGGGAAGCTGCTCAGCCCGAACCCTTATGACTGCTGTAAGGAAAGAAGGGAGAGGAGGGTGGTAGAGGGGTTAAGGGATGAGGGGGGGACGCTCCAGCAGTCTAGGGAAGGTATCTTGCAGGTGGTGGGGACCCACTTTGGGCGGGCCTTTTTGGACCAACGGTTGGGGGAGGAGGCCATGGCGAGGTACATTGAGGAAACCCCAGGGGTGGGTAAGGGGGGGCCTCATCTTCGGGCCTTGCTGCGGCCGTGGACGCTGCGGGAGGTACAGGAGGCCATTGGGGCCTTGCGGCGCAGGACGGCGCCGGGGCCAGACGGACTCCCGGCAGAGTTCTACCAGCAGTTTAGGGATCAGTTGGCGCCAGTCTTGTTGGCAATCTGGGAGGCGGCACGAACAGGGGGATCCTTGCCTGAGTCGATGGGGGCATCAGCTTTGGTCCTTCTTAGCAAAGGCAAGGACCCCCAGGATGTGGCAAATTGGCGGCCGATTGCACTTCTGAACACCGACCGGAAGATCTTCGCTCACATGCTCCTTGCCCGCATGAGGAAGATCTCCGGGGAAGTGCTGGCAGCCCCGCAGGGGTGTGGGGTCCCGGGAAGGGGGGTGCTAGAGGCAGTGGCCTGGGTGAGGGAGGGTCTGGAACGTAGTCGGGTGGGAGAGGGCAGGCTGGTCGTGGCCTTGGACCAGGACAAGGCTTTCGACCGAGTGCAGTGGGGTTTTTTATGGAAGGTCCTAGACCACTATGGATTCCCGGGGGAATGGATCGCGCAACTTCAGTTATTGTATGCGGGGGCGCGATTCTTTCCCCTGGTGAATGGATGGAGGGGGGCGGAGGTGGGGATCTCGGCGGGGGTGCGGCAGGGGTGCCCGTTGAGCCCCCTGCTGTACGCTTTCGCCATTGATCCCCTGGTGAGGAGGCTGGAAGGGGGGGGGGAGGACGGGCTCAGAGGAGTGGAAGTAGGCAAAGGGAATGTGTTGCGAGTCATCACCTATGCGGACGATATCACCGTCTGGGTGGCGGATCGCAGGGAGGGGAGGAGGCTGCAGGAGACCCTTGCAGCATACTCCCAGGCTTCGGGGTCTCGGGTAAACCTGGGCAAGAGCACCAGCTTGTGGGTGGGGCCAGAGGGACGGCGGTTTAATTTAGGTGGAGGGTTCCCGGATGGGATAGAGAAAATGAGGGTTTTGGGAGTGTATTTTGGGGGAGGGGATTACGGGCGGGAAAATTGGGAACAAAGGATAGCGGAGGCGAGGGAGAAGGTGGACCGCTGGAAGGGGTGGCGGATGCCCATGGAGGACCGGGTCCGGTTGCTGAAGAGCCAGGTGGTCCCCATGTTCCTGTTCCTGAGCTACATCTGTCTCCTGCCGGAACGCTGTTTCACGGCAATTTACAGCGTGTTCTTTCAACTCCTGTGGGGGAACAGGATGAACCCAGTTCGACGTAATTTCACTTACCGGTCGCGGGAGGAAGGGGGGGTGGGAATGGTAAACCCAGTCTTGCTATTCTCCTCCCTCTTCATCCAGTTTAACCTGGGGCGGGCGGGGGGTCTGAATGCCCCAGGATGGGTACACAGTGTTGTCCAGTGGTGGGAGGGATTTTGGGGTCCTTGGTTGGGGGGAGGTAGGGTGGGACGGTTGCGGAAAGGGTTCCCGGAGGGGGTAGGCTACTATAAATCTTTGGTAAAGCTGGTTCGGCTGTGGGACATTACATGGGAGGAAGTTAGGGCAGGACAGAGGGAGATCTGGGTGGAGCGGGTTCGCTCCCAACGCTTCTCCTCTCCCCTGGCTCTTAGGGATGCTCCGGAGCCCGTGCTGAGGCAGGGCCTGCGGTTTATTTCATCCAAACGCATCCCACACAAGTACAGGGACATTGCTTGGCTGTCCCTACATGGCAGGTTGTATGTTAGGGCAAACCTTCGGTGTAGGAACCAGCAGGACCGAGACTGCCCGAGGGGGGAGTGTGCTGGCCGGCTGGAGACCATGGACCACTTCCTGAAGGAGTGTCCATTCTCCATAGCGGTTTGCCGGAGAGTGGCTGCCTTGCTGGCCATCCCCAGCTTCACGTCCTACACCTATGCGGACTGGGTGTATGGGAGGCAGGGGGAGACGGGGCGGCTAGAGCCAGGTACCGCCTTTCTAATCTCAGTTATCATCAGATACTGCCTATGGATGGCTCGCTGCGGGGTGTCCCTGGGCCAGGAGTGCAGGTCTGCTGAGCAGGTCTCCTGGACGTTGTCCGAGCTGTCCAGGAAGTGGCCCGATGGGAACGGGTGGAGGTGGGGGTAAAGACCTTTGGGGTTTGGTGGAAGCATGTACGCTTGAAGTTGAGTTGAATGTTTGGGGGGGGGTTGGGGGGGATGGTTTTTTGTGTAAAATTTGCATTTTTGTATAAAAGTATAGAGGGGCTGGCTTTATAACTGCACAGTGTAATGTATTGAAATTTGATTTTCCGCTTTCATTTAATAAAGGAATTCTCCAGTCTGCCCAACAAGATAAACTCATTTTACATGGTATGTGATACTTTATATATATACCCAAGTTTGATTTGTCCATGCCATTCTCAGGGCACAGACCGTAAAAGTCTGTCCAGAAATGTTCTTGTACTAAAAGTTCTGAAGCTAATGTCGAAACCCCTTAAAATTTACACTCCAGCCCATCCCTATCTATTCAGTCACGATCAGGGCGTAGACTTAGCACATGCTAAGATTTCGTAAAAGGGGCTCCTTAAAGCCTAACTTAGGAGCGTAGCTTTTTTTTTTTTTTAATATGAAGAACTTATTTCTTCTGTTTGGCTTTCTTGGATAGATCATAAGCTCTCCTGAGCAGGGACTGTGACATTCTCGTATGTTAGTATCCAGCGTTGCATTCGTCTAGTAGCAGTAGAAATAGTACCCTTTAAACTGAAAATGGAGCAAAAGAGGTGCCTTTGGAATGTGGGGGGGGGGGGGGGGGGATGAAAGAAAGAA
Organism: Microcaecilia unicolor; assembly: GCF_901765095.1. Classification (NCBI taxonomy): domain Eukaryota; kingdom Metazoa; phylum Chordata; class Amphibia; order Gymnophiona; family Siphonopidae; genus Microcaecilia; species Microcaecilia unicolor. Next base: position 249,465,556 of record NC_044033.1, read on the forward strand.
GATTGATCTCATCATTGCATTACCTGCTTCATTCCATTCCTCACAAGTACCAGTCATGGGAATAAGTGTTCTTTCCTCACCTCCCTGGGGCTCCGTCCTAAATGCCTCTTCCTTAAATCGGATTAAAATGTCAGGTTTGACATCGGGGCAGCCTGTTATGGGAAAAGATGGCCTCGTTATGGTTGGACAAGTGACACTGGAAAGTATGTTAACAGCGCATGGAGCTCAGAATTTTGCTGTTTTCTTAGCCAATGTAGAGAAAGTACTACTACTACTTAACATTTCTAGAGCCCTACTAGGGTTACGCAGCGCTGTACAAATTAACAAAGAAGGACGGTCCCTGCTCAAAGGAGCTTACAATCTAAAGGATGAAATGTCAAGTTGGGGCAGTCTAGATTTCCTGAGTAGAGGTGTAGTGGTTAGGTGCCGAAGGCGACATTGAAGAGGTGGGCTTTGAGCAATGATTTGAAGATGGGCAGTAGAAAGCAAGTAGTAGTAGTTTTCTACATGTAATATGAAAACATATGAAGAGTGTCTTCGTACTGATCATCATCTGGCATCCATTCTAGCAGCAGCTTGATTGTTTAGCACTCAGATCTGGACCTAAAGGTTCCCATTGCATGCTGGGAATTGTACTTCTGATTTCCTAAGAAAAGCATGACTACAAGTACCTGCATGCAATGGGGTAAAACCTGGCCTGCCTCAACCCTGCTGGGTGAATCTGGTGCCAGTTAGCAATCTAGTTCAAGTTAAACAAATTGTCTTAAAAAAAATTTTTTTTTCAGAAAACTTTCTGACTGTAGCAGCTTTCTATTGTATCAAATTCTCCCTTAACACAGACCATGTTGGGAATGAAAACACAATAGCTTTGTACACTGATGAGTTTACATTTTAATCTTCTTCTTTATCTTTTGAGGCCTACATTGAATATTCAAGAGGTGTGGATTTTCAGAGGGCATTTGCTGTAATGGCAGAGTTATAAAAAAGGGTAACACCCCCTCCTCCAATATTTCCAAATCGTTGAAGACAATTTCAGGGTCAGCCCAAGGGTATCCAGTGCCTTAAATAAACCTTCAGCCATGCACCACCTTAAGGGCTGGCTCAAGGTTTACACCTTCCTCATAGTCCAGCATCTCTCCAGTTTTCCCTATAGTCCCCCAGGAGGCCAGCATCCTGCCTTCCCTTCCCCCTTCCTCTCCCTACCCACCCAGGTGGCCAGCATCACCCCTTCACCTCCCTATCCCTCCAAGGTAGCCAGCATCGCCCCTCCTCCCTCTCTACCCCCCAGGTGGCTAGTATCCCTCTTTCCCCTCCCTACCTCTCCCAGGTGGCAAGCCTCGCCCCTTTCTCCTCTCTACCCCTCCCCCCAGGTGGCAAGCATCGCTCCTTTCCTCCTCTACCCCCCCCAGGTGGCAAGCATCGCCCCTTTCCCCTATCCCCCTCAGGTGGCAAACATCGCCCCTTTCCCCTCTCTACTCCCCTCAGGTGGCATGCATCGCCCCTTTCCCCTCTCTACTCCCCTCAGGTGGCACGCATCGCCCCTTTCCCCTCTCTATCCCCCAGGTGACCGGCATTCCTGCTTTCCACTCCCTACCTTCTCCCAGGTCCAGCATCTCAGCTCAGCTCCTCTTCCCCCATTTACTGCCATTTTCTCAAATGCTGCCACCTAGACAGATGACCCTGAATGGGATCATAACTTTTTGTATCTTAGGATCGTAAATTGGCCCTTTTCAAAATCTACTAGGACCGAGTTTCTAAATTTAGGAGCCTTGAAAATGGATGGCTACAGCAGTGAATTTAAGACAGGGAAAATTTTAGGAGCTCAGCACAAACTTCCAGCAATAGGCATTTACCTTATTAGCCTAAATCTAGGAAAATAAATAACAGTCTCTCTCTCTCCTAAAAATGATGACTCATCTTATTTTTAGTTTGCATTTGGACAGCCCCGATCCCAAAGAGCTGATTATCTCCCAAGACTTCCGGGAGTTTTTACTTGCCAGTTATAGGACGGTGCGACTGCTCAGTCATCTCAGACTGAAGATGGCCAACGTCATCTGGTTCTTCCTCCTGTTTAACCCTCAACGAAAACACAGGCTTGACGGCCTTGTGGCCTGTTTGGAGAAAACACAACTCTGTAAGGATTCACCAATTACTAGAGGAAATGGATTCCCGGACGTAACCTTAGGCGCCAGAGTTACGCCTGCTGAAACCTGGTGTAAATGCTGGTGGCCAAGTTATTTATTTTATTTATTTATTTGTTACATTTGTATCCCACATTTTCCCACCTATTTGCAGGCTCAATGTGGTTTACATGGTACCGGAGTGGCGTTCGCAAACTCCGGTGAGAACAAATACAATGTGATGTTGTGGTAGACAAAGTTCATGTGGCTCAGTCGACGGAAGATTTGTGTTACGTCCATAACGTACTTTACTTATGTTGTGTTGCAGAGTTCAGGCATTCAGGTTGGGTCTGCGGGGTATGCCTTTTCGAACAAGTTAGTCTTTAGTGATTTCCGGAAGTTTAGGTGGTCGTATGTTGTTTTCAGAGCTTTTGGTAATGAGTTCCACAGTTGTGTGCTTATATAAGAAAAACTGGATGCGTAAGTTGATTTGTATTTGAGTCCTTTGCAGCTTGGGTAGTGCAGATTTAGATATGTTCGTGTAGATTTGGATGTGTTTCTGATTGGTATGTCAATGAGGTCTGTCATGTATCCCGGGGCTTCATCGTAGATAATTTTGTGAACCCAGGTACAGATTTTGAAGGCAATGCGTTCTTTGATTGGGAGCCAGTGTAGTTTTTCACGGACAGGTTTTGCGCTTTCAAATCGCGTTTTTCTGAATATAAGCCTGGCTGCTGTATTTTGGGCGGTCTGAAGTTTCTTTAAGGTTTGTTCTTTGCATCCCACATAGATTCCATTGCAGTAGTCTACGTGGCTTAGTACCATTGATTGTATCAGGCGCACTGAGGCCAGTCTGTAACGATTTGTGGAAGCTTTCAGAATGCCCCTGAGACCCCCATAGCCACACCCCCTTTGGAATTAAACGCTATTGCAGTTGGGAGTCATTCCTTCTAGAACAGTGCGTGGCCAGATGCGTGCGCAAATTCTAATGTGCCAATTAACCTCAATAATTGGTTGCTAGCACCCCATTTTTGATGGTTAAGGGCTCATTACTCAATTAAATTGCGTATGTGCAAAAATGTAATCATGCAAATCTAGGTGCCGTATATAGAATTTAAGAGATAGCATGCAACTGTCAAGTGGGCACAGCATGGGCATGACATGGGAGTGGCACTATGCAATAAGCACAACTTCTAGAATACGGTTAGTTGTGCGTGTTGCATGGCCAACGTAGGTACGCCTGTGTTCATAGGCTCACCTAACTTCTGGCCCACCAAAGTGGTTTTGCGTTAACGTAGCCTAGGGGTTAGTGCAGTGGACTTTGATCCTGGGGAACTGGGTTCGATTCCCACTGCAGCTCCTTCTGACTCTGGGCAAGTCACTTAACCCCCCCCCCCCCCCCCCCCCCCCATTGCCCCAGGTGCAAATAAGTACCTGTATATACTAGGCAAACCACTTTGAATGTAGTTGCAAAAACTATAGAAAGGCAGTATATCAAGTCTCCTTTCCCTATTTGAGATTCTACATGAAATGTTGCTACTATTTGAGATTCTGTTGCTACTATTTAAGATTCTACGTGGAATGTTGCTCCTATTGAGATTCTACGTGAAATGTTGCTACTATTTGAGATTCTGCATGGAATGTTGCTAGCGGTAAGGTCTGACACCCAAAATGAACGCGCGGCAATTTTGATTTTGCCGCATGTCCATTTGGGGGGGAGGGGGGTGGGAAGGCCTTTTTTACATGTGCGCTGAAAAATGATTCTGCATGCACCCAAAACCCGCACCTACACTACCGCAGGCCATGTTTCAGCACACCTTTGTAAAAGGACCCCCTAACCCTCCATTGCCCCAGGTACAAATAAGTACCTGTATATACTAGGCAAACCACTTTGAATGTAGTTGCAAAAACTATAGAAAGGCAGTATATCAAGTCTCCTTTCCCTATTTGAGATTCTACATGAAATGTTGCTACTATTTGAGATTCTGTTGCTACTATTTAAGATTCTACGTGGAATGTTGCTCCTATTGAGATTCTACGTGAAATGTTGCTACTATTTGAGATTCTGCATGGAATGTTGCTAGCGGTAAGGTCTGACACCCAAAATGAACGCGCGGCAATTTTGATTTTGCCGCATGTCCATTTGGGGGGGAGGGGGGTGGGAAGGCCTTTTTTACATGTGCGCTGAAAAATGATTCTGCATGCACCCAAAACCCGCACCTACACTACCGCAGGCCATGTTTCAGCACACCTTTGTAAAAGGACCCCCTAACCCTCCATTGCCCCAGGTACAAATAAGTACCTGTATATACTACGTAAGCCACTATGAATGTAGTTGCAAAGACCACAGAAAAGGCGGTATATCAAGTCCCATTTCCCTTTCCCTATAATGGCTTAGGTGTGCATTTAAGCTGTTACAGAATTGAGTTTCAGCCAAAGCCTTTGAAATCCCAAACATTTACTTACTAATATTGAGGCTGCTGCTGTCTTCTTTTTGTCCTCGCTCACAGTGCTGAGTGAAATATTTCTCATCTTCCTTTTTAATCTTGAATATGACATCAGGATTAACAATAGAGTAACCTATCGATGAAAGAGCAAAATCACATTTGACATTTGTACTTGCAAAATCCACCAGGAGATGTCGTCATCTGCTATCTGATGAAAGAGAAGGTATAATTCTCTCAGAGAAGGTATAAGGAATGGATCCATGGAATCTTAGCAGAGATTGGGTGGCAACACCAGTAATTGGGAAGCAAAACCAGTGTTGGGCAGACTTCCATGTTCTACACCCTGATCGTGACTGAATAGATAGGGATGGGCTGGAGTGTACATTTTAAGGGGCTTCGATGTTAGCTTCAGACTTAGCGCCGATTTAGGTGCACTGTGGCAGTATTCTATAACTAGGTGTACAACTTTTCAGAACGCCCCTGACGTGCCTGTGGCCACACACCCTTTTGAGTTACACCCTAACTCAATAACAGGTTTTTGTTATTTTAAGAGTATTGTATTTGTTTCTGCTATTTTATAATTGAATGTTATAATGATATGATTTGTAATGATGTAAACGATATATGGCATATGATTCAAAAAAAGATATCTTTACCCCACGACTTCAGGACACTGTGAATCCCCTTGATGACATTCCTGTAGATCTCCTTCTGCTTTTCTCCCAGGACGTCCCACTCCGCCTCCCAGAAATAAGCAGCAACATCACTGAATGTGATAAACATCTGGAATGGCATTTCAGAAAGTTATTCACCAGATTTAGATGATCTCAGGGGAGAGTAACACAGTTTTGGTGATTTTATAAATCAACACTTGTGGCCTGGAAGCAGGATATTGTGCTAGATGGACCATTGGTCTGACCTACTCTTATGATCTTATCTCTCCTGCCCCTTCCATCTCCTTCCTCCATAGCTCACCATCTCTCCTACCCTTCTCACCTCTCTCCCCCATAGTCCACCATATCTTTCCACCCTTCTCACCCCCCCCCCCCTTTTAGGATTCCAGAATCTTGCTATTCTTTGGGGTTCTACATGGAATGTTGCTACTCTTTGAGATTACTATTACTACTACTACTACTATTTAGCATTTCTATAGCGCTACAAGGCGTACGCAGCGCTGCACAAACATAGAAGAAAGACAGTCCCTGCTGAAAGAGCTTACAATCTAATAGACAAAAATAAAGTAAGCAAATCAAATCAATTAATGTGTACAGGAAGGAGGAGAGGAGGGTAGGTGGAGGCGAGTGGTTACAAGTGGTTACGAGTCAAAAGCAATGTTAAAGAGGTGGGCTTTCAGTCTAGATTTAAAGGTGGCCAAGGATGGGGCAAGACATAGGGGCTCAGGAAGTTTATTCCAGGCGTAGGGTGCAGCGAGACAGAAGGTGCAAAGTCTGGAGTTGGCAGTAGTGGAGAAGGGAACAGATAAGAAGGATTTATCCATGGAGCGGAGTGCACGGGAAGGGGTGTAGGGAAGGATGAGTGTGGAGAGATACTGGGGAGCAGCAGAATGAGTACATTTATAGGTTAGTAGAAGAAGTTTCAACAGGATGCGAAAATGGATAGGGAGCCAGTGAAGCGACTTGAGGAGAGGGATAGTATGAGTAAAGCGACCCTGGCGGAAGACGAGACGGGCAGCAGAGTTTTGAACCGATTGGAGAGGGGAGAGGTGACTAAGTGGGAGGCCAGCAAGAAGCAGATTGCAGTAGTCTAAGCGAGAGGTGACAAGGGTGTGGATGAGGGTTTTGGTAGATTGCTCGGAAAGAAAGGGGTGGATTTTACGGATGTTGTAAAGAAAGGAACGGCAGGTCTTGGCGATCTGCTGGATATGAGCAGAGAAGGAGAGAGAAGAGTCAAAGATGACCCCAAGGTTTCGAGCTGAGGAGACAGGGAGAATGAGAGAGCCATCAACAGAAATAGAAAACGGGAGGAGTGGGGAGGTGGGTTTGGGGGGAAAAATGAGAAGCTCGGTTTTGGTCATGTTTAATTTCAGGTGGCGTTGAGACATCCTGACAGCAATGTCAGACAAGCACGCTGAAACTTTGGATTGGATGCAAGGTGAGATATCAGGGGTAGAAAGGTAGATTTGGGAGTCATCAGCATAGAGATGGTAGGAAAAGCCATGGGATGAGATTAATGAACCAAGGGAAGAAGTGTAGATAGAAAAGAGGAGGGGACCAAGAACAGAACCCTGAGGTACGCCGACAGGCAGAGGGATAGAAGTAGAAGAGGATCCACCAGAGTGAACACTAAAGGTGCGGAGGGAGAGGTAGGAAGAGAACCAGGAAAGGACAGAGCCCTGGAATCCAAGTAAGGACAGGGTATTGAGAAGTATGTTGTGATCGACAGTGTCAAAAGCAGCAGAAAGATCAAGAAGAATGAGGATGGAATATTGACCTCTGGATTTAGCCAGTAATAGGTCATTGGAGACTTTAGTAAGCGCAGTTTCGGTTGAGTGGAGAGGGCGAAAACCAGATTGTAGTGGGTCAAGAATAGCATGTGAGGAGAGAAAATCAAGGCAGCGGTGGTGAACAGCACGCTCAAGTAATTTGGAGAGAAATGGAAGGAGGGAGATGGGTCGGTAATTAGAGGGACAAGTAGGGTCGAGTGAAGGCTTCTTAAGGAGAGGTGTGACCACAGCATGTTTAAAGGCAGCAGGGACAGTCGCAGTGGAAAGTGAGATGTTGAGAATGTGACTGATAAAAGGAATAAGAGCAGGAGAGATGGCATTAAGAAGGTGGGTGGGAATGGGATCAGAGGAACAGGTGATTCTGCATGGATTCCAGAATCTTGCTATTCTTTGGGGTTCTACATGGAATCTTGTCACTCTTTAGGATTCCAGAATCTTGCTATTCTTTGGGGTTCTAAATGGAATCTTGTCACTCTTTAGGATTCTGCCAGGTACTTGTGACCTGGCTTGGCCACTGTTTGGACAACAGGACACTGGGCTAGATGGACCATTGGTCTGACCCAGTATGGCTATTCTTATGTTCTAACACATTGCATTTACAATTTGCATTTGCATAGAACTGACTCTAGGTGTGCTGAAAAATGGCTTGCGGTAGTGTAGGCGCGCGTTTTGGGCGCGCAATGATTCATTTTTCAGCGCGCCTGTAAAAGGAAAAATTATGTTCTTACCTGATAATTTTCTTTCCTTTAATCTAGACCAGTCCAGACTAATGGGTTATGTCCATCTACCAGCGGAAGGAGACAGAGAAAATAGTTCCAAGTAAACCGCCCCTTAAGGGTGTCGTGCAGCCTGGAATGTTCAGTATTTCGAATAGCCAAGCAATTGTGCTCTGAAGTCTAGAAGAAAACACAGTTAATACCAAACAGGCAAACTCTTGGAGCCAATATGCAGAACCTCACTGTTCCTGCTTGGCAAAAGGCAACTGCAACCTCCCCTAACAGTAAAGTAAGTGGGAGGGAATGGTCCATACAGAGCTTGCTCAAGCACATAGAGATCTACCCCTGAATCCGGGGAAAGAACTCCGTGATGCCAAGTAACAGGCATATACAGAGCTGGCACAACAACAAGTGGCAGGAGATTGAATAGAGAAGATGAAGTAGGCTGAGACCTGCAGAGAAAGAAGTACACTCAACATGTGACAATGGAGCTGCGTTCAACATGCAGGGAAGAAAGGTTGCAGAATAAGCAGCGAAGGAACTTCACTCAACATGCCATGATAGAGCTGTCCTCAACATACAGTGATGGAACTAAAGCCAACCTGGAACTGTGGAACTGTGCTGAGCATGCAGCGATGGAGCCGCGTTCAACATGCAGCGATGGAGCTGTGCTCAACAAGCAAAATGCATAGATGGAGTCCCGGGGAACAGCCAGAGAAGAAGGTGCTGCCAGGAGGTCAACAGGAAAGGAGCACAACTTGTGGAAATGCAGACCTAGCGCTGCACTCCCCTAGCCCAGAGGGACTAAAACTAAAAGAAGAGAAAGCCCCATGCCCCAAGAGGCACTCTCGGCCCTCAATGACCACCCTCGTAGGCAACCAATACGGAGCAGCAGTCAACGTAGAGAAAGAACTCCCGCCAAGAGGGAGGTAAGCATCACAGAGCTGGAATCCTCAGACCATAGGGAGCAACATGCAGCCACAAGGCAGTTAGGGAAAAACAACTCTCGCCAGTCCAGGAACAAAGAGGAAGCTGGCCACTAACACCAAAATGAGGAAAAACCAGCTAAGGGAGAGTCAAACTCCAGATCCACAGCAATAGATCTGCTCAGTAGGAAAGAACTGCATCCCTTACAGAAAAAGGAAGGAGTGCCAAATGTGCCAGGAGAGAGACACCTAAAACTAGAAAAGGCAAAATCCGCCTGTGCCAGGCTAAAACTCCCACCCGAAAACAAGGGAAGCAAGGAAGAGCTGTGGCAAACTAGTCCTAAAAAGGCACATTCCCGTAAAGAGACAATGAACTGAGTCCAAGAAAAAACTGGCAAGAATGGCGCTCCCAAGGGTACTCCAAAAAAGGGATTTGAGCTAGCAGTTGCACACCAAGGGCAACTCAGACCCCCACCAGAAGGAAAGTACCCTGCAGACAAACCAGAGCAGACAGGAGGGATCCATGGGGACGAGAGAACCAGAACCTCCCTAAGGAAGGGAGGAAAAACTGCTGCCAAAACAAGAATCAAATAGCAGGGGTGTCTCAAGCAAGATGCCAGAAGCAGCAGAGACTGGACGGTCTGAAAAAGAACTGACCAACAGCCGTGTAAGGCTGACAGGAATGAAAAAATAGCCCTGGACTAAAAAGACCGAGCCTGCAGCCAAACAGAGCCAGCAAAAGACTTCCCCCACTTTGGAAATGGTAAGACTAAGACCTCCGAACCGCAAAGGTACAAGTTCCAGCAACGGGGACGCCCTCTGAAACAGCCACCGTCTAGGACCGTGAAGAGGAGAAAAACAACTGAGTTTCGTGATCCAGGCACGAGCCGTGCCCCACACAAAAAAAATCAAAGCAACTGGTACCAGCTCAGAAGGGTCCAAGATCAGATCAGAATCAGACGCCAGCCAGCGAAATTCAAAGAAACTTCGCAAGCGGCCCCCTAGAATACATTGCCAAAGGTGGGAAAATAAATCAGGTAACAGGCAAGAGAAAGAAGGGAAAACAAAGTTTCTTCGGGTTTTTTTTTTTTTTTAAACAACCTTCTTCACTGGAGACAGGAATTAAAAAAGGTTTACCTCAGAGGCAGAAAAGGAGGGAAAAAAACTGTTTCTTTTTTTATAAACAACCTTCTTCACTAGTGACAGAAATTAATAAAGGCTTACCTCAGAGGCAGAAATTCAGATATACCTACCACCACAGAACAGAAGAACCCCACTGGGGAGACAAGTTACTCCATGCCACAATTAAGCATCACCCTGCTAGAAAGACAGCCAGGGGAGGAAGGGGAGGGGAGGGAACTAGGATCACAGGATATCACCCTAGCTGGCAGATGAGGAACTCAGGACCACTGAGTATCATCTAAAACTAGCCCCAACATGGCTACCAGCACACCCCTGGCTCCACTGTCACCAGAAGAATCTGGGACAGGAGCTACCAGCCAGCAATCCAGAGCAGCTGCACGATCCGTCCACCATCCGCTAGGAGACAGAGAAAATACTGAACATTCCAGGCTGCACGATACCCTTAAGGGGCGGTTTACTTGGAACTATTTTCTCTGTCTTCTTCCGCTGGTAGATGGACACAACCCATTAGTCTGGATTGGTCTGGTATAGATGACAAGGAAAAAGCCTTTTTTAACAGTTTTGCCGAAAATGGATGTGCAGCAAAATCACAACTGCCACGCATCCAGTTTGGGTCTGAGACCTTACCGCCAGCCATTGACCTGGTAAAGTCTCACACGGTAACTGGGCGGTAATGACCTACGTGCATCCACTTGGCACGCGTCCGAGACACGTGTCTGAAAATAAAAATTATTTTTTTAGACGTGCATAAAACCCCACTGCTGTGTAACCTTGTGATCACTCGCATTTCTTCTTCTCTTCTCTTCCCTTCTGCTTCCCCTTGAGACTGTCACTGAAATGCTTTTACATTTCACTTATATAGTCCAATATTTTTATCTTTTGCTCATACTGTCCTGACCCAAGGAAGGAAGTTTTAGCTTCTGAAAGCTAGTGAAAAATTTATGCATTAAGTTAATGAAATAAAAATCTATCCGTTATTTTCCTTTTTTTTTTTTTTTCTTTTATTTGTATTATCTTTGGTAGTGTTTTATAAGAAAGTCAAATTCCTGTTAAGTCAATTGCAGACCCTTTGATCACTTCAACTTCAAAGGTGTTGCATTCCTGGGTTGGTCTTGAATTTATCTCTTTTATCTGCTGATCCTAAGTGAGGGGGGGATAGGATGTGTTAGGGTGATAAGGAAAGGTGGAAGAGAAGCTGTTGAATTATTTATGTTGATTTCTTTCATGTCTTTCCTGAAGCTTTTGATCAGTTGGACTTCAAAGGTCCTGCATGTCTGGACTGTTTAAATTTACATCTACTGGTGCAGCCCATCTGGCCCTGAAAAAATGTTCCTCCATGGAGGAATTATCTTCCTCTTTCCTGTGATTTGTGCATTTGTGTCTGGTTAAGTTTATTTACTGAGCTGCACTGGTAAATGCGTTTAGCACGCCGTTACATGAGTCTTTCCTGCGCACTAACCCCTGGATTCTATAAACAGCGACTAAAGTGATGCGTGCAAATCAGCGCATGTAGCCAATTTAAATGCACAATTTAATTGCTTAACAAGCTAATCAGCACCAATAATTGGCTACGTTTAGCACTAAGAACTTATGTGTGCAACTTTCTAAGCATATTGGGGGAGATTCCGGGTTCCTTTTACTAAGGTGCGCCGAAAAATGGGCTGCGCTACTGTAGGTATTAGTGTAGGCCATTTCTTATTTTTGCTGAAAATGGGCTTGCGGTAACATAAAAATTGGCGCGCATCCATTTTGGGTCTGACCTTACCGCCAGCCATTGACTTAGTGGTCAGGCCTCACGTGGTAATCGTCTACACTCACGTAGAACGATGATTACTGCCTGGTTTCTGCAGCGCACGGTAAAAATAAAAATTATTTTCCAGCGCACGTGGGGGACACGTGTAAAAAAATGAAATTACCAGCCGGGCCTCGTGGTAGCCGGGCGATAACTCCAAATTGATGTGCTTTGGGGGCGCTCGCAGGTGCCTACGCAGCTTAGTAAATCAGCGCCTCGTTGATAGCTCAGCACCTAAAACTCCCCGCATTCGTTTACACCGGTGAAAATGTGGCGTCAGTCCTGGCTTGTAGATTTACACACACTGGGTAATTATTCTATAACTACGCAGGTAAAATTTCAGAACACCCACAAGACACCCATTTCCCCACCCATTACCACACTCCTTTTTGCCTGTGCAACGGTAGAAGTTTGGCGCACTTCGTTACAGAATACGCTTCGCAAGTTGTGCGCATAAATTCTGATCGGTGCCAATTAGTGCTCATTATTGCTTGTTAAATGCTGGTATCGGCGCTCATTAGCATGTTAAGCTTATTAAGTTAAGTGCGTTTTCATAGAATCCATGCAGATTTCAGCCTGGATCTCTAGGCGGATTATATAGAACAAGCAAAAAAGCTCATTTCGGAACAAATAAAATGGGCCCTAGGAAGGCTGTCATCTAAGCGTTTTCTCGTCTCTCTCCCCTGCCCTCCCCTCCATGTCGAGCGATTCTCCCCTCCCCTCCATGTCCAGTGATCCTCCCCTCCATGTCCAGTGATTCTCCCCTGCCCTCCCCTCCATGTCTAGTGATTCTCCCCTGCCCTCCTCTCCATGTCCAGTGATTCTCCCCTCCCTGTCCAGCGATTCTCCCCTCCCCTCCATATCCAGCAGTCCTCCCCTCCCCTCCATACTTGAGATCGCAGCGGCGGCGACAGGCTCAGCTCGCATCGCCTTCAGCCTTCCCTTGCCTTCCCTCTCAGTGTCCCGCCCTCCTCTGACATAATTTCGCCTTTCCACGAGGGCGGGACACTGAGAGGGAAGAGAACGCTGGAGGCGAGCTGACGTAAGCTCATTAGCATACGGTTACAAACCCAGCCAGCCAGCCAGGGAGGCAGATTGACCAATTATTATATAGAAAGATGCGCAATACTCGCCTTAAATTAGTATGAGACTCAATGTCGGTTTGGGGACCATTAATCTGACATGACTCATGTTTCGCTGAAAAGTTGTTTCAAGGCAGCGTCCCCAATAAAGTTTATCCGCCAGCTATCTGGAGAAGCATCTTTAACCCAGTTAAAATGGCGGTGGCGGTTTTTTGGGGGGTTTTTACTACTACTTATATAACCCCAATTTATGATCCCCGACATTGAGTCTTATATTTAATTAAGGAGAGTATTACTCATTAAATTGCAATTTAATATTTGAATAGATGAAAATATATGATATTTCAAGAGTTTATTAGAGTTATTTAACAATCTATTAAGAAAAGTTATAGTCTTTTATCTACTGATCAGTGACGAGCTGGGTGTTGTAAATCTTGCACTGTAAAATATTTCACACCAGCAAGTTACACCGCTGAGATTTACTTATTATTGAATGCTGCGGAGATTTGTGCTTTTGTGTATGTTATAAAATACACAGGTCCATTGCAGCTTCGCCTCCTCTCTGCCCCAATTGCACCTCTGGAAGGGTCTAGGCACACACTGGGATACATTCCGTAAAGAGTGCTCAAAAATGGACGCGGGTCAAAGATCAGCATTAAGAGGCCCTTTTATTAAGCTATGGAGTAGAGAGAGATGTGGTAGCCGTGTTAGCCCACTTCCAATGGTAATCAATAGAAATAAAATAAAATTAAACATAGATCTGATGAAGAAGGGCTACCTTCGAAAGCTAATCAAAATGTATTAAGTTAGTCCAATAAAAAAGGTATCATCTTATTTTCTTTTCTCTGTTTTATTTTATTCTATTTCTATTGATTACCTTAAGCCATGGAAAAAGTGGCCTGCGGCAGTGCAAGCACATCTTTTGGGCGTGCGCCGGGCCAGTTTTTGCCGCATCCTGAAAAAAAGGGCCTTTTTTTAAGCAGCCGGAAAATGGACATGCGGTGAAATAAACACCAGCGCGCGTCCCTTTTCGGCCTGAGACCTTACCGCCACCCACTGACTTAGTGATAAGGTCTCATGCGCTACCTAGGCGGTAGGCATTGCAGCGTGTGTCCACCGCCGTTTACTACTACTACTTATTTCTATAGTGCTACAAGGCATACGCAGCGCTGTACACCATACACAAAAGACAGTCCCTGCTCAAAGAGCTTACAATGCACCGGGTAAGCACCACGCGGTAGAAAATAGAAAACATTTTCTACCGCATGTTTTTGGCGCACGCCAAATTCTGAATTACCGCCCGGGAGACGTGGCAGCCGGGTAGTAATGCTGATGTGGCACACGTTGAACGCACATAGGCCCTTACACAACTTTGTAAAAGGGTCCCTAAGCGCGATTCTATAAACGGTGCATACTTTTTATAGAACCACACTTAACCGCGAATCTCATCCCTAACTTTGGGCACCAGATAATCCTGCTGGCAGTGTTTTGTAATGGCGTGTGTAATGTTTTGGAATGCCCCTGACGTGTCCCTTTCCACACCCCCTTTTCAGATACGGTCCAAGGGATTTAAGCGCCCTGCCTTTTAGAATAATGCGCAGCCAGATGCACAAGCAAATCCTGCTCGATGCCAATTAACTGCAATAATTAGGTGTTAGCACCAAATTATCGCTAGGTAGGGGCTCATTAATCGATTAACTTGCACGCACATCCTGGGATCGCACCTAAATTTAGGGGCGCCATATATAGAATCCGGGGGATGCGTACAAAATAGAGACACCCCTTACTTTTCACGGTCACACAATTTTATCAAACCTTTTTCCACGTGTTAAGCTGAAGAAAACCTTTATAAAATTATTCCCTACCGGGGAGGAAACCAGTAGATCCCTCAAAAACCTTTTTCCACCCAGAGAAACTGGGAGACCAGCAAATCAATAATGAGGACTGATTCCAAGCCAGTAGAGAGAAATGCCAGATGTTTTCAGCGTTCCCTTTTCAGGTGTCCCTCTGCCTCCAGAAACAGAAGTAATCTACGTATCAGAGCAGGCTACATTTCTGTGAATGTCTGTCTCGTGGCCTGAAGGAAATATCTTTACACTATTAGGAGGAGGGAAGCCTGGGAGGCTCTGATGCCCTAAATAGAAGAGGTAGACAAGGGGGTTTCTTACCGGCTCAGAAACCAGAGCAGACATTTCTCTTGTTTTCCTTCTGGATTGTGAAGCAGTGGGAAGGGTCTGAGGCTGGATGCTGAGAAAGATGAAGACAGGAGGAGGCTGGAGTGATTCCTGAGGGTCTGACTGTCTCTCTCCCTCCCCCTTTCCGCAGATCTACCAGACTTCCAGCCCTGGAAGAGGCAGCAGGAGATTGCTGCTTTTCATCTGAAGCTTTAGTGTTGCTTGAAGCCCTGGCCCCCTGCAGACCTGAAAATGCAGAGCTATAGACAAAGATAGTCAGCTGAGGTCTCGCCTCCTCCTAGTGCCTGCTGCTGTGTGAACCCGCCTGCTAAAGGTGGAGCCCAGAGATGGTGGGGGGGGGGGGGGGTCCAGGGGCTGGAGGAGGGGAAGACAGAACAAGCCAGGGATCCTGTGTAGCCCTGATGCTTCTTGGGACTTGTAGTTGTAGGGAAATGATTCAAAGCGATCTGTAGATGTTCTGGAGACCATACCTACAAGAAGATATAAACAGGATGGGGTCAGTCCAGAGGCTGGCTACAAAATTAGTCAGTGGTCCGTGTCGTAAAGCGCATGGGGACAGACTTAAGGATCTCAATACATATGCTTTGGAAGAAAGGCTGGAGAGAGAGGATATGATAGAGACATTTAAATACCTCTGTGGTAGAGAATGACATGGGGGCAGGGACCCGCAGTAACCACATGGATGGGATGGGACAGAGACAGAGCTTGTGGGGATGGGGACAGAGCCTACGGAGATGGAGACAAACTTTGTCCCTGTGTCATTTTCTACTTTGAAGCCTGTTTATGAACTGGACTGTTATTTATGTTTGAGTGATGCAGACAAAGATATTTTGATTGCTTTTAAAAACAAGCAAACATGCTGGCCACAACTAGCAACATTTGCATGGAGGATCCTGTACATCCTGCTACCAGCACATCTTCTATTGCAGGAAGGACTGTGGAAGACAGGAGAGCTAGACTGAATCCTGAGATTGCTAACGACTTATTCATCCACAGATTTAAAAAATCATAACAGTGCTTCATAGGGCATATTTCTCCCCTCTATGGCATACAGAACGGGTTTGTATCTTGTACCCCTGGACATTTGAACAGGGTGGATTAGGATTCCTTGGGGTAGTAGAAGTCAGCTAGTGTTGGGGTTGGAAGGGTAGAGGGTGGTGGTGGTGGTGGGTTTATTATAGCTGCTAGTTGTTATTATTGTTTTCTATTTGTAATTTATACACAACAGTTGCACAGCATATTGTTCCTTTTTAGACTTAAAAAAAAAGATTTAAATATAAAATAATGATTGTTCAAGGCTTCTGCAGATGAGGACAGAACCTGGGAATGGGGACAGGGTGGGGACGGAGACAGACCTGAGGGGACGGACCAGGGACAGAGACAGAACCCACAGGGATGGGGCCCTTATGGGGGACAAACTTTGTCCCCTGTCATTTTCTACTCTGTGGTGTTAATGTACAGGAGGTGAGCCTCTTTCAAATGAAGGAAAACTCTGGAATGAGAGGACACGGTATGAAGTTAAGAGGTTATAGGCTCAGGAGCAATTTAAGGAAAGGATGGTGGGCACATGGAATCACCTCTCTGTACAGGTAGTGGAGACGAGGATTGTGTCTGAGTTTAAGAAAGCGTGGGACAAGCATGTGGGGGACCTCTTAGGGAAAGGAGAAGTTACTGGTTACTGAGGATGGGCCATTTGGCTGTTATCTGCCTTCATGTTTCAGTGTTAAGGGTGTCCGCAGATGTCCACAATGTATTTATTTATTACATTTGTACCCCACGCTTTCCTACTCAAAGCAGGTTCAATGCGGCTTACATAGTAATTGGGATTACAAAGTATTGGTGGAGAGAAATAAGTTGAGTATTATCGGAGTAATAAAAGAAATAGGAATGTAGAAATGCAGGGATGAGGGGAGTAGGAGAAGTATGAGCAAGGGTAAGTGAGCAATTGGAGGGTAGATGAGGCGGAGTGGAATGGGCAAGAGGTGAAGGTAGTAGGAGAGGTGTGAGTAAGGGTAGGTGAGCATTAGGGGAGGGGTCGATGAGGCGAAAGGGGATAGAACAGGGGATAAGCAGGGGGAAATGAGGTGGGAGATGTAGCATGGTTGCCATGATAGACTACTTGAATGTATAGAAATACATAAAAACAAACAATATAAAGCCAGAGCCAGTGGCGGGAGGCGGGGCTGGTGGTTGGGAGGCGGGGATAGTGCTGGGCAGACTTATAGGGTCTGTGCCAGAGCCGGTGGTGGGAGGCGGGAATAATGCTGGGCAGACTTATAGGGTCTGTGCCAGAGCCAGTGGCGGGAGGCGGGGCTGGTGGTTGGGAGGCGGGGATAGTGCTGGGCAGACTTATAGGGTCTGTGCCAGAGCCGGTGGTGGGAAGCAGGGATAGTGCTGGGCAGACTTATAGGGTCTGTGCCAGAGCCGGTGGTGGGAGGCGGGGATAATGCTGGGCAGACTTATACGGTCTGTGCCAGAGCCGGTGGTGGGAAGCAGGGATAGTGCTGGGCAGACTTATACGGTCTGTGCCAGAGCCGGTGGCGGGAGGCGGGCTGGTGGTTGGGAGGCGGGCTGGTGGTTGGGAGGCGGGGATAGTGCTGGGCAGACTTATAGGGTCTGTGCCAGAGCCAGTGGCGGGAGGCGGGGCTGGTGGTTGGGAGGCGGGGATAGTGCTGGGCAGACTTATAGGGTCTGTGCCAGAGCCGGTGGTGGGAGGCGGGGATAATGCTGGGCAGACTTATACGGTCTGTGCCAGAGCCGGTGGCGGGAGGCGGGGCTGGTGGTTGGGAGGCGGGGATAGTGCTGGGCAGACTTATACGGTCTGTGCCCTGAAGAGCACAGGTACAAATCAAAGTAGGGTATACACAAAAAGTACCACATATGAGTTATCTTGTTGGGCAGACTGGATGGACCGTGCAGGTCTTTTTCTGCCGTCATCTACTATGTTACTATTATTATTATGTTACTTATGTATTCTGATAGTGTCATCTTTTGCTCGTATTTGATCGTTGGATTCCTTCACACCAATTGAAAATAAATCCATTGGAATAACAGTCTCATGAGGAAAGGAACGGGGAGGCAGGAGAATAGAAGGAGAGGTGGATGGTTAATCGGAAAGTGACAAAGCAGGATAATTTTATAGTTTATAATGTGATAGATTTGTATTACATCGCATCATATTGACGTCAAGATAATTTATCATCTTAACTTCAAAGGTCTTATTGCAGTGACATACAATCCAGAGCTAGAAAGACTGAGGAGAACCATAAAAGATCTACAGCCACCCAACTTAAAACACAAATTAGTGAAAAGCAAGCTCCCAATGGAAGCTTAAAAAGAAGAGAATGGCACATATCCCTGCAATATATCTAGCTGCAAACTGTGCCAACACATTTCACAGGATCCCACAGTCATTCACATGGGAAAAATATTCAGCATAAGGGAATCCTTCACATGCTCATCTTCAAATGTGGTACATATCATTCAATGTAACAAGTGTGAAGAAAGATGCTTTATTGGAGAGACAAGCCAGATGCTAAAGACGAGATTTATTCTACAGACATCATATGAAAAATGCCAGTGCCAACCAGGATGTCACCTCTGTGGGACAGCACTTTACAAAACCAGAACACAGTATGGTGAGAATACTAAAAGGAAAGGTTAAGACAATCCAGGAGCATAAAACCTTTGAAGTCAGAATGATTAAATATTTTGACACCCACCAGACAGGACTTAACAAAGATCTGGGTTTTCTAGCCCATTATAAACCATAAAATTCTACTGCTTTGTCACCCTCTTATCACCATGCATCTCTCCCTGTCCCTCATCCACCCCACCCTCCCTGTCTCTCACCTAACCCAACCCACACTCTTCCTGTGAAGAATGTCATTGGAATACTTTGGTGTTTCACTTATATATACTGTTATTTATCAACATTTGCTTATTTCCAATCTGAAGAGGAAATGTCATCAAAAGCTAATCAAAAAATGTATTGTTAGTCCAATAAAAAGGATATCATCTTATTTTGGTAAATTATTGAATACATATTTATTTGGAGATGCCTTGAATTGAATCTGTGTTTACCCTTTGAGCAACTGTGCACAGAGCAATGATTTCTGATCACAGGATTACACAAAACAGCTGAAAGACCTTATCAAAACATTTCCTACACAAGCGCAACCTCACCTGAAGAAACTCATACCAAATCAACCTTCCGTGGGCACATTTTACATGCTACCCAAGATCCACAAACTGGGAAACCCTGGCAGACCAATCATATCAGTTATTGGCACACTCACGGAAGAAATATCTGGATTCATAGATGGAATTCTGAAACCTCTCGTACACAAAACTAACAGCTTCATACAAGACACCACAGACCTTCTGAATAAATTGAAAAAATATCAAGCAACTACCACCTAACACCCTTCTGGTCATGATGGATGTAGAATCACTATACAGCAACATTCCACATGCGGATGGCATAGCTGCATGTGGAAGACTCCTAAAAAAATCCACACTGGACCATCAATACTCACCAGAAACTATTACAAAATTAATCAAATTCATCTTAACTCATAACTACTTCCACTTTAACAATGATATCTATCTGCAAATAATGGGCACTGCGATGGGCACCAGGACAGCACCCCAATATGCCAACCTTTTTATGGCTGAGCTGGAAGAGACATTTCTGCATACACACCAGACCAAACCTCTAAAATACTACCGGTACATTGATGACATTTTTATGATTTGGACGGAGGGTGAAGAAACTCTGAAACAATTTTATTCTGCATTCAATACATACCATCCTACAATCAGATTCAAAATTGACTACTCCCCAGAAAAAGTCAATTTTTTGGACACCACGGTCTCAATCAGTGATGGCTGTATACAAACATCTATATACAAGAAACCCACAGACAGATGTAGCTACCTCCACAACTCCAGCTTCCATCCTTCACATACAAAAAGATCCATCATTTACAGCCAAGCCACAAGATACCACCGTATCTGCTCTGACCCAGGGGACAGAGACAGACACCTTAAAACCCTGACTGAATCCTTCAAACAGAAGGGCTACAACCCCAAAATAATCTCCAAGAATATTGCCTCCTCCCTCAAAACACCCAGGGAGAATCTGCTACAGTACAAAAAGAAAAAATCCACAGACAGAATCCCGCTTGTAGTGACATACAATCCAGAGCTGGAAAAACTGAGGAAAATCATAAGAGATCTACAACCTGTACTCCAGGAGGATGAATTACTGAAAGAGATATTCCCATCCCCACCAGTACTGGCCTTCCGACAGCCACCCAATTTAAAACACAAGCTAATCAGAAGTAAACTTCCTTCACAGACTGAAAAGGAACAGAAGGACACACTTCCCTGTAATTTATCTAGTTGCAAACTATGCCAAAATATTTCACAGGACCCCAAAGTCATCCACAAAGGAAAGATATTCAACATAAAGGGATCTTTCACTTGCTCATCTTCCAATGTGGTATATATCATTCAGTGTAAAAAATGTAACGAAGGATGCTATATTGGAGAAACAGGCCAGATGCTTAAGACAAGATTCAATTTACATAGACATCATATGAACAATACTGGTGCCATCAGGGTTCCCACGCCTGTTGGTCAACATTTTACAGGACCAGGACACTGTACCAGTGATTTCACAGTGAGAATCCTCAAAGGTAACTTTAAAACCATACAAGAACGTAAGACCTTTGAAGTCAGAATGATTGAATATTTTAACACCCAACAGAAAGGACTTAACAAGGATCTGGGGTTCCTAGCCCATTATAAACCATAAAGCTGTATGTCTCTGTTGATCACCCTCCCCTCACCTATCCACACCCACCCTGTTAGAATATCAATGATATGCTTTGATGTCCCCATGCATACTTCCTACCCACCCCCCTCCTCTCACCCTGTCAGACTGTCATAGTAATGCTTGAATGTTTTCACTTATATACACTGTCAGCTAGCACATTTGCTTATTTCCGATCTGAGGAAGAAGGGCAACCTTCGAAAGCTAATCAAGAAATGTATTAAGTTATGTCCAATAAAAAAGGTATCATCTTATTTTCTTTTCCATGTTTTATTTTGTTTGATTTCTATTGATGATCTAAGTATATAAGTATTTCCATACCAAAGGTCCATCAAGCCCAGCATCCTGTTTCCAACAGTGGCCAATCCAGGTCACAAATACCTGGCAAGATCCTGAAAAAGTTCAATACATTTTATGCTGCTTATCCCAGAAATAAGCAGTGGATTTTCCCCAAGTCCAATTTAATAATGGTCTATGGACCTTTCCTTCAGGAAGCCAACCAGATCCTTTTTAAACACCACTAAGCTAACCACCTTTACCACATTCTCTGGCAATGGATTCCAGAGCTTAATTACACGTTGAGTGAAGAAACATTTTCTCCGATTCATATTAAATTTACTATTTTGTAGCTTCATCGCATGCCCCCTAGTCCTAGTATTTTTGGAAAGAGTAAACAAGTGATTCATGTCCACCTGTTCCACTCCACTCATTATTTTATAGACCTCTATCATATCTCCCCTCAGCCATCTTTTTATCCAAGCTGAAGAGCCCTAGAGCTTCAGCCTTTCCTCATAGTGTATCAGTTTTCTATTTTACTTTTACTGTGTATATTCATTTGTTATCCACCTAGTTGTAGGCAGAATAGACATTTTTAAATAAATGAATATTCTTTTCTACGTTTTATTTTATTTCTATTTATTACCTTTAGAAGTGGACTACTACTACTACTATTTAGCATTTCTATAGCACTACAAGGACTAACACAGCTACCACATCACTTTACTCTAGATTCTGTAAGAAAGAGCTGGAAACAGTTTCTCATCTTGGAGCTGGTTGTGAAGTGCCTGATGGCAGAGATTTTTTTATACAGAAAGGCACAAGGTGGCACCTCTCATCTGATGGAAACTTGGTAAACCCTACAACATCAGTGTATTTATTTATTTATTTGTTGCATTTATATCCCACATTTTCCCACCTATTTGTAGGCTCAATGTGGCTTACAGGGTACCGGAGAGGCGTTACAGACTCCGGTGTAAACAAATACAAAGTGATGTTGTGGTAAGATAAAGTTCATGTGGCCCAGCCACACTAGGGAATCGTACAACGGAAGAGTTGTGTTATTTATTTATTTATTTGGATTTTGCTCACACCTTTTTCAGTAGTAGCTCAAAGTGAGTTGCATTCAGGTACTCTGGATATTTCTCTGTCCCAGGAGGGTTCACAATCTAAGTTTGTACCTGAGTTATGTCCATTACATTCTTTAGTTTTGTTGTGTTGCAGAGATCAGGCATTTATGTTGGCTCGGCAGGGTATGCCTTTTTAAACAGGTTAGTGTTTAATGTTTTCCGGAAGTTTAGGTGGTCGTTCGTAGTTTTCAAGGCTTTTGGTAATGCGTTCCACAGTTGTGTGCTTATGTAGGAAAAACTGGACGCATAAGTTGATTTGTATTTGAGTCCTTTGCAGCTTGGGTAGAGCAGATTTAGGTACGTTCGTGTTGATTCGGATGTGTTTCTAGTTGGTAGGTCGATCAAGTCTGTCATGTATCCCGGTGCTTCACCGTAGCTAATTTTGTGAACTAGAGTGCAGATTTTGAAAGCAATGCGTACCTGTGTTCCACAAAAGCATTGTGATCATGAGTCTAAGGGAGTCTTTTACTTAGGTGCGCTGGTGTTTTTAGCACGCTAAACACTAAAGACGCCCATAGGAATGCATTGGCGTCTTCAGCGTTTAACACACATCCTATTTTTAATGCGCAGTAAAAACGCCAGCATGCCTTAGTAAAAGACCCCATAAGAGAATTATGGAGCATGAAGAGGTTATGATCACCTGGGATGATCCCCATCCTGATAAAAAGCTGAAACCGGACAACCTGGTAAAAGAGAAAAACACCAGGGATGACCTTAATCATAGAAGGTCAAGTCCCAAGCAATTACTCGAATCGCGTGGAGAAAGAGAAAATCCTCAGGTACCAAGAAACACAATTTGTAATCTTAGGTATTATTAGGAAAGGAATGGAAAACAAAAATGAGGACGTTATAATGCCTTTGTATCCCTCCATGGTGCGACTGCACCTCGAATACAGTGTGCAATTCTGGTCACCACATCTCAAAAAAGATATGGAGGGGCATAATCGAACGGGGCGCCCATGTTTTCCTGAGAACGTCCTCGCGAAGGGGTGGGGAAACCCGTATTATCGAAACAAGATGGGCGTCCATCTTTCATTTCGATAATACGGTCGGGGACGCCCAAATCTCAATATTTAGGTTGACCTTAGAGATGGTCATCCCCGATTTTCGGCGATAATGGAAACCGAGGACGCCCATCTCAGAAATGACCAAATCCAAGCCATTTGGTCGTGGGAGGCGCCAGCA
Source organism: Microcaecilia unicolor (assembly GCF_901765095.1). NCBI lineage: Eukaryota > Metazoa > Chordata > Amphibia > Gymnophiona > Siphonopidae > Microcaecilia > Microcaecilia unicolor. The sequence continues at coordinate 249,488,871 of NC_044033.1, forward strand.
TTCATAGTGCACTGGTCCCCCTCACATGCCAAGACACCAACCGGACACCCTAGGGGGCACTGCAGTGGACTTCAGAAAAAGCTCCAAGGTGCATAGCTCCCTTACCTTGTGTACTGAGTCCCCCAAATCCCCCCCAAAACCCACTCCCCACAACTGTACACCACTACCATAGCCCTTAGGGATGAAGGGTGGCACCTAGATGTGGGTACAGAGTGGACACCCAGGAGGGATTGGAAAACATGAAAAAGGATCTGCAGAAGCTAGAAGAATGGTCTAAGGTTTGGCAATTAAAATTCAATGCGAAGAAATGCAAAGTGATGCACTTAGGGTGTAGAAATCCACGGGAGACGTATGTGTTAGGCGGTGAGAGTCTGATATGTACTGACGGGAAGAGAGATCTTGGGGTGATAGTATCTCAGGATCTGAAGGCGATGAAACAGTGTGACAAGGCGGTGGCCGTAGCTAGAAGGTTGCTAGCTGTATAGAGAGAAGTGTGACCAGCAGAAGAAAAGAGGTTTTAATGCCCCTGTATAAGTTGTTGGTGAGGCCCCACCTGGTTTGGAGGCCGTATCTTGCTAAGGATGTAAAAAGAATTGAAGTGGTGCAAAGAAAAGCTACGAGAATGGTATGGAATTTGCGTTACAAGACGTATGAGGAGAGACTTGCTGACCTGAACATATATACCCTGGAGGAAAGGAGAAACAGGGGTGATATGATACAGACGTTCAAATATTTGAAAGGTATTAATCCGCAAATGAACCTTTTCCGTAGATGGGAATGCAGTAGAACTAGAGGACATGAAATGAGATTGAAGGGGGGGCAGACTCAAGAAAAATGTCAGGAAGTATTTTTTCATGGAGAGAGTGGTGGATACTTGGAATGCTCTCCCGCGGGAGGTGGTGGAGATGAAAACGGTAACGGAGTTCAAAAATGCATGGGATAAATATAAAGGAATCCTGTTCAGAAGGAATGGATCCTCAGAAGCTTAGCCGTAATTGTGTGGCAGAGCCGGTGGTGGGAGGCAGGGCTAGTGGTTGGGAGACGGGGCTAGTGCTGGGCAGACTTCTACGGTCTGTGCCTTGAAAATGGCAGAAACAAATCAAGGTCAGGTATACACAAAAAGTAGCACATATGAGTTTATCTTGTTGGGCAGACTGGATGGACCATGCAGGTCTTTTTCTGCCGTCATCTACTATGTTACTATGTTGTGGTGGGTTTTGGAGGGCTCACATTTACCACCACAAGTGTAACAGGTGAGGGGGGGTGGGCATGGGTCTGCCTGCCTGAACTGCACTGCAGTACCCCCTAAAACTGCTCCTGGGACCTGCATACTGCTGCTGTCATGGAGCTGGGTATGATATTTGAGGCTGGCATAGAGGCTGGAAAAAATATTTTTTTTTAGGGTGGGAGGGGGTTAGTGACCACTGGGGGGGTAAGGGAAGGTCATCCCGGATTCCCTCCGGTGGTCATCTGGTCAGTTCGGGCACCTTTTTGAGGCTTGGTCGTAAGAAAAAATGGACCAAATAAAGTCGCCCAAGTGCTCGTCAGGGACGCCCTTCTTTTTTCCATTATCGGCTGAGGACACCCATGTGTTAGACACGCCCCAGTCCCGCCTTTGCTACGCTTCTGACATGTCCCCGGGAACTTTGGTCGTCCCTGCGACGGAAAGCAGTTGAGGAGTCGGACGCCTAAAATCGGCTTTCGATTATGCCGATTTGGGCGACCCTAGGAGAAGGACGCCCATCTCCCGATTTGTGTCGAAAGATGGGCGCCCTTCTCTTTTGAAAATAAGCCTGATAGTGGAATTAGAAAAGGTACAGAGAACGGTGAGAAAAATGATAAAGGGGATGGGATGACTTCCCTATGAGGAAAGGTGAAAGGTGTGCTGAATATTAGTGTAGGCGCGTGTTTTGGGCACGCACAGAATCATTTTTTCAGCGCGCCTGTTAAAAAAATGCCTTTTTAAAAATTTTTGACGAAAATGGACGTGCGTAAAAAAAATGAAAATTGCCACGCGTCCATTTTGGGTCTGAGACCTTACCGTCAGCCATTGACCTAGCGGTAAAGACTCACGCAGTAACTGGGCGGTAGTGACCTACGAACATCAAATGCCACTCGGCATGAGTCTGATACGCGTGGGAGAAAATAACAATTATTTTTGGCCCGCGCATAGCGGACCCGCGCCAAAAATGAAATTACCACAAGAGCCACAGGGTAGCCATGCGGTAACTCCATTTTGGTGTGTGTTGGCTGTGCGTAGACGCTTACGCGGCTTAGTAAAAGAACCCCTGGGTGCAGAGGAGTGATCAAAAAGAATTTCCAAGCACCCCTAGATAGGTTGTCTATACATCCTATGAACACTAGAGGGCAGCTCTCTTTGGCACAATGCAAGTTTTACAGTCGGTGTTAGTAAATTTGAGAGACTGAGGTTCTCTACTGTCCCAGTATGCGCAAAACTAAACCATTTGGCGACATTGCCTCTGAGAGAAACCAAGATGACGCCTCTATGGGAAAGAACATCCCAGGACCACAGCACTGCATCAATGACTTTCCAGTCAGAACACTATGAGGACGTTTTAAAACAATCCAGGGATGTAAGACTTTTGAAGTTAAGCTGGTAAAATATTTTGACACCAAAATGACAGAACTTAGGAAACCCAGGGGCCCTTTTACATAGTGGCGGGCTTACTGCTCGCTCTTTCAGGACTACCACCAGCCCCGAGCGTGCGTAATTTCTGGGGGGAAAAGAAAACCCCTGGAATTGGCTAGCGCGGCGATAACGGGGCTGAGCTTTCTTCAGGTGACCTAGACCAGTGTTTCCCAAGTAGGTCCTGGAGTACCCCCTTGCCAGTCAGGTTTTCAGGATATCCATAATGAGTATGCATGAATTTGATTTGCTTACCCTGCCCTCTTTCATGCATATTCATTGTGGATATCCTGAAGTTAAGAAGATGTACTATTTTGACACCAGTGTAACAGGACTTAATAGAGACCTGGGTTTCCTATTTTTTTTTTATTTGTTACATTTGTATCCCACATTTTCCCACCTATTTGTAGGCTCAATGTGGCTCTCACTGGAATTATTTTTTATTGTATTTATATATTTTCATAATGTACTGACCTGAGGAAGAAGGTTCTGACCTTTGAAAGTTAGTCAAAACATATATTAGTAGTCCAATAAAAAAGATATCAAACCCAAATTATAGCTACGTCATGCAAGGTTCTACGTTAGGGGTCACAGACCAAGAAAGGGATCTAGGTGTTGTCGTTAATGATACATTGAGGCTCATTTTCAAAGCACTTAGCCTCCCAAAGTTCCATAGAAACCTATGGAACTTAGCCTCCCAAAGTGCTTTGAAAATATGCCTCATTGAAACCTGCTCAGTGTGCTGCTGCGGCTAAGAAAGCAAATAGAATGTTAGGTATTATTAGGAAAGGAATGGAAAACAAAAATGAGGATGTCATAATGCCTTTGTATCGCTCCATGGTGCGACCGCATCTCGAATATTGTGTTCAATTCTGGTTGCCAAATCTCAAAAAAGATATAGTAGAATTAGAAAAGGTGCAGAGAAGGGCGACGAAAATGATAAAGGGGATGGGACGACTTCCCTATGAGGAAAGGCTAAAGTGGCTAGGGCTCTTCAGCTTGGAGAAAAGGCGGCTGAGGGGAGATATGATAGAGGTCTATAAAATAATGAGTGGAGTAGAACGGGTAGATGTGAAGCGTCTGTTTACACTTTCCAAAAATACTAGGACTAGGGGGCATGCGATGAAACTACAATGTAGTAAATTTAAAACGAATCGGAGAAAATGTTTCTTCACTCAACATGTAATTAAACTCTGGAATTCGATGCCAGAGAATGTGGTAAAGGCAGTTAGCTTAGCGGAGTTTTAAAAAGGTTTGGATGGCTTCCTAAAGGAAAAGTCCATAGGCCATTATTAAATGGACTTGGGGAAAATCCACTATTTATGGGATAAGCAGCATAAAATGTTTTGTACTTTTTTTGGATCTTGCCAGGTATTTGTGACCTGGATTGGCCACTGTTGGAAACAGGATGCTGGGCTTGATGGACCTTTGGTCTTTCCCAGTATGGCAATACTTATGTACTTCTTTTCTTGTTTTATTTTATGCATTGCTTTACTTTTGTTCAAAATAAATAAATACACAAATGGAGATTTTGGTTCTTTAAACACAGTTAATCATCCTAAGCCAAGAAAAGCTGAGTACTTTCCTGGAATGAGAGAACAGTGCCAAGTTGCATTCTTGACTCTGTTGTTGGTTACTGATGTTTTTCGTCGTTCAGCCTCTGGCTTCTTCCTGCCCAGCCCTCTGAAGCAACAAAGCTGCAAATACATTTCAGATCCTTTTCTCAACCCACAGCCAGACCTCAAGGCAGAACAGGGTTGAGAAGCGCAGAATCTCACTCACGGTAGACATGGCATCATCGATAGAAGAACTCGTGGCCAACACAGACACTACGAGATGCGTAGCCATCGAAATACGGAACAATTCCAAGTACATCACCTTGTGTAGGCCCAGGTAAAGACATAACGGCTGAGAACAGAGGATTTACTGACTGCAGAAAGGAGTCTGTGTGGGTGAAAGGATGTAGATACCAGGTTTGGGGGGGTTGCTGGGGGAGAAGCAGCAGTTAACATTTTCTTTTGATCTTTATGGGAACAGCAAATGGAAGGAGAAGACAAGCAAGAGAAGAGACAAAGAAAGAGAGAGATGGAAGAAAATAATGAGAAAAAAAGGGGAGGGAAGTACAGAGATGGAGAGACAGAGACAGGAAGATCACTGTACAAAGACACAGGAGAAGAAAGAAAGAGGGGGGAGAGACAAAGAGATATAAAGATGGCGGGGAGGATTGGGAAAATGGAAAGAGAGAAAGGGAAGGGGTATAGTCTATCTCTTTGGACAAATTTGTAAGTTTTCTTAAAATAAATAGAAAAATGAGACAGTAGAAGAGTGAAAAAGAGGAAAAGACGTGGAAAGCCAGAGAAGGGACAGGAGAGGAAATCGCAAGATTTCGGGGGGAAATGGATGAGGGACAGGAAGGAGAGAAAGGGAACAGAAAAACGAGACATGAAATAAAACTAAAACAGGAAAAAGAAATGATGAAAGAGGGACAGAGAAGGGAACAGAGGGATTGAGAAAGACAGTGACAAGAACAGGGAGAATCAGTGAGAGAGAAGGGGGAAATGGGAAAGGTAAAAAATGAAAGAGAAAACAGGAGAAGCCAGAGAGAAAGAGATTTTAAAAAATCTATAGAGCCCTCTCTCTTTAAATAAGGATCTAATGATTTTCTGTCACATCTGGAACAGAAGAAGCAGGTCTATACCTGTCTGGAGAGAGCAGAGCAAATCTCTGCCAAAGGCGAGAGCCTGAACAGAAAACTTGAGTGCCAGAAACCAATTTTATCTCCTGAACGGAGAAAGAGTTTTTAACATATTTGTTCCAAACAAAGTGCCCTTCCCTTAAGTTCAATGAGTCATCCGCTCCACATACATATAAACTGGAACTTTATCATAATTTCCAAAGTTACTACCACTATTAATACTGCTTATCTTTTTCACAGTGCAGCACTTTTTAATTACTCATACCAGACAGTCCCTGCCCTGTGAGCTTACTATCTCATCAAGAGAAACGTACAAGACTCAAGGGATACTGGAAAGTTGGGGGTTTTAAAGAAATGGCTGGAATAACTAGGCTGTGAGTGAGTGAATCAGAGATCATAGTTAAAAGCAGCCTGGATATGAATACTGTTAGAAAAGGAACAGGAAGACACGCCTTAGGAAGTCTGTTCCAAGTGTGCAGTGCCACGAAATAGAAAACAGAGTCAGGAAATGGAAAAGGGGCAAAAATAAAAGTGACTTCCTGATGAGGGATGTACGGAGTGATGCAAGAGGGGAGCTGCAGAATGAAGGCACATCCCGATATAGGGAGCCTTTTACTAAAGGGAGTTAAGCCTTGATACATACTTAGCACGCATTAACTGAGACGTTAGGGATCTAAGTGATGTCGTTGATGATACATTGAAACCTTCTGCTCAGTGTTCTGCTGTGGCTAAGAAAGCAAATAGAATCTTAGGTATTATTAGGAAAGGAATGGAAAACAAAAACGAGGATGTTATAATGCCTTTGTATTGCACCATGGTGCGACTGCACCTCGAATATTGTGTTCAGTTCCGGTCACCACATCTCAAAAAAGATATAGTGGAATTAGAAAAGGTGCAGAGAAGGGCGACGAAAATGATAAAGGGGATGGGACGACTTCCCTATGAGGAAAGGCTAAAGTGGCTAGGGCTCTTCAGCTTGGAGAAAAGGCGGCTGAGGGGAGATATGATAGAGGTCTATAAAATGAGTGGAGTGGAACGGGTAGATGTGAAGAGTCTATTTACGCTTTCCAAAAATACTAGGACTAGGGGGTATGCGATGAAGCTACAAAGTAGTAAATTTAAAACGAATCGGAGAAAACTTTTCTTCACTCAACATGTAATTAAACTCTGGAATTCGTTGCCAGAGAATGTGGTAAAGGCAGGTAGCTTAGCGGAGTTTTAAAAAGGTTTGGACGGCTTCCTAAAGGAAAAGTCCATAGGCCATTATTAAATTGGATTTGGGGAAAATCCACTATTTCTGGGATAAGCAGCATAAAATGTTTTGTACTTTTTTTCGGGATCTTGCCAGATATTTGTGACCTGGATTGGCCACTGTTGGAAACAGGATGCTGGGCTTGATGGACCTTTGGTCTGTCCCAGTATGGCAATACTTATGTACTAGCTATTTTTTTTTTTATATTTTTGGAGGGGTGTGGTATGGAAGCATTAGGCAGCTAGTGCATTCACCTCAGCACACGCTACCTCGCTAATGCAGAGTTAATGCAGAAGCACTTACCGTCTGCTTGGTAGAAAGCAGTAAGGGCTTCTACGTTAACATTTTTCAGATGCCGTGCGCTAATGCGAACATCAGCACACAACCTAAGGGATCCTTTTACTAAGCGACAGTAAGCCCGGCGGAACTTATTTATTTTTGTAGCGCCAGAGTGTACCTGGCGGTTACCGGCTGCGGTAAAAGGGGGCCTCGGCGCACTCAGTAAAGGGGGCCCTCAGTGCTGCATTAAATCTGGGCTTAGCGCAAAGGAAAGACCCACATTAGAACACGCATGCGTTAGTAAACAGACCGCATAGGTTCCGTATAAGACTCCTAAAAAATCCATGCGGCAAACATTTCCACCTAAGCATATTCTGTAAATGGTGCCTAGATTTAGGCGCAGTATATAGAATACCCTTAGTTGATATCCCAGCGCCTATAAAACTACACCAACGAAAATGTGGGGTAAATTCCTGCGTGCAGATTTGCACGCACTGGGCCACATTCTAGAACTACCCACAGAAATTTTGGAACACCCACAAAATGTCCATTTCCCCGCCCCCTAGCCACGCCCCTTTTCAACTGCGCACGTTAGAATTTAGGTGCAGTTCATTACAGAATATGCTTAGTGAATTGTGCGCATAAATTCTAATTATTACCAATTAGTGCTTATTATTGATTCAACTCTGATGATTAGTTTGTTAAGCTATTAAATTGCTTGCACTGTTATAGAATACGCCTGGATTTTGGCGTGGATCTCTAGGCGCGCTATATAGAATCCGGGGGATAGTGACTTGAGCAGAGGAGATATAGTAGATTTTGTCAGTCTTTCTGCGTACATATAAGTCTTGCAGCTGAATTTTAACAGATCGAATGGCAGAGAGATGGTTCAATGGGAGACCTCTGAGAAGCAGGGGCGTAGCCAGACCTCTGCGGGAGGGGGGGTCCAGAGTCCAAGGTGGGGGGGGCACATTTTAGCCCACATGCCCCAGCTGCCGCTCCTCCCCTGCCACTTCTGACCCCCCCCCCCCCCCCCCCACTGTCAGGAGGAAGAAAACACAGATCAGCAAGCGCAGCGTGCCTGCACGTTCCTTTAAGTGAAACTGAGCATGCTCAGTTTCACTTTAAGGAACATGCAGGACGTCAGGACTCAAGAAGACAGCAGCACAGACCAGCGAATGTGCCGAGACCAGCGCTGAAGAAGACTTCAGCTGGTGGGGGGGCCAGGACTAAATCTGAGGGGGCCCATGCCCCCGTGGCTCCACCTAGCTACGCCCCTGCTGAGAAGCAGGTTACAGTAGTCTGAGCAGGAAGTGATGAGAGACTGGATAAGACTTCAGTTAAGGGGTTCAGAAAGGAAGGATTGGATTTTGGTGGTATTATAGAGACAGTAATGACATGCAGGAATGTTATGGATGTGTGTACAGAAGGAGCGAGAGAGGAAATGACTGTAACCCTGAGGTTATGGCTCAGGAGACTGCAAGGATGATGTGTTATCCACAGAAATGCTAAAAGGGGAATGAGTTTGGGGGAAGATATGGAGTTCTTTTTGAGCCATGTTCCAGCCCAATATTCAAAAGAATTTATCCAGGTAGGAAAGGCTTCTGCCTGGTTACATCCACTCTTGCCACTTCAGTGCTGATATGTAGCGGCAGTTAACCAGACAGTGAATATTGATTTATTTATTTTTACAATTGTAGCCAAACACATATAATAAAATAAAATCATAACAAATCAGACAAACATCAATAAACCGGATCTAGCTCTAACATAGCTTCTAGACTGTCCTTGAGCGGGGCCTGAGAGGAGCCGGGACTTAACAATTTTGCAGCTATATTCAGACCACTAACCAGTTAAGAAAGCAGCAAAGTTAGGACAGCAAAAAAAACTGTGCTAACTTTAGCCACCGACAAAACTGGGCACCAGTCTGAATATTGGTCAGTGCCTGGTTAGCTTCCAATAGCTGAAATTTGTTCTTCCCTGCTTCCATTCATAGCCTCTATCACATTGCGGTTGTCTAGTCCATATAGTACTCATGACTACAGCCTGGAGAAAGAACAGTTCTCCCTTTAGAGAGCACACATAATTAAAGACCTAGAACAAAGCAGTTCTTCTTTTCATTTGGCCATTATCTGTTCCTTTACAGCACTTTCTGTGAAAGCGGCTGTGTCTTTACTCCTCCAGGCCCCACGATCCCACCAGGGAAGAAAGACTACTGCATCTTCAGCAAGACACCCAACGCAGCCTGTGGGAGCGTTGGACTCCTCCTCTATCGCTTCTCCAATGTCTCCTTGGCCATCATGTTCTCCAACCCTTTTGATTATCTCCTCTACAAGATCAACTATGGCCTCTACATCACCGACCCATCCATTGAGGCTGGCAAGCCACTCTTCAAGAGCATGTACTATGACCTTGCTCCCACCTGTTACTTCCAGCGTGCTCAGCTCAAGAGGGATAGCCAGGCACTGGTGGTGACCCATGAGAACCTACGTGTCTCGGCCACCATGTCCAATAACAAAAAAGCAATCATAAAGATCGACATTGATGACCTGTCATAGAAAATGGTTGCCGATGGTCCCTGGTTAAGTGAGAACATCTCCCTTAACCAGCCTGAACCCGGACCATGTTTTCACTTTCTTCCTTCCTTCTAAAAAATTGAGTTCTTTTTCTTACTGAATTTCAGTGGATTGTCTGCAGGTTGTGACAGCTTAATCAAACTACTGCATAAGAACTGTCCAAAGATGATACATTTGAGACCACAGAGGTCCCATCTTCTGATATGTTCTTAGAAGCTCACGTGCTTTACCTTTGGATAAATTGAATCTTTCACAGTTTATGAAGAATGCACGAAAAATGAGAAGGGTAATTTTATAAGCTGGCACCCAAACACATGTGTAAGTTATAGAATGATAAGCACTTATGCATGTCAGTGGCACCAATAATTAGTATTTACACATGAAACCGATACGCTGTATTCTATAAAGTATGCATGAAAATCGCTTAGCGCATAAATGCAAGCAGTGTACATGTTTGCAGAAAACGGGAGAGGATGGACATGACCCCAAGAAATGTGCAAAACCAACAGAATACTATCAGTTGTATGCATTGCATGGCACTCTTAACCACACCAACTTATACCAGCCTTGAATGCATCTAAGTTTAGGCACCATTATGGTAAATGGCATAGGCATGCCCAGAAGCCATTATAGAATTGATGCTAAGTATACCACATTGTAGAATTGCAGCCTAGCTTCTAAACTCTGTATTAATGGCTTTCAGTTGGGGGGTGAAGTCACTGTTCTTTTCACTTCCTGATCGGCCTCCTAATCCTAAAGAAACTGTTTTCATTTCAAGCTGTCATCATAGTGGTTATAGAAGTTAATGACAATGCAGAGATACAATCTTGCTGAAAACGTTTTCTATTTGTCCACAACTTTAGTCTAGAATTTGATGTACATGGCATATGAAATGCAGGCGGCCATTTTGTTTTCTAGCAGTGATGTATATCACGCCTCAATGTGAGATAAGCCAATTGAAATAGGAGAGTATATAAGAACATAAGAAGTGCCATACTGATCAGACCAAAGCTTCATCAAGGGTTAGATAACTATGACTTCAAGGGAGCAGCAAGGGATTAAGTAAAACCAAGACACTGCCGTTTCATTGTGTACTACTGATATGAGGTCCAATACAGGCCACCAGTTTGAATATCAGAACATAGGAAATCTAGAAAGTTCTGATCTCTACTTGGGGTGCAAGGGCAACTGCAGGGGAAGAGCACAGAAAAGATGGGTTAAGGGATCAAACCTGAGGGATCAGAGTAAGCTAACGGACCGACAGTGAGGTGGAAGGATGAAGCCTAGTAGCCAGAGGTTGGGTATTATGGTGTCCTTTACAGGACTCAAGCAAATTCTGCACAAAACGTTAGAAATTCTGCATCTCCGATTAACAGTTTTTCTTCTCTTGAATTTTGAACGATTTCTTACCCAATGATTAAAGTGTGCTATTTTCTCAAATAAAAAAATGGAGGATTTGCAGAATTTTGAAATATTGTGTGCAGAATTCCTCTAGGCGTGATACCTTAGTTCTATTTCCACTCATTGGGGCTGGTTGGGTCTGGGGATGATGCGGAGGCTATGTGCTGACCTCTCCCATAAGCCCTGACCATTTTGTGAAGATGGAAGGAGTCTTGGTCTGTGGACCCCTGGCAGAGGCCTAGCGTTGCACTGGCTGGGCTAAGCAGGAAAGGAAGGTATGCTATAAAAATGATAAATGCCCTCCTACCCCCCTCACACACATCTGCACCCACACTAGTTTCAAACGTAACTCCATGAAGCTGTAGGTCCCAGTACAGAGCTGTTCTGCTTCAACTGGAAGCCTAAAGAAACAGCAGGAACACTGTTATTCCCCCCCCCCCCCCCCAAAAAAAAAAAAAAACCCTTGGGAGGAGAGAAGGAAGAATTCAAAAATATAAAATTAACAAGAAATTGCAAGACTAATAAGCATATAACTAACCAGATACATAACCAAATACAGTATACAGTGAACGTGTTTCACTTTTCTGGATTTATTCATATGACTTCATTATTCACTTTTCATGTATTTCAGACAAAAGAGTGGAGAAAATAAAAAAATATATATGAAACAAATATATAATCTACAACATACAAAGAAAACTTTGATTATGTTTCACTCTTACAGCAACTGACTACTACTAATCATTTCTATAGCGCTACTAGATGTACACAGCGCTGTACACATTACATGCAGGTACTTTTTCTGTCCCTAGAGGGCTCTCACACTCTATATGTTTTTGTACCTGGGGCAATGGAGGGTTAAGTGACTTGCCCAAGGTCACAAGGAATTAATGTTAGCACTGTATTGCCCCTCACTACCCTTCATTTCCTTTCAGCCATATGGAGTAGGTGAGCCCAGGGACGATATTAATACAGTCCTACATCCTGTATGTGGTGCTCCAATCTGGTGGGAAATCGAGCACAAAATTTGGGAGTGCGAGGCTAATTTAGCCCAGGGTCAAATTATTCAAAAGTTTATGCACCAGATTTTTCCCACCAGACTGAGAATCCTAGCTTACTACTGACAGTTTTGATCCAGGCATCACTCAGCTTCCTTTCTTCAATCACCTCTTTGGTTTTTATTATTTGTTTATGTTTTTTGACGTTATCTCTCACCTTGATAGAGCCTAGGTTTATTGCTACTTTTAGTAAGACAGGCAACCTGGAAGCCTGAAGCCCTGAAACCAGCATCATCAAGACAGTGGGAACCACCAGGCAAAACGAACCAATTGTCTAAAAAAGAAGGTCTTTATTGACAGTTCACATAGGATCGGTTGATAGGTGGGACTCGACATGGGCTGTGTTTCAGCACGATTGCCTTCTTCAGGAGTTCCACAAGGTGGTACAAAACAGTAGAAACATTACAAACACCCAATAAAAATACTGATGATAAGGAATAAAAATAAATGACCCTGTGTACAAATGTAAAGATATACCGTACATTAGAATCAGAATATAATCAACTAATAAAAGTGAAATATGTGTACGAAAACGATATACAAACTGTATTATACAGGTAATAAAAAAAGTGTAATGTTCCTACTACTGTTTTGCAGCACTTTCTGGACTCCTTAAAAGGCAGTTGTGCCAAAACACAGCCCGTGTCAAGTCCCACGTATGAACTGATACTATGTAAACTGTCAATAGAGTCCCACAGCTACCAATCCTATGTGAACTGCCAGTAGAGTCCCACAACCGATCCTATGTGAACTGTCAATAGAGTCCCACGTATCAACCGATCCTATGTGAACTGCCAATAGAGTGTCATGGTTGTGGCCGTGCCCTTATGTTCAGACCTACTGTTTCTCTGTATCTAGCTCTGTGACCTCTCCAGTCTGCCTTTTTCCTATTGTTGTTCTTCCTTTAAGCCAAGCCTCGCTTTGGTCTCCCTGCTTCTGCTTCATTTCCTGTTGTTGTTCTTCCTGTTAGCCAAGCTTCGCTTTGGTCTCCCGGCTTCTGCTTCAATTCCTGTTGTTGTTCTTTGTGTTAGCCAAGCCTCGCTTTGGTCTCTCTGCTTCTGCTTCATTTCCTACTTGTGACATCATCAGCCTACTCCTTTATAAGGACACAGGGAGCTTTCCTATGTTGCCTTTGCAAGAGGTCTCTTAATCTGTGTTGCCTGTATAGGTCATATCCCTGCTTGGCTTTGTTCCTGAAGGTCTGTTCTGTGTTTCCCTGAGTCTTGTGTTTCAATGCTTTGTTTTGTTTCTGTGAGTTTGCTTTTGAACCTTGATCCTGAAGGCCTGGCTGTAGAGCCACACCCTGCCCTTGGTGTCTGTATCTGTTTGACTTCCCTTGGCTTCTGCTTTTAGTCTAGCCTTGCTTTTGACTCTTGCTATAGTTAAGCTGTTCTGTTTCCTGTGTGTGTGGTTCTTGTCTATTCTGAGTCTGTAGAAGCCAGCATCATACCTGATTATTTCACTGCTATCCAGCTATGGGTGTTGGTAAGCACATTGCTTCTTTCTTTCTTTGTCTTCCCTTAGTCTGCTTAATCCTTTGCCTGCCATGTTTGCTTCCTGGCTCTTGAGCTCTGTTTCTGCCAAGTTCTGTTCCTGTGTGTGTTTGAGCCAGGTTCTGCTCCTGCTCTATGTTTGAGCTAGTTCTGTCCCAGTTCCCTGCCAAGCCAAGTCCCTTTCAGTATCCTGTTCCAGTCAAGCCAAGCCAGTTTCAGAATCATGTTCCAGTCAAACCAAGCCCATTCCAGAATCCTGTTCCAGCCAAGCCTGTTTGAGAATCCTGAAGCCTGTTCCAGCCAAGCCTGTTTGAGAACCCTAAATCCTGTTCCAGCCAAGCTAAGTCCGTTCCAGTATCCAGTTCCAGCCAAGCGAAGTCCGTTCCAGCATCCAGTTCCAGCCAAGCCAAGTCCGTTCCAGCATCCTGTTCCAGCCAAGCCAAGCCCATTCCAGAATTCTGTTCCAGCTAAGCCTGTTTGAGAATCCTGTTCCTGCCTTGTTTATTGTCTTGCTTCTGTTATTCCTGTTGCCTAGCTCCTACCCTGTCTTGCCTGTCTAGGTGTGCTTTGTCTTATCTCTTTCAGTCTAGTCCTGTCCGGATCCAGTCCTTGCCTTGTCCTTGTATTGCCCTTTTCTGGGCCCAGTTTTAATCTACTTCCATGTTTTGCCTTGTCTTGCATTTCTGGGTCCCAGTCCCAGTTTTAATCCAGTTCTGAGTCTTGCCTTGTCCTTTCTGGGTTCCAGTTCTAGCCCTTTGCCTTCTTTTCCTTACCACGTCTGGATCCGGTTCTTGTGTTGTCCATTGTGTTTAGTTAGCTCTGTCTTGCCTTGTTGAGTCTGTTAGTTTATCCTAGTCCAGTCTGTTCTTATTCCTGCCTGTGCCAGCCCAGGTGATTTGTCTGCCAAAGCTCCAGCTTTGGTCCAAGGGCTCACCATTCCGGACAGTTGTGACATAGAGTCCTACATATCAACCGATCCTATGCGAGCTGTCAATAGAGTTCCACATCAACTGATCCTACCTGAGTTGCCAATAAAGTCCCACATATCAACCAATCCTACATGAGCTGTCAGTAGAGTCCCACGTATCAACCGATCCTACGTGAGCTGTCAATACAGTCCCACATATCAACCAATCCTATGTGAGCTGCCAATAGAGTCCCACATTAACCAATCCTACGTGAACTGTCAATAGAGTCCCATGTATCAACCGATCCTATGTATAGAGTCCCACATATCGACCGATCCTATGCGAGCTGTCAATAGAGTCCCACGTATCAACCGATCCTATGTGAGCTGTCAATACAGTCCCACATATCAACCGATCCTATGTGAACTATCAATAAACAGCTTCTTTTTTTTGGACTCTTGGTTCGATTTGCTTGGTGGTTCCCATTGTCTTGTTGCTGTTTGCAGTCTACGGATTCCTTTTTTTCCTTTCTGTTTTGGTCTTTGGGTAGAACTGGATTTATGTCATGTATTCAACAACATTTCTATTTGTGTGTAATATGGAGTCAGATGTTTTGTTGATGTATGCAGTCTAGGTTCTCCACTGTTATTTAATTTAATTTGGCATTTATAACTCGTTTTTCCGACAGCTTCTAAGGGCTTACATTTAACAGTATGTTATCAAAAGATTAGCTAACATTAATTAGTAACTTACAGTGAACTGTTTAGTATACAATTACTGTCCTTCTCTTTTCCATTTGCCTGGATTAAATAAAAAGTTATTTTTAAAAAACCACAGCAGACAACTCATACGTGGATCCTTCCAAAGCTTTGTTCAAACAAAATTTGACTCTGGTTGGGTTCTTGCTGGGTCGGAAAACAGTTTATTTAGCCAACCCAAATGATACCCAGATGATGTTCTGAGTCAGCTACAGCCATTCACATGTGACCTAGCAAGATCCCACTTTTCCCCAAGGCCAATGTGGTTCTAAAATCTGCTGTAAGAGCTGCCTGAACATGGTTTTCAGTTTTCATTTCTATCAACTGCTTATATACAAAGAACAAATAAAGTAATGCTTTGAAACACCTCGATGACTTTTATTAATCTTTTCCCTATAAAATTTGCTGCTTTCCGAGTCTCAGGCAATGAACTGGTTCTGTTTTAATGTTTGCATTTTAGGACAGACAAATACTGTCCTGGCTTTACCCCAGTATGTGATTTCTGCGCTTTTAAGAACACCACGAGGTCACCATTCAAAAAACACTTCTACAGTAAGTGGTGAGCCAGGTGCACAAGTACTTTACAAGAAAAGAAAAGAAAAATACCAGCATGTTGTGTAAGAGAGGGAGAGATTAAAAAAAAAAAAAACCAGAACTGGATCCATCTGTTACAAAATAATGGAACCTGTTGGTATCAACCCCTCTGAAAGTCTGTATGTCCATTTCTCTCTGTCCCCGTCAACCTCTCTCTGTTGCTACAGCCACTGAGGCTTTCTGGCTCCATCCAAGCATCAGAAAGCTGGACTCAGTGCAAAGAAAATAAATCCTTTATTTTGCTTCCAATGCACTTGCAAAAGGTTATTCATGGAAACCACATATAACATTAAAGAAAATAATCAGGTTCTGGAGGTACCTCAATAACCAGTGTTGTTCAAAGTACTAGGTCAAAGAACTTAAGTAAAAGTAAAAATAAATCTAAATTATAATAATCAAGTAAAAGTGCAGTGAGCACATTCAAAAATTCAATCCACTTTGCTTTCAGTAAAATTACATTTTGAAAACGACTTGTCGCCCATTGTCAGTGCACTTATGAATCATTAATTCAGCACATCTAAAAAGGTGTTCAACAGCTGTACTGCCAGGAAGTGGGTTGTTCAGTCTGATAATGAAAATGTTCCTTCAAATCAGGCCAGGCTGCAATATTACTGATATCTTCTTTTTTTTTTTTTTATTTATAACAATTTTATACATAAGATCAAGTATTCAACTTGTTTGAAAAGTGGTACATTTCGTATCATATACAGTTTTAGGAAATGGTTAACAAAAGAGAAAAAAAGAAAATATTTTTTTTAGATTGAAATCCCCACTCAAGTCCACAATATGGGATTCAAAATGAGAAGAAAAAGTGGAATTATTCTAACAGGAATACTTTTCTAAAGACATTCACATGAGAAATTCACAGGCTACACTATTCGGTGTCATAATTATCCATATCAAAGGGAAGATGACATTTTCAATTTTCCTTATTTTGTCTAGACACTAAAAAAGCTGTTAGTTGAGTTGGTTCAAAAAATACATATTTAAGGGATTGGTATTTTACCACACATTTACAAGGAAATCTAAGAAAGAAAATTGCTCCCAGCTGTAACACTGCTGGCTTCATCAAAAGAAATTGTCTTCGCTTTTTTTGTGTCTCACGAGAGACGTCAGGAAATATCTGAATTTTTTGACCTAAGAACACTTTGTCCTTATTTCTAAAGTACAATTTCATTAGCCATGCCTTGTCTGATATCTTCTGATCAGTCTGCAGGTATTGATCAGGGGAATCCACTTGATTTCCTTATCTATATATATAAAACTCACCCTCAACGTTCTATTGTCTGATGACGTCACTGAAGCCAAGGTTCATAAGTTCGAAGCTCTGAAGCCAAGAAAATCAGTCTCGGGGCCCCGCCCTCGCATCAAACGTTATGACCTTGAGGGCGGAGGCGGAGCAATTCACTCACATCGACGACGGCCAGGGCGCCGCAATGGGCCACCCACTGACGACGAAGGTGCGTTGGGTGGGGGGGCACAGTCACACATCGACAGCGGCCACGGAGGCGCAATGCCGTCACTAACAACCAAGGTGCGTTCGGTGGGGGGGGGCCACAGGAAAGCCTTGCTAGCGCCCGTTTCATTGGCTCCAGAAACGGGCCTTTTTTACTAGTGGTAAAGAATGCTTTTGGCACCCCGACATAATAGCCCTGACAAAATAGCCCCGACAAAACAGCCTTGTAACAAAATAGCCCCCTAAAAAAAAATAACACATCACAAAAAAGATGATAAACTACAACTGAAATCTTCACTGATAGAGGCTCCTACCAGCATTGCATTGTATAAAGCAAATATAAATAAACAAAATCCTATAGCTACCAACTGGTATTCATGATCTGTTCTGCTGTTTAAGGAAGCTATTCTTTCATAAACATGCTAATTTAAAAAAACCAACAACATTGTCATCATTTTCATAGTCTTACCAACCTTATCCTGTTTGGCAAGGTAAGATTATTAGAAACAAAAAATGCAGTCCCATATTCTGGGCAGCCTGATCGAGCCCTTTTGTCAGGGGGCTAATTTGTCAAGGACTATATTGTGGGCAGACAGTGGCTGTTATGTTGGGGCTATTTTGACCGGGTACCAATGCTTTCACCATCATCATCTGCATTAGAAGTAGTGATGTCTAATTCATCGCTTGCATGGAGTAGTGGAGGAGTAGCCTAGTGGTTAGTGCAGTGGACTTTGATCTTGGGGAACTCAGTTCGATTCCCACTGCAGCTCCTTGTGACTCTGGGCATGTCACTTAACCCTCCCATTGCCCCTGGTACAAAATAAGTACCTGAATATATGTAAACCAGTTTGAATGTAGTTGCAAAAACCTCAGAAAGGTGGTATATCAAGTCCCATTTCCCTTTCATCTTTGTTATCATTGTCATGCTATCCAATTATAGAGAAAGCTTTCACATAGTTAGAACTATTGTCCATTGTTGTTCTAACAAATTTGATCTGATGGCAAACTCTGAATATCTTCAAGAACTGATGCAAGAATGTCAAATTTGTGTGGATCCTTAAGTCCAGACTAGGAGACTTCCTCTCTAAAGTCTCTGTCAATCCAGTGGACAGCCAGTTCAATGCAGGGGCATAGCCAGACCTTGCGGTGGGAGGGGGGCCAGAGCCTAAGGTGGGGGGCACATTTTGGTCGCCACCTCACTGCCCACTGCCGCCGCTGTAACATCTTGGCTGGTGGGAGTCCCCAACCTCCGCTAGCTGGAGCACCGCCACCGCAAATACCTTGGCCTGCAGGGGTCCCCCTGCCAGCTGAAGACTTCATCCAGTGCTGGTCTTCAGCTAAAAGGAGAGTGCCAGACGTGAGTGGAAGAGAGAGCAGGGCAGGTAATGTGGCAGCTGCACCACAGACCAGCGCTGGACAAAGTCTTCAGCTGGCAGGGGTTGGAGACCCCTGCCAGCCAACCAGGGGCCCAGAGCAAGTGGCCCCATCTAGCTACGCCACTGCTCCAATGCAGAATTTTCCATGGGATGACCTGCGGTCTGTTGTGATAGATACATATGTCTGTTCACCAAGAATGGCAACCAGCTTTAGCTTCATCACCGCTTTAAAGTGACCCAACTCATCACTGTTCTGTTTGGGTGGAGACCAGAAACCAGTTCAACAAACACAGGCAACGCCACTGTTCTCATAGGCTGTATTCACTGAACAGCAACATTTACGATGAGATGATCCACCGTTTGAGTGATGAGGTTTGCAATAGCAAAATCCTGTCCCAGGTTAGACTTTCCATTTGATTTACTGAGGAATTATAATTTACTAGTAAAACAGGCTCGTTTCTGACACAAATGAAACGGGCGCTAGCAAGGTTTTCCTCGGAGTGTGTATGTTTGAGAGAGTATGTGTGAGATTGACTGTGTGTGAGAGAGAGTGAATGTGCGAGTGTGTGTGTGTATGTGACAGAGAGAGAGTGAGACTGCTGGGTGCGAGTGTGTCTCCTCTGTCCCCCCTCCAGCCACCCAGCGATTGTCCTATCTCCCTTGCCCTCCCTCCCTCCAGCCACCCAGCGATTCTCCTGTGTCCCCTGCCCCCCCTCCAGCCACCCAGCTATTGTCCTCTCTCCCCTGCTCCCTCCAGCCACCCAGCGATTCTCCTGTGTCCCCTGCCCCCCTCCAGCGATTCTCCTGTGTCCCCTGCCCCCCTCCAGCCACCCAGCGATTCTCCTCTCTCCACTACCCCCACCTCCAGCCACCCAGCGATTCTCCTCTCTCCCCTGTCCCCTCCAGCCACCCAGCGATTGTCCTCTCTCCCCTGCCCCCCCTCCAGCCACCCAGTGATTCTCCTGTGTCCCCTGCTCCCCCTCCAGCCACCCAGCGATTCTCCTCTCTCCCCTGCCCCCCTCCAGCCACCCAGCGATTCTCCTCTCTCCCTGCCCCTGCCGCCACACCCCCCCCAGAGGCCGTCACCGCTCCCCCCGATGTCACCGTAGCCACTGCACCCCCCTTCCACCCCCGCCCAGGTCGTCGCCGCCGCCACCCCTTATGTCTGCCCGCCCACCCACCCAACAGACCTGCAAAAGTCTCCAGCGTCAGAGGCGGCGCCAGCTCCACTTTCTGGCCACTGCTGCTTCTCCTATTCAGCAGCAGCGACCACTACAAAAACACCAACAGCTGATTTTAGGAAGCAAGACGGCACCTCTCACGTCGCTGCGCTCCTCCGGGGTCGTCCTCCAGGGGCAGTGACGTGGAGGCGAGAGGAGGAGCAGCTGCAGAGCCAACAGCCAATGCCTGCTGGCTGCCTGCGGTGCCATCTTGCTTCCTAAAATCAGCTGTTGGTGTTTTTGTAGTGGCCGCTGCTGCTGAATAGGAGAAGCAGCAGTGGCCAGAAAGCGGAGCTGGCGCCGCCTCTGACGCTGGAGACTTTTGCAGGTCTGTTGGGTGGGTGGGCAGACAGAGAAGGGCGGCAGTGGATGCAGCGACCTCGGGGGGAGCGGTGGGGACCTTGGGGTGGGTGGAGGGGTGAGCGGCGGCGACCTCGTGGGGGGAGCATGGCTGCAGGGGCGGAACCCCGGGGGCGGACTTGCCTCGGGCCTGGCCCAATCTGCTCCTTCAACATTCGAATGTCTGTCACTGGGTTCATGACGTCAGGAGATGGTTACGATCCCAGTGAGACACATTCGAACGTTAAAGGAGCAAATTATTATATTAGATATCTCGCTTCTGCTTTTAACTGCAAGCATCAGATGTAACTGAGTAAAAGTAGTGAAAATTGAGGAAATTATTGCTTCAGTAAAAGTAAAGTAAAAAAATGTTCCTGTACTTTTTTACAAGTAAAAGTGACAAAAATTTTACTTAAGTACAGTAACTAGTTACACTTAGTTACTGCACAACACTGTCAATAACAGTAACATAACTCCCTCCACTATCAGACAATGCAAAAAATTCAAATCCTGAAATATATATGTATAGAGATTCAGCACCTATGTTGCAATCCTACCATACCATAGCAGCACTAACTCCCAGACTCACACAGTAACAGGCTTACCTATGAAAAGGCAGCACTGCAACTATGACACTGGGTTACAGAAAATCAACACACCTCCTCTTGGGGAAACAGAATCAGCAAGAGCTGAAACAGATCCCTTTGGGGAAGCTGCTTACTAGCAGAATCCCTCATCTTTCTCAAAGATGTATGCAGAACATGGACAGATGCTCACCAAACCCAGAACAAAGGGTCCCGGATTAGGAATAGAAACGTGCAGTGCAGCACCAGAGAACCAGGGATGCACAGACAATAGAAGGGATGAATGCATTACACAGCATTTCACTTACTTGGTCAATCTGCTTCGGTGTGTGGAAACTGGAATACAGCACAGACAAGGGAAGAGTGAATAGGGACTGCTCCTGAGCCATTTTGACCCAGGGATGATGCAAGATTCAAGGAGAGTGATGGGGGGTAGGGACCAAGAGGGCTTTAGTATGGCAGCAGAGGCAAGGGTCCCACTTCAGATTGAAACTTCATTTATTTTTTTCAAGCAACAACACATCCCTATTCTCTGCTAATGGAAGAGGGGGATTGTTCCCCCTCCCTTCCCCCACCACCACTACCAGTCCCAGTCCCTGCCACAGGGACAGAAAGCATAGCTCTGATAACTGCCAGCCCCGTCTTCTGCCCTACTGCTTTGGAGGCAACACATGGCAGGTACTAGGAGAAATGGAAGGCTGCAAGGGTGAAATCATGAACCCTGCATAACTGTACTCAATTATTATCTGCAAAATACATTGAGCATTAGCTCTGAACCAGAAATCACCCTGGTTTCCTGGAACTGCCAGCCCATTAAAGGAAATAAAACTGAAAGCATCTCAGTGAGCCTAAACAGGATAATGTTTTCTTAGTTTGTTATTGCCTATCCTGACTGTTGATCCAGTACATATTTCGCAGTTTCAGCTGGTATGTGCACTTCACATTTTTCACACAAGGATAAAACCAATACTGGAACAGCAAGGGGTGCTGTGAGGCAGGAGTGAGGGTCTCAGTACTGGAATAGTAGGGGGTGCTGCAGGGCAGGAGTGAGGTGCATTGGTAGAGCTGTGAGGGTCTCCGTACTTGAATAGCAGGGGGTGCTGCAGGGCAGGAGTGAAGTGCACTGGTACAGCTGTGTGTGGGGGTCTCAGTACTGGAATACCAGGGGGTGCTGCAGGGCAGGAGTGAGGTGCATTGGCAGATCTGTGTCTGAGGGTCTCAGTACTGGAATAGCAGGAGGTGCTGCAGCCTGCAGGGCAGGAGTGAGGTGCATTGGTAGAGCTGTGAGGGTCTCAGTACTCGAATAGCAAGGGGTGCTGCAGGGCAGGAGTGAGGTGCATTGGCAGATCTGTGGCTGAGGGTCTCATCAACATTCAAAAACACTTAATTTTGATGAACTTTTGAGAATTTACCCCCAAAGGCAAAAGAAGTCCAAAACAGTGGATTCAATTATGAAAATGTACCTCAGTCAAATGGTTATGCTAAATACATAAAACGTTTTATGAAGAATGTCTCAGAATAAAATACCCCAACAAGGCCAAGTTTCGCCCAAATTGCTGCATCAGTGATAACAAAAGTGAAAAAAACATAAAATCTCTAATCAATAAATAAAGCATAAAAAAGTTATAAATGCATACACAAATGAATAAATCCAGCATATATATAAATCCAAAAATTGCAACTATCCATGAACAAATAAAAACAATCAACATTTGAGCATCAAACTTTTTTTTCTCTTATTAAAGCATTCCTTAATCAGAACAAATTTTTCTAAACAATAACAACCAATGAACACATCAACTTCAAACTTGGGACCATGGGTTTTTATTCTTAATAAAATCTGCTTATATATTTATCATAATCCTTTGACTCGGGTACATTTTTCATCTTTCGATTCACTGGTTTAGACTTCAGGGCATATCAACACCATACAGTAGGTTCACAATTGTGATAGCAGATCAGGTTATATCTGTGTTGCCCATCCAGGCTGTGCCAAACAGACACACTTGCTAACTCAAAAATTAATTACAGAAGGGAACAGATCACATCTTTCCGTTGGTGCTGGTTGCAAAATGATCCTGTGAAAGAACATATCTTGAAACTGCTGTTTCACTGGATAATAGAAACAAGACATGAAGGTTTTAATAAAGTAATTCATACATACAGTCCAAGGCAGGGGCGTAGCTATGGGGGGCTATGGGGGCTTGGGCCCACGCAAATTTTATTTGGGCCCCTGGTTTGGCTGGCGGGGGTCCCCAACCCCCCCCCCCCCCCAGCCGAAGCTTTCTTCAGCGCTGGTCTCTGGTGCAGCCATGTTCCTGCCCTGCTCTTCTTTCTTCTTGCTCCTCCTGTGCACGCTGACGCTCCTTTAAGTGAAACTGAGGAGCGTCAGCGTGCACAGGACAGGAGCAAGAAGAGCAGGGCAGCGAACGTGGCTGCGCCAGAGACCGGCGCTGAAGAAGGCTTCGCCTGGTGGGGGTTGGGGACCCCCACCAGCAAAGGTATGTTTTTGCAGGGGAAGCGGCAAGGAGGTGAGGGGAAGTGGCAAGGAGGCGAGGCAGTGGGGCAGCACTCACTCAAAATGTGCCCCCAACCTCAGGCTCTGGCCCCCTCCCACCGTGGCCTGGTAAGCCCCTGGTCCAAGGACAATGCTGTCCCCACTGTCTCATACAATATTAAAAAAATAAATTAAAAAGATTTAGGGCCCCTTTAACTAAGCCATGTAGGCGCCTATGCACACCCAACGCACACCAAAATGGACTTACCGCGTGGCTCTTGCAGTAATTTCATTTTTGGCGCGCATCTGCAAAATTTTTATTTTCAGACGTGCGCAGGTCCTTACCGCCAGCTCTATGGCTGGCAGTGTCAGAGACCCAAAATGGACGTGTGACAATTTTTATTTTGTCGCACGTCCATTTTCGGGGGGGGGGGGAGGTCTTTTTTGCAGGTGCGCTGAAAAATGATTCTGCGTGCGGCCAAAACCCGCAAGCCACTTTTCAGCGCGCCTTTATAAAAGGACCCCAAAGGGAGATAACATGTAAGAAATAAATCTTTGCTTGAGTTCCAGTCTTCAGTGGTGTCCAATCCTATACTTTTGGTGAAAGGGGAAGGGATGGATTCATGGAACAAAAGTTATGGTTCTTATTTTAAGAAGCGCGATTCCTCTTTTAGACGTCCATAGTGCTTCACAAAGCTGGGATAAGAACGTTCAAAACTGAAGAATGGAGGGCATAGTCTGGGCAGGACTAGGGAGGGGCTAGGGAGGGGCTAAAGGGGAATGAACGTCTATGTCCTAAGTGATGGACCTCAGAATCTAGACCTGCTACTTGGGACATCTAAGTTTCAGAAATGTGCTCCTATTAAACAGCTCTCCACTGGAGGGATTAGAGAAGTTCACCTCCCTAATCTCCCAGTGGTTGATGTCTCCTTTCCTCCCTCCCAACCCCTTGAAAGTGAAATGGGCAAGAGATACGTTATGTTGCCATTTCAGAACAAGAACATCCATGTGATGCCCCAGCAACCTTCATGTTCCAATTTTGCCCCGCTGATATTTTAGACATTCACTTTTCTGAAATGAATGTTCCTTCTGTATATAGCTGGTGCATAGACATCCATTTTTCCATGTATTTTAGAACAGGTTCTACATCAAAAGATCCTGTTCTAAGTTACTAGCAGAACTTGAGACATCCTGACCTAGATGACTCAAGTCCAATCTAAAATGCTGCTCTACGTCTCCTTGATAGATTTCAGCTGGTTGACTTTTCTTCGCTACCATAGAGGAAGGATTTCAGCTAAAGATCTGATTTATATCCTTCAGGTAAGCAGCAAACCTCAGGCCACCAGAAGTACATAAAGTACTGGCTTGTAGCGGAAGAAACTTAAACATCGTGACTTTGGAGTCCATCTCAGCTGGGCGGCAACAGATTTCTCCAACAAGCTTTGGACAATTGGGGACAATGTTTATTTAAAGAACTCTTGACAATAAATATCTTATATACATTTTCACATTTTATCTATAGCTGCTTTCATTGGTGGAAAGGCTTGATACAACTGAAAAAATTGCATTAAGACAAGACAACATTCATCAGCCTTCTCCCACCTTTTCCTTGAAATGATCATCATCATTTAGGGTCCATCCAGTGAACCATAATTAATGTCCCTACCACAGGGACAAAGTTGCTACATAACTTTTCTGATGTTTTAATTCCTTCAAAGTTCTGTTCTACTACCTTTATCAAGCAACACCCATGGCAATGCTGACCAGCAGCGGAATGAGAAGCCCATCTGCTCTAACACTGATTCTTAGACTACGAGCCTCCAGCCATCTCTTTTTCATATGGGCGACTGGACCTGATGATTCCCACTGATAAATTTTAACAGATCTTTTAACACACGATCTGAGATTTCAGATCTGAAATTTAATTCACACCATAGGACCCGTGGGTTTCCATCTCCAGTGGCTTATGTCACACATTTTAATCATGAGTTCAGGGAATCTCATACGTTCTCTAATGAAATTTCTCCGACTCTTGCAGAACGCTTCTGTCTGAATACTGCACCTATCCTGGGGTTCAGGGATCATTGGGTTTTTCAGGTCTAAAGTTTCATGCATGGACTGCATTCAGGAAATGTCCAGTCTTCACGTTTCATAAGCACCTTTTATCATAGGAGTCCCTCATTCCCATTTCACTCTTTGCGCAGGGTTTCCACACAGCTAAAGCATTTAAAATTTGTTTTCAGTCACTAATAAAATGGATTTCAATTTTGTGCACTTTTACCTCTCTCATGAAGCCCCAAATCCCTCCCCCTTCAATCTGAACTCTGAATAAAAATAAAAATATAGAACATGACAGCAGATAAAGACTGTATGATCTATCTAGTCTATGCATCCACACCAACTACTAATCTCTACAATCCCTTCCTCTCCCTCAGAGATCCTCTGTACATGGAAACACAGAAAATGACACAGGTAAAGGCCATATGACCTATCCAGTCATTCCCACACATCCACCACCCTCTCCGTAAAGAAGTATGTCCTTACCTCTGAGTGTAGTCTGTTGTACCCATGGGCAGGGCTGTCCCTACCACTGACTGTTTTTCACACTTCAACCTGCCTTCAGCCCCCACTGACTTTAGCAAAAGATTGCCATAAAGGTCTCTGTGCATGACCCTGCATTTCTCTACATCCCCCACAGGCCGCCTCCACCCATGGGAATAAGATGAGGGTCTTTTATGATTATTTGTTTAATATATAACTCAACATTATGTTATATGTATTATTAAACAATTTGTCTGACCCTTCGTATCATTGGTCTCTCTGATCATTGTGTTCACCTCGAACAGGTTTCTTGAACAAGGGATGTCCCATTCCCTTGTCTCTAAAAAAAATATCACTGTACTGAGTACTAAAAAACAGGACAACAAAATCCGATTTCACTCAGCACCTTAAAACGTTTATTTTAAAATGCTCAATGGGATTTCCCTAACCCCATGGCTATGTCTGGCTGTTTGCTACCCTATCTTAACTTCTGAACGGGAGAACAGTGATACTCGGTGTCTCCATGCTTCAGGGATTCATTTTATATATCAGGTGTACCAATTTCATGAGCACTCTTCCATTTATCTTATTAAAATAAATCCCTCCTGCACAACAGATGGCCAGAGCCTTCCTCCTCTGCTTAAACCAGCAGTTGGTAGAGGACCCATGTCAGCTCCTGATCTGGACAGAGGCCACAGAAAGAACCTATCTTGCATTTTTGATCTCTGTGTCATTGCTGCTGGAAAGTGCTGTGATGCAGGCGGCTCTGACCATGGGACTCACAGTAGATTAGAAAATGGCTGGCAGGAAGGAACACAGGCCTGGACAGGAAGTCACTAACCCTTCCTGACACGAGTCTTTTCAGCACAAAGAAAAGCAGTATTGAACAATAAAGCTGGGAAACATAACTGAGCATTTTATCTTCTGTGACAACACGCAGTAACGGATACCAAGGGCCAGATAGTAGTCTATATCAGTGTTCGCCAATGATGGCCCCTGGAGACCTCCGAGGTGGCCCCCATTGTCTTACTGGATTTTTTTTTTCTGATCCTCTGCCTCTCTACCCAGGCTCAGGGCAGAAGGGGGAAGAGCCGCATGCTTGAAGGACAAGGCATTTCTCAATAGACAAAAGAGAAATGCTTACAACCTTGAGGATACCCCCCCCCCCCCCATGAAGTCTGAAGGTGGTCTGGTGGGGATGGGTATCATTGGTCTCTCTGATCATTGTGTGGAGGAGTGGCCTAGTGGTTAGGGTGGTGGACTCTGGTCCTGGGGAACTGAGGAACTGAGTTCGATTCCCACTTCAGGCACAGGCAGCTCCTTGTGACTCTGGGCAAGTCACTTAACCCTCCATTGCCTCAGGTACAAATAAGTACCTGTATATAACATGTAAGCCGCATTGAGCCTGCCATGAGTGGGAAAGCGCGGGGTACAAATGTAAATATATACATTGACATACACTGGTCAGCAATGTCATGAACCCGAGAAGACATCTGGCAGCTGTCCTTCAACTCATTAGAATCCCAAGTGGCCCCAGCTTAAAAATTAATGAAGACCACTGGTCTAGACAGTGTTACCCAGGAGCCGAAGCCCAGTCACTGTGTGTACAGTGATAAACAGAGACCCTCTTGGAGAAAGTTTTTTTCACTCAACGTGTAATTAAACTCTGGACTTCATTACCAGAGAATGTGGTAAAGGTGGTTAGCTTAGCGGAGTTTAAAAAAAGGTTCGGACGGCTTCCTAAAGGAAAAGTCCATAGACCATTATTAAATTGACTTGGAGAAAATCCACTGCTTATTTCTGGGATAAGAATCATAAAATGTATTGTACTGTTTTGGGATCTTGCAAAGTATTTGTGACCTGGATTGGCCACTGTTGGAAACAGGATGCTGGGCTTGTTGGACCTTTGGTCTTTCCCAGTATGGCAATACTTACGTACTTATGTACTCTCGGGTGGCAGATATACCCCCCATTCTCTCTAGTGCACCAAACGTTAGGTTCCAATTCAGCACATAACTTCCACGCTACAACAGTTATAGATGCTATTCGATAACTTGGCGGCTACGTGTTCTGTCGCATAACTGCAAGGGGACATTGATGTAGGAGGGGCATGAGGCCACTGGTGCATCGCCAAGCAATGCGCACATACAGTCAGTGGTGCATGCGGGATGGTACACGTAGAAGCGCATTTATACCTCATATTGACATGATGTAAGTGGCTCCAGGGGAGATCCGGGAAATTATAGACCGGTGAGTCTGACGTCGGTGCCGGGGAAAATGGTAGAGGCTATTATCAAAAACAAAATTACAGAGCACATCCGAGGACATGGATTACTGAGACCAAGTCAGCATGGCTTTTGTGTGGGGAAATCTTGCCTGACCAATTTACTTCAATTCTTTGAAGGAGTGAACAAACATGTGGACAAATGGGAGCCGGTTGATATTGTGTATCTGGATTTTCAAAAGGCGTTTGACAAGGTACCTCATGAAAGGCTACAGAGGAAATTGGAGGGTCATGGGATAGGAGGAAATGTCCTATTGTGGATTAAAAACTGGTTGAAGGATAGGAAACAGAGTGGGGTTAAATGGGCAGTATTCACAATGGAGAAGGGTAGTTAGTGGGGTTCCTCAGCGGTCTGTGCTAGGACCGCTGCTTTTTAATATATTTATAAATGATTTAGAGATGGGAGTAACTAGCGAGGTAATTAAATTTGCTGATGACACAAAGTTATTCAAAGTCGTTAAATCGCGACAGGATTGTGAAAAATTACAAGAGGACCTTACGAGACTGGGAGACTGGGTGGCTAAATGGCAGATGATGTTTAATGTGAGCAAGTGCAAGGTGATGCATGTGGGAAAAAAGAACCCGAATTATAGCTACGTCATGCAAGGTTCCACGTTAGGAGTTACGGACCAAGAAAGGGATCTGGGTGTCGTCGTCGATAACACACTGAAACCTTCTGCTCAGTGTGCTGCTGCGGCTAAGAAAGCGAATAGAATGTTGGGTATTATCAGGAAAGGTATGGAAAACAGGTGTGAGGATGTTATAATGCCGTTGTATCGCTCCATGGTGCGACCGCACCTTGAGTATTGTGTTCAATTCTGGTCTCCGCATCTCAAGAAAGATATAGTAGAATTGGAAAAGGTGCAGCGAAGGGCGACTAAAATGATAGCGGGGATGGGACGACTTCCCTATGAAGAAAGACTAAGGAGGCTAGGGCTATACAGCTTGGAGAAGAGACGGCTGAGGGGAGACATGATAGAGGTATATAAAATAATGAGTGGAGTGGAACAGGTGGATGTGAAGCGTCTGTTCACGCTTTCCAAAAATACTAGGACTAGGGGGCATGCGATGAAACTACAGTGTAGTAAATTTAAAACAAATCTGAGAAAATTTTTCTTCACCCAACGTGTAATTAAACTCTGGAATTCGTTGCCGGAGAAAGTGGTGAAGGCGGTTAGCTTAGCAGAGTTCAAAAAGGGGTTGGACGGTTTCCTAAAGGACAAGTCCATAAACCACTACTAAACAGACTTGGAAAACTCCAAAATTCCAGGAATAACATGTATAGAATGTTTGTACGTTTGGGAAGCTTGCCAGGTGCCCTTGGCCTGGATTGGCTGCTGTCGTAGACAGGATGCTGGGCTCGATGGACCCTTGGTCTTTTCCCAGTATGGCATTACTTATGTACTTATGTACTTATGTGTCTAAATGTCGGTATAACTGCCAATTTATGCTAAAGTTCTACAGTGGATTTGATATGTAAATTTGCCGCTACAGAACATTAGCTTAGTGCACAGATTTTTAGCGCCTTTTACAGAACTGACTCCATAGTGCTACTCAGGAGGTAAATCTCTGTCAGTCAGCATGTGCAGTGTCACAGAGAAGTCAAGACACTGTTCACCAGTTTATATAGTGTTACACAAGAGCCAAGAATCTGTTGGTCACTGTGCATAGTGCTTCTCTGAAAAGGAGGCCCTGTCGGTCAATGTCTATAGTGCTACAGAGGAAAGTTGAGACCCTGTCAGTTAGTGTCTACAGAGCTACTGAGAAAACTTGAGGCCCTGTCGGTTCGTGTCTATAGTGCTACTGAGGAAAGCTCAGGCCCTGTCAGTCAGTGTCTATACAGCTACTGAGTAAAGTTGAGGCCCTGTCGGTTAGTGTCTGTAGAGCTACAGAGGAAAACTGAGGCCCTGTCAGTTAGTGTCTATACAGCTACTGAGGAAAGTTGAGGCCCTGTCGGTTAGTGTCTATACAGCTACTGAGGAAAGTTGAGGCCCTGTTGGTTAGTGTCTATAGAGCTAATGAGGAAAGTTGAGGCCCTGTCGGTTAGTGTCTATAG
This sequence comes from Microcaecilia unicolor, assembly GCF_901765095.1. Lineage (NCBI taxonomy): Eukaryota > Metazoa > Chordata > Amphibia > Gymnophiona > Siphonopidae > Microcaecilia > Microcaecilia unicolor. The sequence continues at coordinate 249,518,885 of NC_044033.1, forward strand.
AGCTACTCAGGAAAATTGAGGCCATGTCAGTGGGTATAGTACTACCCAAAAGGCAAGACATTGTCTGTCAAACTGTGTAGTATCACTGGGAAGTCAATACCACGTCAGTTAGAATGCATAATGCTACACAGGATCTGACCCCATCGCCCTCATTCTATAATCTCGCACAAATTTAAGCGCATAGGTTATACAATAGTAGCACTTAAGTGCATATGTCGATTGCTTAATTAGGTGCGAAGTGGCACAAGTGGTAATAATTGATATTGACACTAATTTGCAGTTACACACATTACTACACTTAGGCATTATTCTATAACGTGTAACTGTGAGAGGCACATGCCAAGCACTTACGCGCTAAGCTTTTCGAATACTGTCAGTTATATGTGTACCTGCCACATTCAGGTGCCAACACATACACCTGTCATAGAAGGAACGGGAAATGGGACTTGATCTACCGCTTTTCTGAGGTTTTTGCAACTACATTCAAAGCGGTTTACATATATTCAGGTACTTATTTTGTACCAGGGGCAATGGAGGGTTAAGTGACTTCCCAGAGTCACAAGGAGCTGCAGTGGGAATCGAGCTCAGTTCCCCAGGATCAAAGTCCACTGCACTAACCACTACGCAGATGAGTTCACGCCTAATCTTACACATTCTAATTTCCTTTCTCAGGCTGATTTTCTGCTCCTGCTAAGAACTGGTTTGCAAAGCCAAGGTAACATCTGGTGCTCAGAGACAGCTTGAGCAGGTCCATCACTATTTTATAAAAAAGGAGAATTTCAGAGTGTTTCCCAAGGCTACCTTTCACAAGTTGGGGGCTTGATCAGGTCACCGAAAGACTTCGCTGCTAGATGATATGTGTGGTGATGTCACTACTCGAGATGTCACATCACATACGGGACGCGGGCAGAATCTAGCAGCAGATAACGGAGGTGTAATCTAGCAATGCTTCAGGCAGTGGAGTAGTTGAGTTGGCAGCAGTACCTACAACTCCATGAAAACCTACCAAGTCTGTGCCAACAAGCTGGTGATTAGATACTATTCAGCAAGGCCAAGGAGAACTGGGTGGCAGCTAAAAAAGCAAATAGGATAGTAGGAATTATTAGAAAAGGGATGCAAAATAAAACCAAGAATATTATAATGCCTCTGTATTGCTCCATGGTGTGACCTCGAGTATTGCGTTCAATACTGGTCGTCATATCTCAAAAAAGATATAGCAGAATTAGAAAACGTTCAAAGAAGAATGACCAAAATGATAAAGTGGATGGAACTCCTCTCATATGAGGAAAGGCTAAAGAGGTTAGGGATCTTCAGCTTGGAAAAGAGATGACTGAGGGGGGACATGATTGAGGTCTACACAATCCTAAGTCACGCAGAACGGGTAAAAGTGAATCAATGTTTCACTCTTTAAAAAATTACATAGACCAGGGGACACAATGAAATTACATGGAAATAATTTAAAACCAAATAAGAGGAAATATTTTTTCACTCAATGAATAGTTAACCTCTGGCACTCATTGTCAAGAAGATATGGTACATAGTGGTCAGCATATCTGGGTTTAAAAAAGATTTAGACAAGTTCCTTGAGGAAAAGTCTAGCATAGCAAGACAACTGACGTGTCATACGCAGCTTGTCTCACAGAACACATAATATAAAATGAAAATTCATTCATTATGTTCCAGTAAGTTTGTGTTTAGATCCTTAAATTTACCCCCGTCTTCTTCAGCTCACCTCATGGGGTTCAATTCTAGAAGGGAGAATTTTTTAATGATCTTTCAGTTTCTCTCCTCAGTCTACCACAAACCAAATGGTACAAGGTTGAGATAAGTCAAGGGAACCAGTACAACACTATAAACCTCCTCAAAATAAAGCTACAGCATGGAAACATCGGAAGTCTACTCCCCAAATGTGAAAGCAGGAATCTCCACCATCATGCCCAACTGGGGAACCACCCCAGAAGACATTGCCCCTAATAACTGCTGAAAGGACCTCATTGTAAGACTCCAGACCAAAATTATCCAAGGGTATTGGTACTGGACAGAAGTGCCCAGCCTAACATCACCGCACTCAACAATTCCGACAAGTGTCCGTATCAGAAGTCCCTGGATCAAAATTACCCAAGATCCACCACAACTAGCAATCCCTACACAATCAACAGCGCTACTCCAAGAATGACATTATGCAGACTAGATGGATCCTAAGATTCTTATCTCCTCTCATGCTCTATACTGCTATTAACGTGCTCATTTGTCTCCGAACTCCGAGATTGTTCCTTCGCGGTTCACACTCATTGCTCTGTTTTCTCTTCACGCTGTCTTCCCTGCAGCGTTCCCAGGGCTCTGTTTGGCACCTTGACTTTTTCAGATTCCTTATTCCACTAGTCAAACTGGTCCAGGATTTGGAAATTAGTGCGTTTTACGATGCGGACGATATCCTTTGAGTTACCACCAAAACAACTACTTGCTGGGTCTCAGGGCGTCCAACTTGTCCTGCCTTGCAATCTGTTTTATTTGGGTTCACTGTGGTTCTTGTTCACCGTTTTCGATACTTGGGGGGTTATTATAGATTATCAGTTCTCTTTTGCTCCGCAAGTTTCTTCAACCATTAAAACAGAATTTTTCTATCCTGACATCAGTTACTCTCTCTTTCCAGCTACCTGACTGACCAGGTTTCTGAGCTCTCACATTGACTATTGCAATGGTTGTGTATACTGACCTCCCTCAATCCCTGCAGACACTGCCCTTTGACTTTTGTGACATGCACATAAATATGATCACATTACCAATGGCTTTCCATGCACTGTCGTTTCATGGTTCTAATTTACAGAGTACCACGAGCTGGGACGCCCTCCTCTCTTCTCTTCTTTAATCTCTTTTTGCCAATCTTAAGGCTCGCTCTGCTCTTCCCATGTGCATTGTCTCTCTATTCCTCCACCTTTCTGCACTTACCTTAAACCTAATCAAATGCAGTCCTTTCTTGTCAATACTACTACTATTTAGCATTTATATAGCGCTACAAAGCATACGCAGCGCTGCACAAACATAGAAGAAAGACAGTCCCTGCTCAAAGAGCTTACAATCTAATAGACAAAAAATAAATAAAGTATGCAAATCAATTAATGTGAATGGGAAGGAAGAGAGGACAGTAGGTGGAAGCGAGTGGTTACAAGTGGTTATGAGTCAAAAGCAATGTTAAAGAGGTGGGCTTTCAGTCTAGATTTAAAGGTGGCCAAGGATGGGGCAAGACGTAGGGGCTCAGGAAGTTTATTCCAGGCGTAGGGTGCAGCGAGACAGAAGGCGCAGTCTGGAGTTGGCAGTAGTGGAGAAGGGAACAGATAAGAAGAATTTATCCATGGAGCGGAGTGCATGGGAATGGGTGTAGGGAAGGACGAGTGTGGAGAGATACTGGGGAGCAGCAGAGTGAATACATTTATAGGTTAGTGAGTACATTTATAGGTTAGATAGCTCAAGCCTTTAGGAATGATCTGCCCCCTGATTCTGGTGCTCAATTATTATTTCCCAAATTTAAAGCCATGCATAAAATCCACCTTTTTACTTTGGCCTTTGGTTTCTCAGGTTGAAAATGTCTCTCATCATTGGCCTCTGGCAACATTTTCTCATGTAGTAGCATTTTATTTTCCGTCTGATGGCTTTCTTGCCTTTCTGGAGTGTATGCATCTTTTTTCCCTATATACTTGACAGCGTTCTTTTCCTACCTTTTTTTCCCCCCTCATATTATTTGTGAACCGCTTTGGCCTGTATTCGTAAAGGCAGTATATTAAATTCTAATAAACCAAAAATACCCAGAAGTCACTGCACCCAACAATAGACACAAATGTGCTCCTCATAAGGCCCTGGACTGAAATTATACAATGGTCCCCACCACTGGGTGAAGTTACTGAGCTCATTCTAATACCAGGAAATTGAAAACTCAGAACATTAAAAGGTTTAATAACGGAAAACATTTTCCAATTAGCAGATTTTCACCCGTCCACTCTAATTTCTGGGAAACCCTTTAAAGGCAGCCTACCCTTCAAGAAAGAAAGAAATGAATTTGCCGAGCCCGTCTCATCAGCTAGGCTGAAGCGCACACAATTACACCCCTTTCTCTTAACAGGATGCTGACTGGGGGTAACATGCAACTCTGCCTCTCAGCTCCTTAACCTTCCCTTCCCAGTTCCCATTAACATTCCCCCCCACCCAAGATAAATAATAAATGATAGTGTTCCTAATCCTCCCAATAGCTAGATAGGAAAACCTATTAACCCTGCCCCAACCCAGAATTTATCAGTGCTATATTCCAACAGGCCTTCAACATTACGGTACATATTTTTGTCTATCACTGTTTCTTTTACAGTTTATTTTGGGGTGTTCCTTTTCTGGCATCAGGAACATTCCTTTGAAATACTATCGGCATCCATATTTGATCCTCCTCCTGCTCTCCCTTCTCAAAAAGTGCTATGCCAGAAGTGAGAAGAACCTGAGGGATGTATTGGAAAATCTGTTGTTCCACGAGCAATAGTCTCTTAGTGGGGCTCAGAGGTAGAAACAGACAAGAGGACAGATGGAACACGATGACAAGAGGATAAAGGGCAGAGAGTCAGCCATCTCGGTGCACTCTCTGATGTTGCAGCAGGTTGGAAGGGTGGGCAAAGCCCTTGTCACAGATGCTACATTTGTACGGCGTCTCCCCTGTGTGCACCTTCTCATGAACGATCAGATAGGACAGGTCTTTAAAATATTTTTCACAGAAGGTACATCGGTATGGACGTTCTTCGCTGTGGACTCGGTGGTGCTGCAACAGCAGCGAGGGGCGTGTGAAGGCTTTCACACAGACCTCACACTTGTACGGTCGTTCGCCCGTGTGCGAGCGCTCATGGATGACAAGGTAAGAGGACTGTTTGAAGGCCTTGCCACAAGTCTTGCAGATGAAGGGCCGCTCGCCTGTGTGCACCCGCTCATGGGAGGCCAAGGCATTGGATTGCTTGAAGCTCTTGCCACAGATGGGGCAGACAAATGGACGGTCACCTGTGTGTACCCGCTCGTGCACCTTCAAGCTGTGCCCATAGGTGAACCTTTTTCCACAAATGCCACACACATGCGGTTTATCATCACAGTGCTGCCGCTGGTGCAGAAGCAGCGAGTTAGAGGTGGGGAAGTCCTTGCTGCAGTCGCTGCATTTGAAAGGCTTCTCGGTACAATGGATGAGCATGTGGCGCTGCAGCTCATAGGGCGTCTTAAAGGTCTTTTCGCAGCAAGCACACTGGTAGGGCCGCTCCCCTGTATGGATGCGCTGATGCTCTTGCAAGTTGGATGAACGCTTGAACCTCTTGCCACATGCCTCACAATGGAACGGCCGCTCCTCCGTGTGCACTAGCCGGTGGCTTTTAAAATCCGAATGGCGTTTGAAAGAGGCATCACACAAATTACAATGGAATGGCCTCTCTTCATTATGCACCACCTCATGGCTAAACAGCTCCCAGGCTCTTTTGAAGGACTTGTCACATACTCCGCATTGGAACTGCTTTTCATCAATAATAACCTCTTGGATGTCTAGATCTGAAACCACTGCATCCTTCTCCTTCTTAAGGTGGGGCAGGAGCTTCACCTCTTGAATTTCGCCCGGTGTGCTACCAGGGATGAATTTAGTAGTCGAGTAGATTCCGTTTTCATCAATCAGGTGCACAAGGTTAGAGTTGGCGTTGCCACTGGTGGCCAAGGGCTCAGATGGTTTCGTGGAAACTAGTTCTGTGTCCCTTCGCTCACACCTCTCCTTCTTCTCTAGCTGTAAGCGATTGCTGACTTGGAGTGATTTATCACCACACTGGGTGTCCAGTAATCTGGATGCATCTTCTTGGCCATTCTGCAAATGTTTCTTCTTTCTGTGAAATGCTCTGTTTTTGTCCCACATCAGCCTCTGCCTTTTACCTCTGGAAGGTCCTGGTTTGTCATGGTTCTTTTCACCATCAACCTCATCACCATTTGAGAGCTTCGAAGTTTCATCTCCTTTCTTCCTGGAATGCAACTTCCATGACTGAAGGTTTGATTTTTGGCATTTGACCTTTAGAGACTCAAAGGAGTCCGCTGAACCTTCATAGTTGACCCTTTTCAGAGTCTCCATAGCTGCATCAATGGTATTGTTGGCCTTGGCCAAGAGATCCTCGGCTACATCTCTGGCATTCTCAATCTTGACTTTGACCAACGGCTTCTTGGACTCATCATCTGGGCTTTCACCCTTGACCCAGGGATCTACAATTGTATCTGAGATTGTGGGCTTTACGGTGAGTTCCACAGAGTCCCCTGCTAAGTTTTCAATCTTGACCCTAAGCCAGTGCCCCACAGCCATCTCTCTCAAGTTTTTGGTCCTAACACAAGGTTTATGCCTTCCATCTTTGGCATTCTCTTCCTCCTTGCTGTGCCAACTCTCCTCAGCAGTTGTTTTCAAAGAGAATGAATTGCACAGAGGAACTTCATTATTCTCTCCTTCCAGATCTTCTTGCTGTTTGCCCACGTCAAAGAATCTTCCAGAAAAATTTCCTCTCTCTGGAAATTTCTCAGTCCCTGTCTTCTCTTCATCACTGTTACTGCCTTCAATCTCTGAAGATGTTGGAGCATTATCTGCCAGATCTTCCTCTTCTTCCAAGACACCATCCACGGTAAGGATTTTGAGGCAGTTGAGTGGCGAGGAGGCGGGATCACTGGATGGACAATCGGACTCCTCCTCCATAAGTCAGTGATCCGTCTTTTTTGACAACTGAGAGGAAAGAGGATAAGAAAGTGAATAAGCAATTCAAGTGTTTGCCACACAAAACTAATTCCCATACACACTCTTATTATTCACATTCTCTTGAACCAAGCATGCCGAGCAAGGAAAAAAAAATCAAGAAAATTTGTAACATACATAACTTAGTAAATGAAAGCAGATAAAGACCTCTAAGGTCTGTTCAGGGCCACAACCTATTCAGCTAATGGATTTCATGGTCTAATGAACTGCGACCTCACTGATATCAGAGAGAGACAAACCGTACAATAACTGCAACAGTACCTGTGGCAGATGTAATACAATACAATAGGAGAATTTATATTCCACTACTTGCTTTTTTGGCTTAGTATACATTACAAAAGATATTTTTTTAAGGGGAAAAAGTCATTCCCTAATTACAAGCAAGCATCAGATATAACGGCATACATGTGGGTGCCATTGTGCCAAACTGCCGAGTGCCTTGTTTGTGATATTAACGATAATCATGAAGGAGTATAACCTGCATGTAAAAAGAGTTTATCTTGTTGAGCAGACTGGATGGACCGTGCAAGTCTTTATCCGCCATCACTTACGATGTTACTGTTATAAGTTCAACCAGGCCTTACCCTAGATACTTTGACGAGACTTCTCATACTACCCTGTCTGCCCCACCCTATTGTAACCACAAGTACCTCCCCCAAAATTCACCTTCATTCTAGGCCAGGGACTCTCAACCTAGTCTTCCTGATATGTACGAGACAGATTTGCATGTAATGGAGGCAAGGCATGCAAATTTATCTCAAGCATATTCACTGTGGATCAAAACCAGATCAGCCTAGGTTGACAACCCCTGTTCTGATATCTTCTCCTCCCCCTTTGTTGCTCAATATGTACATAAATACAAAAGTATTTCCATACTCGGAAAGACCAAAGGTCCATAAAGCCCAGCATCCTGTTTCCAACAGTGGCCAATCCAGGTCACAAATACCTGGCAAGATCCCAAAAAAGTACAAAACATTTTATACTGCTTATCCCAGAAATAGTGGATTTTCCCCAAGTCCATTTAATAATGCTCTATGGACTTTTCCTTTAGGATGCCGTCCAAACCTTTTTTTAAACTCCGCTAAGCTAACCGCCTTTACCACATTCTCTGGCAACGAATTCCAGAGTTTAATTACACATTGAGTGAAGAAACGTTTTCTCCGATTCATTTTAAATTTATTACATTGTAGCTTCATCACATGCCCCCTAGTCCTAGTATTTTTGGAAAGCGTAATCAGATGCTTCACATCTACCTACTCAACTCCACTCATTATTTTATAGATAGACCTCTATCATATCTCCCCTCAGCCGCCTTTTCTCCAAGCTGAAGAGCCCTAACTGCTTTAGCCTTTCCTCATAGGGAAGTCGTTCCATCCCCTATATCATTTTAATTGCCCTTCTCTGCACCTTTTCTAATTCCACTATATCTTTTTTGAGATGCGGCGACCAGAATTTAACACAATATTCGAGGTGCGGTCGCACCATGGAGCGATACAAAAGCATTATAACATCCTCATTTTTGTTTTCCATTCCTTACCTAATAATACCTAACATTTTATTTGCTTTCTTAGCCGCAGCAGCACACTGAGCAGAAGGTGTCAATGTATCATCAACGACGGCACCTAGATCCCTTTCTTAGTCCGTGACTCCTAACGTGAAACCTTGCATGACGTAACTATAATTCGGGTTCCTCTTTCCCACATGCATCACTTTGCACTTGCTCACATTAAACGTCATCTGCAATTTAGACGCCCAGTCTCGTAAGGTCCTCTTGTAATTTTTCACAATCCTCCCACGATTTAACGACTTTGGATAACTTTGTGTCATCAGCAAATTTAATTACCTCACTAGTTACTCCCATCTCTAGGTCATTTATAAATATGTTAAAAAGCAGCTGTCCCAGCACAGACCCCTGTGGAACCCCACTAACTACTCTTCTCCATTGAGAATACTGACCATTTAACCCTACTCTCTGTTTTCTATCTTTTAACCAGTTTTTAATCCACAATAGAACACTACCTCCTATCCCATGACTCTCCAATTTCCTCTGGAGTCTTTCATGAGGTACTTTGTCAAATGCCTTCTGAAAATCCAGATACACAATATCAACCAGCTCACCTTTATCCACATGTTTGTTCACATGTCTTGTACCAATGTACTCCACATCATTTACGTATACTCATTCTCTCGGTGTGGAGGATGGGAGCTACTGTCACTGTGTCTCTATAGTAGGGGAAGGGGGTGGGGTAAGGATGTAGGGTGCTGTTTCTCTCAGTGTGGGGGATGAGAGCTCTTCTCACAGTCTCTCTATAGTGGGGGAGGGGATGGAATAAGGATATGGGAGCTCTTGTCACTGTGTTTCTATAATGGGGGAGGGGATAAGGATGCAGGGTGCTGTCTCTCAGTGTGGGGGATGGGAGCGCCTGTCTCTGTTTCTCTATAGTGAGTGGGGGCTGGTGTAGAATAAGGACATAGGGTACTGTCTCTCTCAGTGTGGGAAATGGGAGCTCCTGTCATGGTGTTTCTATGGAGGGGTTGCGGGATAAGGATGCAGAGTGTCATCCCTCTCAGTATGGATGGGTGCTCCTCTCACTGTGTCTCTTTAATGGGAGAGGGGGATGGGATAAGGATGCAGGGTGCTGTCTCTCAGTGTGGGGGTGGAAACTCCTGTCACTGTGTCTCTGGGGAGGGGGATAGGATAAGGGTGCTGCCTCTCTCTCTCAGTGGGGGGATGGAAGACTCTGTCACTGTCTCTATAGTGGGGGAGGGGATGGGATAAAGATGCAAGGAGCTCTCGCAGTGTGGGGGATGGAAACTCCTGTCACTGTGTCTCTGGGGAGGGGGATAGGATAAGGGTGCAAGGTGCTGTCTCTCTCTCAGTGTGGGGGATGGGAGCTCCTGTCACTGTGTCTCTATAGTGGGGGAGGGGGAATGGGCTAAGGATGCAGGATGCTCTCAGTATGGGGGATGGGAGCTCCTGTCACTGTGGGGCTTGGGGTGGCTAGTGCAGGCTACTTACTCAGCATTATCATTCTTGTCTCATTACTCATTACTCACTTCTCCCTTTTATCTTCTTTCCTCTCTTCCCCCTTCCACTTCC